>NC_056430.1:64820394-65149144 GCF_018296145.1 Oncorhynchus tshawytscha | reverse complement strand
GTATGTGCGTCAATGGCTGGGTTGACTTCCTGCTTCTGCTCTACTCTGACAAGATATGACCTCAACACTTTTATGTGTGCGGTTGTGTGTGTGTGTGTGTGTGTGTGTGTATGTCTGTACATATGTGCATGTGTGTGTTTTATAAATGAATTGCATTTATGAATTAAGTCTGATATTACTCTCTTGGTTAGGAATCTACACCAGTCACAAGGACCCTCTGTCTTTGAGTGGGGGTGTCTGTAACACCCCTCTATCGTTGGGCGGAGGCGTATGTAGCACCGCTCTCTCTTCAGGGCTCCTACCATCTCACGTCTCCACGCTGCCACTTCAACCAGTCAACTCTGCCCTCAACACCCAGGTACTCCAGAAATCAACATCATGTCTGCGTTAGATCCTTACCCATACCCGCGGCATTCAGGCTCTACCCTACCCAGGCCCGATTGCTTCTGCCAAATTTAAGGCCCGGCCCTTGCCGAAATCAGAAATAACTTCCTGCGTTAGTCAATCCGTTAGCTGCTCCTCTCTGTCTGTCACGAGCTCCCTGCTCTGCTCATGGCGGCTCTGAGTCTGTGAGTAGCCATAGCAACGGCTCCGCTTGGGCTACTCTGCTCAATGAAGAGACATGAGAGAGCAGTTAGCTGTTAGATACTTTTCATCGCTCTAAACCCTGCCCGTACCCTAGTTATTGATGAATAAACAGGCCCCACCCGGCCCTAACCCCATGTATAATGTCAGAGCCCGTCGAGCTCGGGTCAGGTAGCAGAGCTTTAGTCTGCTTCCCAAATGGCACCCTATTACCTACAGTTGAAGTCGGAAGTTTACATACACCTTAGCCAAATACTTTTAAACTCCGTTTTTTTCACAATTCCTGACATTTAATCCTAGTAAAAATTCTGTGTCTTAGGTCAGTTAGGATCACCACTTTATTTTAAGAATGTGAAATGTCAGAATAATAGAGAGAATGATTTATTTCACCCTTTATTTCTTTCATCACATTCCCAGAGGGTCAGAAGTTTACATACACTCACTTAGTATTTGGTAGCATTGCCTTTAAATTGTTTAACTTGGGTCAAACGTTTTGGGTAGCCTTCCACAAGCTTCCCACAATAAGTTGGGTGAATTCTGGCCCATTCCTCCTGACAGAACTGGTGTAACTGAGTCAGGTTTGTAGGCCTCCTTGCTCGCACACGCTTTTTCAGTTCTGCCCACAAATGTTCTATAGGATTGAGGTCAGGGCTTTGTGATGGCCACTCCAATACCTTAACTTTGTTATCCTTAAGCCATTTTGCCACAACTTTGGAAGTATGCTTGGGGTCATTGTCTATTTGGAAGACCTATTTGCGACCAAGCTTTAACTTCCTGACTGATGTCTTGAGATGTTGCTTCAATATATCCACATAATTTTCCTCGCTAATGATGCCGTCTATTTTGTTTAGTGCACCAGTCCCTCCTGCAGCAAAGCACCCCCACAACATGATGCTGCCACCCCCGTGCTTCACAGTTGGGATGGTGTTCTTTGGCTTGCAAGCCTCTCCCTTTTTCCTCCAAACATAACGATGGTCATCATGGCCAAAATGTTCCATTTTTGTTTCATCAGACCAGAGGACATTTCTCCAAAAAGTATGATCTTTGTCCCCATGTGCAGTTGCAAACCGTAGTCTGGCTTTTTTTATGGCGGTTTTGGAGCAGTGGCTTCTTCCTTGCTGAGCGGCCTTTCAGGTTATGTTGATATAGGACTTATTTTACTGTGGATATAGATACTTTTGTACCTGTTTCCTCCAGCATCTTCACAAGGTCCTTTGCTGTTGTTCTGGGATTGATTTGCACTTTTCGCACCAAAGTATGTTCATCTCTAGGAGACAGAACGCGTCTCCTTCCTGAGCGGTATGACGGCTGCGTGGTCCCATGGTGTTTATACTTGCGTACTATTGTTTGTACAGATGAACATGGTACCTTCAAGCATTTGGAAATGGCTCCCAAGCATGAACCAGACTTGTGGAGGTCTACAATTTTTTTATGAGGTCTTGGCTGATTTCTTTTGATTTTCCCATGATGTCAAGCAAAGAGGCACTAAGTTTGAAGATAGGCCTTGAAATACATCCACAGGGACACCTCCAATTGACTCAAATGATGTCAATTAGTCTGTCAGAAGCTTCTAAAGCCATGACATCATTTTCTGGAATTTTCCAAGCTGTTTAAAGGCACAGTCAACTTAGTGTATGTAAACTTCTGACCCACTGGAATTGTGATACAGTGAATTATACGTGAAATAATCTGGCTGTAAACAATTGTTGGAAAAATGTATTCTGTCATGCACAAAGTAGAAACTCTAGTTTCTTAACAAGAAATTTGTGGAGTGGTTGAAAAATTAGTTTTAATGGACTCCAACCTAAGAGTATGTAAACTTCCGATTTCATATGTATATACAGATGTATGATCTTCATTTGAGCCAGTTTGCTACAGCAGAAAAATAATCCTGCTGCAACAGGAAATATGAATTATTATGTGGATTTTAATTAATGGACACTTTTGTCGGGGTTGATAAATGTATTCGTAAAGGAGTCTGAAACTTCAAAGTGGAAATTACAAACTTCATGCGCCTTTTTAAACCTCAAGTACGCTAAGTAAAAAATGTACTGCTTTACAGGAAAGTTCTCCTGCAACAAGGTGATCAAATTAAGATCTTACATCTGTAGTGTACTTTGTAGTGCACTATGCAGGGAATATATAGTGGCATTTTTACTGAGCTTTTTACTGAGCTTCTCAACAATATCATGTTACAACTAAAATAGTATCCCAAATGTGTTCAGTTGTAGGGTAAATGAGATCCTAACTTTGTTCTGTGTTAAACACTTGCAGGTGCACCCATGTTCAAGCTCTTCCTACAGCCTCAGCTCCTCTCAGCCATTTAGCAGGATCCTTTCTACTGCCCGTACACTGCCCTCACTACTGAGCCAAGCCCAGACCTCACTTCAAGGTAACACACACACACACACAGTCGTTAGTGAGATACTTATGTTTGCTATGAAGTTACAGTGGGGCAAAAAAGTATTTAGTCAGCCACCAATTGTGCAAGTTCTCCCACTTAAAAAGATGAGAGAGGCCTGTAATTTTCATCATAGATACACTTCAACTATGACAGACAAAGTGAGAGAAAAAAATCCTGAAAATCACATTGTAGAATTTTTTATGAATTTATTTGCTAATTATGGTGGAAAGTCAAGTCAAATCAAGTCAAATGAATTTATTGTGTTAGAGGTTTCATGATGCTTGTGTCTAAACCAAAGTAGATCATTTGCAGATTGTTCTATACATCAGTTGGGGTCTCTATACGCTTCAATATGAGGTCCTAAACCTAGCATGAAAGTACATCCTTGTACCTGTGTGGGATAATATGTTAAAATGTTTGCCTTGGGGTAAGTTGAGCCAATGACCATGAGGTAAGTCGAACCAATGGCCATGGGGTAAGTTGATCCAATGACCATGGGGTAAGTTGAGACAATGACCATGAGGTAAGTTGAACCAATGGTTGAGCCAATGGCAAGTTGAGCAAATGGAAGTGTTTTCTACCCAGGAAGAAGAAATCAAGGTATTATCTCTGAGATATGAGGAAACAACAGGGCCTTAGGTGTTAAGCCTCTGTTAAAAGATCCTTAAAATTATTAAAAGGGAAAAAACGATTGTGATTGTGTTGAATTGTGTTTGGGAAATGAAGATAGACATGGTTTTAAAAGGGTAGTGGTAATATTTAATTTAGTACAGAAATGTGTATGTGGCTTAACTTACCCTGTCCCACAGCTCAACTTAACTTACCCTGTCCCACAGCTCATCTTAACCTACCCTGTCCCACAGCTCAACTTAACTTACCCTGTCCCACAGCTCAACTTAACTTACCCTGTCCCACAGCTCAACTTAACTTACCCTGTCCCACAGCTCAACTTAACTTACCCTGTCCCACAGCTCAACTAAGTTGTGCCAAGAGACCACTTTTTTTGGACAAGCTATGTTTTCAAAACAGAAAGGCATACTATATTCCCTTGATGGAGTGATGCTGAATGTAAAAAACGGCTCAACTTACCCCAGTCTCCCCTACTGTAGCTACCTGGTAGTTTATCGGGATTGCTCTCTCTCCTCTCAGAGTCCGAGATGGACGACTGTCGCTTCCCATGTCACGACAACTCGCCACGAGAGAGCCTTTCCTCACAGTAAGTTTCTCTATGACTCACTGTCACTATCAACACAAATCTCTCTCACTGTCACTATCAACACTTTTATCTCTCACTGTCACTATCAACACTTTTATCTCTCACTGTCACTATCAAAACTGTTCTCTCTCATTGTCACTATCAATACTATTCTCTCTCACTATCAACACTTTTATCTCTCACTGTCACTATCAACACTTTTATCTCTCACTGTCACTATCAACACTTTTATCTCTCACTGTCACTATCAACACTGTTCTCTCTCACTGTCACTATCAATACTACTCTCTCTCACTGTCACTATCAACACTTTTATCTCTCACTGTCACTATCAACACTTTTATCTCTCACTGTCACTATCAACACTTTTATCTCTCACTGTCACTATCAACACTTTTATCTCTCACTGTCACGATGAAAATGTTCTCTTTCATTGTGACTATCTACACTTTTATCTCTCACTATCAACACTTTTATCTCTCACTGTCACTATCAATACTATTCTCTCTCACTGTCACTATCAACACTTTTATCTCTCACTGTCACTATCAATACTACTCTCTCTCACTGTCACTATCAACACTTTTATCTCTCACTGTCACTATCAACACTTTTATCTCTCACTGTCACTATCAACACTTTTATCTCTCACTGTCACTATCAACACTTTTATCTCTCACTGTCACGATGAAAATGTTCTCTTTCATTGTCACTATCTACACTTTTATCTCTCACTATCAACACTTTTATCTCTCACTGTCACTATCAATACTATTCTCTCTCACTGTCACTATCAACACTTTTATCTCTCACTGTCACTATCAACACTTTATCTCTCACTGTCACTATCAACACTTTTATCTCTCACTGTCACTATCAACATTGTTCTCGCTCACTGTCACTGTCACTATCAATACTATTCTCTCTCACTGTCACTGTCAATACTATTCTCTCACTGTCACTATCAACACTTTTATCTCTCACTGTCACTATCAATACTATTCTCTCTCACTGTCACTATCAACACTGTTCTCTCTCACTGTCACTATCAACACTGTTCTCTCTCACTGTCACTATCAACACTGTTCTCTCACTGTCACTATCAACACTTTTATCTCTCACTGTCACTATCAATACTATTCTCTCTCACTGTCACTATCAACACTGTTCTCTCTCACTGTCACTATCAACACTTTTATCTCTCACTGTCACTATCAATACTATTCTCTTACTGTCACTGTCAACACTGTTCTCTCTCACTGTCACTATCAACGCTGTTCTCTCTCACTGTCACAATCAATACTATTTTCTCTCACTGTCACTATCAACACTATTCTCTCTCACTGTCACTATCAACACTGTTCTCTCTCACTGTCACAATCAATACTATTTTCTCTCACTGTCACTATCAACACTATTCTCTCTCACTGTCACTATCAACACTGTTCTCTCTCACTGTCACAATCAATACTATTTTCTCTCACTATCAACACTATTCTCTCACTGCCACTATCAACACTATCAACACTATCACTATCAACACTCACACTATCAACACTGTTCTCAATCTCACTGTCACTATCAACACTGTTCTCTCTCACTGTCACTATCAACACAGTTCTCTCACTGTCACTATCAACACTTTTATCTCTCACTGTCACTATCAACACTATTCTCTCACTGTCACTATCAACACTGTACTCTCTCACTGTCACTATCAATACTATCCTCTCTCACTGTCACTATCAACACTTTTATCTCTCACTGTCACGATCAATACTATTCTCTTACTGTCACTGTCAACACTGTTCTCTCTCACTGTCACTATCAACACTGTTCTCTCTCACTGTCACTAACAACACTGTTCTCTCTCACTGTCACTATCAACACTGTACTCTCTCACTGTCACTATCAACACTGTACTCTCTCACTATCACTATCAACACTGTTCTCTCTCACTGTCACAAACAATACTATTTTCTCTCACTGTCAACACTGTACTATCTCACTGTCACTATCAACACTGTACTCTCTCACTATCACTATCAACACTGTACTCTCTCACTGTCACTATCAACACTGTACTCTCTCACTGTCACTATCAATACTATCCTCTCTCACTGTCACTATCAACACTTATCTCTCACTGTCACGATCAATACTATTCTCTTACTGTCACTATCAACACTGTTCTCTCTCACTGTCACAATCAATACTATTTTCTCTCACTGTCACTATCAACACTATTCTCTCTCACTGTCACTATAAACACTGTTCTCTCTCACTATCACAATCAATACTATTCTCTCTCACTGCCACTATCAACACTATTCTCTCTCACTGCCACTATCACTGCCACTATCAACACTATTCTCTCTCACTGCCACTATCAACACTATCACTGCCACTATCAACACTATCACTGCCACTATCAACACTATCACTATCAACACTATTCTCTCTCACTGTCACTATCAACACTGTTCTCTCTCACTGTCACAATCAATACTATTTTCTCTCACTGTCACTATCAACACTATTCTCTCTCACTGTCACTATCAACACTGTTCTCTCTCACTGTCACAAACAATACTATTCTCTCTCACTGCCACTATCAACACTATTCTCTCTCACTGCCACTATCAACACTATCAACACTATCACTGCCACTATCAACACTATCACTGCCACTATCAACACTATTCTCTCTCACTGCCACTACCAACACTGTTCTCTCTCACTGTCACAAACAACACTATTCTCTCTCACTGCCACTATCAACACTATTCTCTCTCACTGCCACTATCAACACTATCACTGCCACTATCAACACTATCACTATCAACACTATTCTCTCTCACTGTCACTATCAACACTGTTCTCTCTCACTGTCACAATCAATACTATTTTCTCTCACTGTCACTATCAACACTATTCTCTCTCACTGTCACTATCAACACTGTTCTCTCTCACTGTCACAAACAATACTATTCTCTCTCACTGCCACTATCAACACTATTCTCTCTCACTGCCACTATCAACACTATCAACACTATCACTGCCACTATCAACACTATCACTGCCACTATCAACACTATCACTTCCACTATCAACACTATTCTCTCTCACTGCCACTATCAACACTGTTCTCTCTCACTGTCACAGCAATACTATTCTCTCTCACTGCCACTATCAACACTATTCTCTCTCACTGCCACTATCAACACTATCACTGCCACTATCAACACTATCACTGCCACTATCAACACTATCACTATCAACACTATTCTCTCTCACTGTCACTATCAACACTGTTCTCTCTCACTGTCACAATCAATACTATTTTCTCTCACTGTCACTATCAACACTATTCTCTCTCACTGTCACTATCAACACTGTTCTCTCTCACTGTCACAAACAATACTATTCTCTCTCACTGCCACTATCAACACTATTCTCTCTCACTGCCACTATCAACACTATCAACACTATCACTGCCACTATCAACACTATCACTGCCACTATCAACACTATTCTCTCTCACTGCCACTACCAACACTGTTCTCTCTCACTGTCACAAACAACACTATTCTCTCTCACTGCCACTATCAACACTATTCTCTCTCACTGCCACTATCAACACTATCACTGCCACTATCAACACTATTCTCTCACTGTCACTATCAACACTGTACTCTCTCACTGTCACTATCAATACTATCCTCTCTCACTGTCACTATCAACACTTTTATCTCTCACTGTCACGATCAATACTATTCTCTTACTGTCACTGTCAACACTGTTCTCTCTCACTGTCACTATCAACACTGTTCTCTCTCACTGTCACAATCAATACTATTTTCTCTCACTGTCACTATCAACACTATTCTCTCTCACTGTCACTATAAACACTGTTCTCTCTCACTATCACAATCAATACTATTCTCTCTCACTGCCACTATCAACACTATTCTCTCTCACTGCCACTATCACTGCCACTATCAACACTATTCTCTCTCACTGCCACTATCAACACTATCACTGCCACTATCAACACTATCACTGCCACTATCAACACTATCACTGTCAACACTATTCTCTCTCACTGTCACTATCAACACTGTTCTCTCTCACTGTCACAATCAATACTATTTTCTCTCACTGTCACTATCAACACTATTCTCTCTCACTGTCACTATCAACACTGTTCTCTCTCACTGTCACAAACAATACTATTCTCTCTCACTGCCACTATCAACACTATTCTCTCTCACTGCCACTATCAACACTATCACTGCCACTATCAACACTATTCTCTCTCACTGCCACTATCAACACTATCAACACTATCACTGCCACTATCAACACTATCACTGCCACTATCAACACTATTCTCTCTCACTGCCACTATCAACACTGTTCTCTCTCACTGTCACAAACAATACTATTCTCTCTCACTGCCACTATCAACACTATTCTCTCTCACTGCCACTATCAACACTATCACTGCCACTATCAACACTATTCTCTCTCACTGTCACTATCAACACTGTTCTCTCTCACTGTCACAAACAATACTATTCTCGCTCACTGCCACTATCAACACTATTCTCTCTCACTGCCACTATCAACACTATCACTGCCACTATCAACACTATCACTGTCACTATCAACACTATCACTGTCACTATCAACACTATTCTCTCTCACTGCCACTATCAACACTATCACTGCCACTATCAACACTATCACTGTCACTATCAACACTATTCTCTCTCACTGCCACTATCAACACTATCACTGCCACTATCAACACTATCACTGCCACTATCAACACTATCACTGCCACTATCAACACTATTCTCTCTCACTGCCACTATCAACACTATCAACACTATCACTGCCACTATCAACACTATCACTGCCACTATCAACACTATCACTGCCACTATCAACACTATTCTCTCTCACTGCCACTATCAACACTGTTCTCTCTCACTGTCACAAACAATACTATTCTCTCTCACTGCCACTATCAACACTATTCTCTCTCACTGCCACTATCAACACTATCACTGCCACTATCAACACTATCACTGCCACTATCACTGCCACTATCAACACTATCACTGCCACTATCAACACTATTCTCTCTCACTGTCACTATCAACACTGTTCTCTCTCACTGTCACAATCAATACTATTCTCTCTCACTGCCACTATCAACACTATTCTCTCTCACTGCCACTATCAACACTATTCTCTCTCACTGCCACTATCAACACTATCACTGCCACTATCAACACTATCACTATCAACACTATTCTCTCTCACTGTCACTATCAACACTGTTCTCTCTCACTGTCACAATCAATACTATTTTCTCTCACTGTCACTATCAACACTATTCTCTCTCACTGTCACTATCAACACTGTTCTCTCTCACTGTCACAAACAATACTATTCTCTCTCACTGCCACTATCAACACTATTCTCTCTCACTGCCACTATCAACACTATCAACACTATCACTGCCACTATCAACACTATCACTGCCACTATCAACACTATCACTTCCACTATCAACACTATTCTCTCTCACTGCCACTATCAACACTGTTCTCTCTCACTGTCACAAACAATACTATTCTCTCTCACTGCCACTATCAACACTATTCTCTCTCACTGCCACTATCAACACTATCACTGCCACTATCAACACTATTCTCTCTCACTGTCACTATCAACACTGTTCTCTCTCACTGTCACAAACAATACTATTCTCTCTCACTGCCACTATCAACACTATTCTCTCTCACTGCCACTATCAACATTATCACTGCCACTATCAACACTATTCTCTCTCACTGCCACTATCAACACTATCAACACTATCACTGCCACTATCAACACTATCACTGCCACTATCAACACTATTCTCTCTCACTGCCACTATCAACACTGTTCTCTCTCACTGTCACAAACAATACTATTCTCTCTCACTGCCACTATCAACACTATTCTCTCTCACTGCCACTATCAACACTATCACTGCCACTATCAACACTATTCTCTCTCACTGTCACTATCAACACTGTTCTCTCTCACTTTCACAAACAATACTATTCTCGCTCACTGCCACTATCAACACTATTCTCTCTCACTGCCACTATCAACACTATCACTGCCACTATCAACACTATCACTGTCACTATCAACACTATCACTGTCACTATCAACACTATTCTCTCTCACTGCCACTATCAACACTATCACTGCCACTATCAACACTATCACTGTCACTATCAACACTATTCTCTCTCACTGCCACTATCAACACTATCACTGCCACTATCACTGCCACTATCAACACTATCACTGCCACTATCAACACTATCACTGCCACTATCAACACTATTCTCTCTCACTGCCACTATCAACACTATCAACACTATCACTGCCACTATCACTGCCACTATCAACACTCACACTCTCTCTTTTACTTTTGTATACTTTACCATTCCATTTAATTCAATCTCTTGTTACCAAATTCATTCCATTTCAATCTGTTTCCGTTCTCTGTAGCCATATCCCTGTTGATTTACCGCTGTTATTCTCTCAGGTCTCCTATGAGCAGTCTGCCCTTACTGTTTGACCAGAGGGAGGGCGTGGGCCCTGGGGTCAGAGGTCGCCCTGAAAACGTCCCTCCATCCAGCTCCCACATAGAGCTCCTCCTGGAGAAGCATGGCAACGGAGAGATGGGAGCCAACAGTAAGTGCAGTGGGTTGTGAAATGATTCACCCCCTTGGCATTTTTCCTATTTTGTTGCCTTACAACCTGGAATTAAAATAGATTTTTGGGGGTTTGTATCATTTGATTTACACAGCATGCCTACCACTTTGAACATGCAAAATATTTTTAATGTGAAACGAAGAAATAAGACAAAAAAACAGAAAACTTGAGCGTGCATAACTATTCACCACCCCAAAATCAATACTTTGTAGAGCCAGCTTTTACAGCTGCAAGTCTCTTGGGGTATGTCTCTATAAGCTTGGCTCATCTAGCCAACAACTGGGATTGTTGCCCATTCTCCAAGGCAAAACTGCTCCAGCTCCTTCAAGTTGGATGGGTTCCGCTGGTGTACAGCAATCTTTAAGTCATACCAAAGATTCTCAATTGGCTCGTGGTCTGGGCTTTGACTTGGCCATTCCAAGACATTTAAATGTTTCCCCTTAAACCACTCAAGTGTTGCTTTAGCAGTATGCTTAGGGTCATTGTCCTGCTGGAAGGTGAACCTCCATCCCAGTTTCAAATCTCTGGAAGAATGAAACAGGTTTCCCTCAAGAATTTCCCTGTATTTAGAGCCATCCATCATTCCTTCAATTCTGACCAGTTTCCCATTCCCTGCTGATGAAAAACATCCCCACAGCATGATGCTGCCACCACCATGCTTCACTGTGGGGGTGGCGTTCTCGGGATGATGTGAGGTGTTGGGTTTGTGCTAGACATAGCCTTTTCCTTGATTGCCAAAAAGCTACATTTTAGTCTCATCTGACCAGAGTACCTTCTTCCGTATGTTTGGGGAGTCTCCCACATGCCTTTTGGTGAACAGCAAACATTTTTTTCTTTAAGCAATGGCTTTTTTTCTGCCCACTCTTCCGTAAAGCCCAGCTTTGTGGAGTGTATGGCTTAAAGTGGTCAAATGAACAGATACTCCCATCTCCGCTGTGGCGTTTTGCAGCTCCTTCAGGGTTCTCTTTGGTCTTTTTGTTGCTTCTCTGATTAATGCCTTCATTGCCTGGTCCGTGAGATTTGGTGGGCGGCCCTCTCTTGGCAGGTTTGTTGTGGTGCCATATTCTTTCCATTTTTTAATAATGGATTTAATGGTGCTCCGTGGGATGTTCAACATTTTGGATATTTTTTTATAACCCAACCCTGATCTGTACTTCTCCACAACTTTGTCCCTGACCTGTTTGGAGAGCTCGTTGGTCTTCATGATGCCGCTTGCTTGGTGGTGTTTCAGACTCTGGGGCCTTTCAGAACAGGTGTATATATATACTGAGATCATGTGACAAATCATGTGATACTTAGATTGCGCACATTTTTGACTTTATTTAACTAATTATGTGACTTCTGAAGGTAATTGGTTGCACCAGATCTTATTTAGGGGCTTCATAGCACATGGGGTGAATATATATGCACGCACCACTTTTCCGTTTGTTCTTTTTTGTGAATTTTTTGAAACAAGTTCTTTTTTAAATTTCACTTCACCTACTTGGACTATATTGTGAATGTCCATTACATGAAATCCAAATAAAAATCCAGTTAAATGACAGGTTGTAATGCAACAAAATAGGAAAAACGCCAAGGAGGATGAATACTTTTGCAAAGCACTGTACACTGGGATGCTTTGTGGCAGTCTATAATATATCATCATTCTTTGAGAAATTTCAGTCTGTCTTTTTTGGGCGATGTGTCTGCCTTTTTGACACCGTCTGTCATACACACCCGATGTCAAATGTATTTTTGGACTCTTTGAAGAGGAAGTGGATTCTTATCAACCCGAGTCAGTCTGATACACTTGCTTTCAGATCCTTTAAAATGTGCTGTGCTGTTCAGCGATGATCATTAGTGTATCCCTTAGGACCTGTCTTTGCACAAACAGTACTGTGTGACACAACACTCAGTATGGAAGCTGTACTAAAAAACGGAAGTGACTCGAATACAGTGCCATACTCTCACTCTCTTATTTTCTCACTTTCTTTCCTACCCCTTTTCCCTGTTTCTTCCCCCCTCTCCCGCCTCCCTCCCCCTTTCCGTCTCTCTCTCTCCTCCAGTTGTAGAGATGCTCCAGTCCCTCCACTCGCTGCAGCAGGAGAACCAGCGTCTCCAGGACCAGATTCTCAGCCTGACGGCCAAGAAGGAGCGGCTGCAGCTGCTCAACGTGGAGCTGGCCTGTCCCTTCCCCCCGCAGGTCCATCACTCCCACCACTCCGCCCAGGGCCTAGTGCCCACCACCACCCACATCAGCTTCCTCTCCTCCGTATACGGTCAGATTCAGAAAGCCCTCCTCATCCTCCACTCCTCATTCATCTCCTCTCAGAAGCTTTCCATCCTCCTTACCTCATTCATTCTTAGAGTTAGTTTGCTAGTCTGAAAATAGTGCCACCATCCCCAAACACAAACCTTGTTTTTGTCATTATAATCTGGACAGTCGTGTGTTGTGTGTTTGTAGTTGGTTCCCTGTCCCTGTATCTATATCCCTGTGTGTGTACTTCTCTTGTCCCTATAGACCCCCTCAGCACCAATAAGAGTCCCCTGTCTAAAAGCTGCTTCCTGAATGATACCTCCTTCATCACCTCATCCGAGGTGAGAACCCCTTTGTGCCCACCACGCCTTACTTAGAACCGGCCAATACCTGAACCCAATGTGTAGTTAGTTACACAACACTCTTACCCTTTATCCCAAACTGTAGCATTAAAGGTGACATCTGAGTTTCATTTCCAATCAAAGGTGCTGCCTCTACTTGTTTGTACATTGAGTAGCAACGGTCATCTAAATTGTTAAAAAGGTTTTAAAAACTATTCTAATAAATGCAACAGAAGGACAATGGATGAAGATACTTTTAGAATGTTTATAATCCATCAGATATTGACTGAGTTATAGCACGTAAAACATCTTACTGGCACGGAAAAATAATGAGTTTTGTGATTTAGGTGGGAATTCAGGTATTCAATTTATTGTGAAATTGTATTTTTGTTATTAGAATGCACTCACATATAAATGTTCTTATTGTATTAGGTATTTTGGGGGGTATTTTGTGTTAAAATAAAGACAATTCTATGTGCATCGTTTGCATAAATACACCAGGTTTATTTGCATATACGAGTAAATTAACATAAAGGGGTGGCACCGAGCAGCATCCCCCAAACACTACCTCTGTCTACCCTATCTGCACTCACCTGCGCTGACTAGACTGCCCCATTAATTACTGTTGTTCTCACGTTCACTTGCATAATTCAACAAGTGTGTCAATAGCAGGATACCCTCAGATTAAAATCAACATGCTTGGCTCTAGATTACACCTACAGTATCTAAACATACTTTGCATTTTTTTTGCGAGATCAATCATAATATCAATTTAATCCAAGTGTTCATTCTCGAAAGTTGCTTTTGTTGGGTTCTGAGAATATGAAAATATACTTATTCGTGTCACTGATGGAGTGCTGAGGTTTAGAGGGTCTACACCAGAAGTTAAAGGTTATAGGAGGAAGGTATATATTGTGTGCAACTAAGCTTGGAATGCGTTGAGTGCAGGGAAGTGATTACATTTGGCAGGCATTGATAAGGGGAGAGAGCCATGGATTGGTGATGGAGGGGGGTTGAGGTCAGGTCACCTTAAGGGAGAAATAAAAGTTTATGGCCTGTATCACTAGTGTCCTGCCTAGCAGTAAAGAACGATGTTTGTACAGATGGGTAGGAGGAGACTCAGCCTATGAGGAACGGTTAAATATCAGTGCTTGTGTGAAAATGTGTTTGTCTAATGCAGCTGTATTGATCCTCTGGGAAGAATTCAACTTAAGCTTTCACAGTGTCCGTTGACTGTTTTACTCTGAGAATTAGAACCTAACGCATCTCATTTGTAAACATTTCAACTGTATGACAGGATTACTTTTTAAAATTCCACAAAAAATGAACGCCCATTGAAATCAAGTTATCTTTCTTGTGATTTAAGTGTCAAGATGGTGCGTTATATCCCTAACGAAGTTTTAGCGTTTTTTTTATAGAATCAGTGTAAAGACAATTTATTTCATTGAGCCCATTTTAGCCATTACCAGAGTGTGTTTGACAGGTCGTTACAAACGTTTCCACGATCGTAACGTTAAGCAAGAGTATGAAAGAGTCGCAGGAATAAAATGAAAGCAATTCATCCAGCGAGATTTAAGTGACAAGTGGATTTTCATCCCTCAAACACAGGAAATAGATGACTGAAAAAGACAGATCTTCAGGTGGGCGTGAGATGCGTGTTATTACATTGAGGGAATGTTAATATATGAAATATGGGGAAATTAAACTTACAGATTGCACCTGTAAATGAACCATAACTGTCCCATTAGTTTTACCCTGTGTTTTTATCTTCCGACTCTAGGAGCTCCACTCTGGTAGTCCCTCCCGCAGTAGCTCCTCCCTCTCCTTCCAGAGCACTCCGCCCCCTCAGCAGAGCCCCGCCTCCTTTGGCCAGCCCTTGCTGAACGGGCTGGGTGGGCGGGTTTTGACTGACAGCCTGGGGGGCCTCAGTCAGGCCAGCAGTTCCATGGTGGGCGGGCTCATGGCCTCCCAAGCAGGAAGTCCCCAGCTGAACATGAACGGCATGCTGGGCAGCCTGAACGGGGTGATCCAGTCACCTGTCCAGAACGGCCCCCAGCCCACCCTACCGGCCCTGCGGCCCCAGCCTCCTCCTTTGGGCCTACAAGCACTGGCACAGGGCCTGCAGCTCCCCAAGAGCATGAGTCCGTGAGTACCTCCTCCATGTCTGATCACCAGAAAAGTATAATGATTGGTGATAGTGTTGGTTGATTGTTTTGTGAGGATGTTGTTGGTTGATTGCTGTTGATCAGTTGTTGTTGTGATAGCCACGGCCACTACTTTTGTGACAGTGATACATTTTTATATAGTCTGATAGTGACAGACAGTTGATTTCTTGTTGTTACTGGCTGTGCTGACTGATTCTGGTCTAGACTGTTACTGTAATTTATTTTTGCTGTGACTAATGGGTTGGCTGGGTAAGTGTTGTTTGGACTGGAAGTGTCCCATGATGAGTAATATTTAACATGGTTGTATTTCAGGTCTTCTCTCCTGTCTGAGCAGCAGAAGCAGCTCCTTCTCCAGCAGAACTTTACTCCAGTAATGACTCTACCATGCCCTACAAACACACTCAGACATGCAAACACGTGCAGCACACGCTCGTGATCTTTGGTAACGCAATACAATCGTGATAAGATGGTTATCATATGAAGTTAAGATAAAAACTGAAACAGTATTAATGGATGAATTGTCAGGACCGAAATAAGAGATTCATTATTAAAATATAGCTGCGAGCAGCAATGAACGGGGTTCACAAAGCAAGTAGGAACTATCTTCCTTTATGGGTAATCATGATTCTAAATACTACATCTGGAGTGAATCTGACATGTGATTCACAAGGAAAATATGATTCTGAGCATTAGTGTTAGCATTAGTGTTGTTTTTTTAGATATCATTGCCAAAGTCAGTGTGGTTCATCTTAGGGATGTCTATGATAGTGATGACAAGTTTCAAGTTAATAGGCCGCTGTGGAGTGGATTTACAGTGTTTTAAATGGACATGTAAAATCAGATTTTTTTTATTTGAGGCTTGTTGGGGGGGGCGCTACAGGCTGGAGCTGTATAGGGTGAGGTTAGATAGGATGAGTCTGGGGGTGAGGTGGCAGAGGTGATTGGTAGGGGGCGGCTGCAGCTACAGCCCTGGAATGGCGGCCCACTGCTGGTGGTTCAGGTGTTGCCTGAGCTTGATCAGGTGTAGCTAATGCCAACATTGGGAGCTGTGTTGGTGTACTGTTTTGGACTGGAATTTGTGCTAGAGGGTTCCATCTGAAACCTCAGCTTCTTCAAGATTGCTCCATAATTTTCAACAGTTGCCTATTAAGCTTACATCATAGCTTTTTGTGGATGGGATTGTCATGACCTATGATGGATGAGGTCATGGGTTGTCTTTGGTGTCCGGTTATGGGGTTTGGTCCTGGATTAGTGTTGAACTTTGAAGTCTCCCATTTGTTCCTTTTCAGATTCTTTGTACTCCTGTGCAGGGGTGAAAGTAGAATTAATTTCTTCCAGGTGCGGGTCATCCTGTAGTGCACCAAAACAAATGTAATAACATATAGAATCCCTATTCATTCAATAGGATCTGTGGGCCTAGTTGTAAAGAATTGTCATTTAACTTTCCATATGTATGACCTTCTACTTGGTATTTTATTGGGATCACCATTAGCTGTTGCTAAAGCAGCAGCTACACTTCCCGGGGTCCACACAAAACAATACAGAACATTAATACACAAGAACAGCTCAAGGACAGAACTACATCAATTGAGAAATGGCACACAGCCAACATATCAATACATATACAAAATATCTAGGTCAAATTGGGGAGAGGCGTTGTGCCATGAGATGTTGCTTTATCTGGGGGGGTTTTCAAAGATTTTTGCTGTTCATCTGAGCAATATGAGATGGAAGTTCCATGCAATAATTTTGCTATATAATATTTTACACTTTCTTGAATTTGAATTTATTGTGGAATAAACACAACCAGTTATGATGTTTTCATCTGATTGTCAAATAATGACTTCAAAGGGCTCCTTTACTCGGCTACCTGTGCAAGTTCATCCACCTACAACATATTTCCAGCCTCTTAATAGTGGTGAATGAAAGAGACATCTGTTACACAAAACACCAAAAAGTGTAATGACATTTGGCAATTGTCATTAGGCCAGAATTTATGTGTCCACTACTGTCCGCGCACGTCTCGGTGTCAGCCACTCATCCCTGCCTCGTCAAAATGTCGGGGTTTTCATCAAACCACCTCGCATTTTGGAGCGTAGACTATACGACCCGTTTGCTATACGAGTCCATTCGCTCATTTTTCATGCCTCTGACATGTGGTAATGATAAAAAGTGGTGTAATAGCCTACAGTTCTTATAATTATTGTTACAGGCTCATGTTTTACCGGTAAGGCGTACCTCCATCGAGTTTGTTGGGACGCCACATCTTCTCCGTACAGCCTTACTTTCACCTCCAGCTGTGGTTGTTCCATACAGTAAAGGTGGGCTGTAGAAGGAAGTTTTGACTGGTTCAGAGTTCAACGTGTCACATCGATAAGAATGCAGAGGAAATTAAGCAGGAATCCAAATAGAGCGGTTTATTGAACACAAGGGATGGCATGGTGCACCTTCACAAGTGCAGTCTCAGTGCTATGATGGGGTTTAAAACCAGACTGAAGCATTTCGTATACATTGTCTTCAGGAAGGCAGTGAGTTGCTGTGCAACAGCTTTTTCAAAAAATTTTGAGAGGAACGTGAGATTTGATATAGGCCGATAGTTTATATTTTCTGGGTCAAGGTTTGGCTTTTCAAGAGAGGCTTTACTGCCACTTTTAGTGAGTTTGGTACACATCCGTGAGCCGTTTATGATGTTCAACATAGGAGGGCCAAGCACAGGAAGCAACTCTTTCAGTAGTTTATTTGGAATAGGGTCCACTATGCAGCTTGAAGGTTTAGAGGCCATGATTATTTTCATCATTGTGTCAAGAGATATAGTACTAAAACACTTGAGCGTCTCTCTTGATCCTAGGTCCTGGCAGAGTTGTGTAGACTCAGGACAGCTGAGCTTTGGAGGAATACGCAGATTTAAAGAGTCGTCCATAATTTGCTTTCTAATGATCATGATCTTTTCCTCAAAGAAGTTCATGAATTTATGACTGCTGAAGTGAAAGCCATCCTCTTGGGGAATGCTGCTTTTTAGTTAGCTTTGCAACAGTATCAAAATACATTTTGGATTGTTCTTATTTTGCTCAAATAAGTTGAAAAAAATAGGATGATCGAGCAGCAGTGAGGGCTCTTCGATACTGCACGGTACTGTCTTTCCAAGCTAGTCGGAAGACTTCCAGTTTGGTGTGGCGCCATTTCCGTTCCAATTTTCTGAAAGCTTGCTTCAGAGCTCGGGTATTTTCTGTATACCAGAGAGCTAGCTTGTTATGACAAATGTTTTTAGGGGTGCGACTGCATCTAGGGTATTGCACAAATTTAAATTGAGTTCCTCAGTTAGGTGGTTAACTGATTTGTGTCCTCTGGGTAGGCAGAGGGAGTCTGGAAGCGCATCAAGGAAGCTTTGAGTTGTCTGAGAATGTATAGCACGACTTCTGAGGACCCTTGGTTGGGGTCTCAGCAGATTATTTGTTGCGATTGCAAAAGTAATAAAATGGTGGACCGATAGTCCAGGATTATGAGGAAGATCCACAACATTTATTCCATGGGACAAAACTAGGTCCAGAGTATGACTGTGACAGTGAGTATGTCCGGAGACATGTCGTAGAAAACCCACTGAGTCGATGATGGCTCCGAAAGCCTTTTGGAGTGAGTCTGTGGACTTTTCCATGTGAATATTAAAGTCACCAAAAATTTGAATATTATCTGCTATGACTACTAGGTCCGATAGGAATTCAGGGAACTCCGTGAGGAATGCTGTATATGGCCCATGAGGCCTGTAAATAGTAGCTATAAAAAGTGATTGAGTAGGCTGCATAGATTTCAAAAGACGAAAACGTAGGTTTTTTTTTTGTAAATTGAAATTTGCTATCGTAAATGTTAGCAACACCTCCGCCTTTGCGGGATGTGCGGGGGATATGGTCACTAGTGTAACCAGGAGGTGAGGCCTCATTTAACACAGTAAATTCATCAGGCTTAAGCCATGTTTCAGTCAGGCCAATAAAATCAAGATTACGATCAGTGATTAGCTCATTGACTATAACTGTCTTGGAAGTGAGGGATCAAACATTAAGTAGCCCTATTTTGAGATGTGAGGTATCACAATCTTTCAATAATGGCATGAATGGAGGAGGTCTTTATTCTATTGAGAATGCGAAGGCGAACACCGCCATGTTTAGTTTTGCCCAACCTAGGTCGAGGCACAGACACAGTCTCAATGGGGATAGCGGAGCTGAGTACACGGACTGTGCTAGTGGCAGACTCCACTAAGCTGGCAGGCTGGCTAACAGTCAGTAGCCCTGCCCCCTGGTAAACAGTGTATGATCGCTGGATGATTCGTTTTAAGTCTAATACTGCGGGTAATGGAGTTGCCAATGACTAGGTTTTCAATTTGTCAGAGCTAATGGTGGGAGGCTTCGGCGTCTCAGACCCCGTAACGGGAGGAGTAGAGACCAGAGAAGGCTCGGCCTTGTTTGTCGGCTGAATGAGCGACACCGGTTGAGCATTCCTACAGCATTTCCCTCCAGAAGCCATGAGAAAGTTGTCCGGCTGCAGGGACCGTGCGAGGGGATTTATACTACTATCTGTACTTACTGGTGGCACAGACACCGTTTCATCCTTTCCTACACTGAAATTACCCTTGCCTAACGATTGCGTCTGAAGCTGGGCTTGCAGCACAGCTATCCTTGCCGTAAGGCGATCGTTCTCCTGTATATTATGAGTACAGCGACTGCAATTAGAAGGCATCATATTAATGTTACTACTTAGCGTCGGCTGGTGGTGGTCCTGACGAACCATGTCCAGATAAAGCGTCCGGAGTGAAAAAGTTGAACGAAAAAAAGTTGAGTGGGGGAAAACTAAAAATATAAACGGTAATTAAAAAGTAAAAACCATAAAGTTGTCAGGTAGCAAAGTAAGGTTAGCAACAAAATGCACAGCAGCACGTAAACAAGTTTGCAAGTTGTGACCGGAAATAGGGATCGCATGGGGAAAGGTTGCAGGATTATGTTGTGGTTTACTAGGGAAATACAAGAGGGAGATACAAACACATGTTAACATAAGCATGACTGACAAGCACAGAAGGGATAAATAAATAACTGACATGCATCTCACATGCCGGACTGACAGGAAAATTGTATTAACTCATTTGGCAGCAGTATACAACTTTAACATCAACTGAAAAGGATCTTAATATTAACATTTATACATCTTCATCTTTATACATAAAGTACTCACTTGTCAGTCATGCACAACATGGACAGGAAAACATGAGCTGGCCACCCCATGCATTCACCAACAGGGATAAGAAAGATTGGAGGAAGAAACTGCTGCTTAAATAGTCAAGGGTGCTAATGAGCAGAATGGAGCAGGTGAGGTGATTGGCAAGGGTGGGGCGTGGCCAGAGTAGAGGGGAAACCTGGCTTCTGCCATGAGCCTTTGTAACAAATATGGTGTGACCATCTTTGAATGCATCAATGATATTTTCTCAAACTCTTTCTCAAACCAAATTTGGACTGAATCTGACTTTTAGTCCATGAGAATAAAATGTTTTTATGACTATTTTAAGCATTAGCGTCACATAGTCAAAAAGTGAATTGTTAATAGTTTCCATTTTTTTTAAGATATCAATGCCAAACTTATGGTTCTTCGTGGTAATGTCTTTGATGACCTAAAAAGTTTCAAGTTGATAGGCCATTGTGAAGTGGATTTACAAAGGATTTCAATTTCAAAAACTCAGCCATCTCTCAACCAATCCCTTAGCTTTTCTCAAACTAAGTTAAGAGATGGGTCTACATAACGAATTGTATTTGGATTTATGGTTCATGACAATATGTTTTTCCAAGGTTTTCCAAAATTTCCAAGATGGAGGAAAATCTGTCCTCACGGACGTTATGGGTCCTTGGGGCAAATTTGTTCAGCATGAGGAAAGACACCTACGTTGTCTTCAGAAAGTATTCAATCCCCTTGACTTATTCCACATTTTGTTATGTTACAGCCAGAATTCAAAATGTATTAAATATTTGTTTTTTCCACCCATCTACACACAATACCCCATAATGACGAAGTAAAAACATGTTTTTAGAAATGTTTGCAAATATATTGATAATGAAATGCAGAAATATCTCATTTACATAAGTATTCACACCCCTGAGTCAATACATGTTAGAATCACCTTTGGCAGCGATTACAGCTGTGAGTCTTTCTTGGTAAGTCTCTAAGAGCTTTGAACACCTCGATTGTACAATAGTTGCACATTATTACTTTAAAGGCAATTTAAGTCGAAACTGTAACTAGGCAACTCAGGAACATTCAATGTCATCTTGGTAACCAACTCCAGTATATACAGTTGAAGTCGGAAGTTTACATACACTTAGGTTGGATTCATAAAAACTTGTTTTTCAACCACTCCACACATTTCTTGTTAACAAACTATAGTTTTTTGGCAAGTCAGTTAGGACATCTACATTGTGCATGACACAATACATTTTTCCAACAATTGTTTACAGACAAAAGTATCTATATCCACAGTAAAACGAGTCCTATATCGACATAACCTGAAAGGCCGCTCAGCAAGGAAGAAGCCACTGCTCCAAAACCGACATAAAAAGCCAGACTACCGTTTGCAACTGCACATGGGGACAAAGATTGTACTTTTTGGAGAAATGTCCTCTGGTCTGATGTAACAAAAATAGAACAGTTTGGCCATAATGACCATCGTTATGTTTGGAGGAAAAAGGGGGAGGCTTGCAAGCTGAAGAACACCATCCCAACCGTGAAGCACGGGGGTGCTTTGCTGTAGGAGGGACTGGTGCACTTCACAAAATAGATGGCATCATGAGGGAGGAAAATTATGTAGATATAGTGAAGCAACATCTCCAGACATCAGTCAGGAAGTTAAAGCTTGGTCGCAAACGGGTCTTCCAAATGGACAATGACCCCAAGCATACTTCCAAAGTTGTGGCAAAATGGCTAGGATTTCACTAGGATGAAATATCAAGAATTGTGAAAAACTGAGTTTAAATGTATTTGGCTAAGGTGTACGTAAACTTCTGACTTCAACTGTATTTGGCCTTGCGTTTTAGGTTATTGTCCAGTTGAAAGGTCAATTTGTCTCACAGTTTCTGTTGGAAAGCAGACTGGTACTCAGTGATGTGTTGTGTTAGATTTGCCAAAACATAACACTTGGTATTCAAGACATGAAGTACATTTCTTTGCAGTTTTACTTTAGTGTCTTAGTGCAAACAGGATGCATGTTTTGGAATATGTTTACTCTTTACAGTCTTTCTTCTTTTCCTTACTCTCCTGCAACTGAGTTAGGAAGGACACCTGTATCTTTGTAGTGACTGGGTGTATTGATACACCATCCAAAGTGTAATTAATAACTTCACCATACTCACAGGGATATTCAATGTCTGCTTTTAAATTTTTTTACTCATCTACCAATAGGTGGCTCTTAATTGCCAAGCATTGGATAACCTCCCTAGTGTTTGAAATTCACTGCTCAACTGAGGGACCTTACAAATAATTGTATGTGTGGGGTACAGAGATGAGGTAGTCATTCAAAAACATCTTAAACACTATTATCAGTCCATGCAATGTATTATGTGACTTGTTGAGCAACTTTTACTACTGAACTTATTTAGGCTTGCCATAACAAAGGGGTTAAATACTTGACTCAAGACATTTCTGCTTTTCAATTTTATTTAATTTGTAAACATTTCTAAAAACATAATTCCACTTTGACGTTGTGGGGTATTGTGTGTAAGCCTGTGACACAAAATCTCAATTTAATCCATTTTAAATTTGGGCTGTAACACTTGAATACTTTCTGAAGGGACTGTACATACAAAGTTTCAAGACTCTAGGTCAAATGGGACGGTGGATATGACGGTTTTAGTAAGACTGCTTATAACAGTGCCACCTATAGGCCAATCGGTTTATAGGACCATTTTTGCCCAAGTTGCTCATGGCCTCTAGTGCCAAATTATTTTTTTAAAGTTAACAATCTGCTTGGCTGTTAACCCCTAATTATTCAATGAGTGTGACCATTGCCAAGTTTATTTCAGTCCCAAAAAATAAATGGAGAAGAAAAACAGCATACAGTATATACTGCAGTCTTTTTTTTTGGCCCGGCACCGTTGTATTCATTTTGGATGTGCATATCACTACACATTTTCAAGTCCCTTATGTCTTGGGCTGTGTGTGTCTCAGGAGCAGCAGGTGGTGGTCTATCAGATGCTACAGCAGCAGCGGCAGAGGGAACTACAGCGACTCACGCTAACCGGGGCCCTCACCTCCACCCCCACTTCCCAGTCCCCCAACCTGGGGGCCTCGCCACTGCAGGGTGGCCAGGGAAACCCACTCTTCAGCCTGCAGGATAATGCACTTCACAAGCCCGGGGTGAGTGTCGATATGCAGTTGTTCGAGACTCCTTATTTGAATAGACCATTGTATAGGTCAATTCTTGATCAACTGAAGCTATAAAAAATAAACTGCTTTGTAGGAGGTTGACTTGCTTTGTAATGCTGTTAAACCGGATGATATACTGTAGCTGTATACCTCATCAATGTTGATAAATGTATGTGTAGGCCGAACATCTAAACTCACAGGTCAGTTTTACATGTGTTTGATTTCAGGGGGTGGGAGAGAAGGGCGGAGACAAGAATGGCTGACATGTCATCTTCATGTCTGAACTGTTGCAGCTGTAACAGCAGCTATAACAGCAGCTATAACAGGGGAAAGGAAAGTAATTGAGCTGTTCCATCAGAAACTAATGTCACCTTTAATCTCCACCTGAAAGACTCTTGAACTCTGTCTTCTATCATCTCTGTCTTTCCCCCTCTTTTATGAATGTATAATGGATTCAATTTAAACGGTTATGTTTTTTTTTAATGCATTGAATTCCTTTTATTTTAGGATGTTTTCTTCTTCTAGGTCTGTGTGTGTGTAGGCAGCTTTCAGAGAGCATGAATACAGTGGTCTGTAATTGAATTGCACTAATCTGTTAGCTAGACCAATTGCGTTTGCTCTTGTAGCAGAGCCAGAGACTCTGGAGTCCTGACGGTAAATGTGGAGAGTATTGGGGTCCAGCATAGAAATTGGACTCTGGTGATCAATTCCAAATCAACCCCTAGCCGCTACTCTCAGGGATCTTCCTGAGATCTGAAATGATTAGATGGGCGTAAACAATATGATGACTATTCCACCTAGCCAATCAGAAGACAAGGTAAATCAATTACCTTATAACTTTAAACCTATCCAATCCTTTTAGATCTACTGGAGTGCCTATGGGTAGGGCTAAGTGTCGACTTGGAATTTGGGTGTGAGTGTTTTGGGCCAAAGTGTCCTTAGGCCATAAGTTTACTGAAGCACTGACCCTCCTCTTAAGCAAGTATACCCCTGTGGAACCAAGGTATCCCTCCAAACATCCTTGTTGAGGACAAACTGTCTGACACCTCTCTAAACATCAACTGTCTTCCTCAAGGTCTGTCTTCCTTTCATTTTCTTCCCTCCCATAAATTGTACAACTATGATATTCCTATTCTATCCTATTAAATGTCACAGCTACAGACTGGCACCAAATGATCTGGGGACTGGCATTGACAGTGTAGAATGCTAACTATGCCTCAGTCCACCCCTGAGAATTTAGAGAGAATGTATGATGTTCAATATGTGTGCCACTGCCGAGATTAATCAAACGAAACCAAACATTTGAAAATTGTCAAAGTAAATATGTAAGAAATTAATATTTTTGTTTCCTCAACCCATGTGTACTTTGCTGATATAGAACCTAATAAGGGACATTTGGTACTTACTGTTTCTAGGCTACTTGGAACTGACAAGTTAGTGATTGATTAGTATGAATATTTTGCACTCTATCCTGAAGTGTTAGTGTTTTCTTATTTGTTTTGGTTGTACATATTGTTCTTTTGATGCCCGGAAAACTAGTTGTTCTTTTAGCAATACTGTATAGTTGTCAATGCCTTAAAATAATGCTAGAGTTACTGAGGAAAATCAACTCACCCTTAACAGCCAAAAGGCAGCTTCTTTTCTCTTATCCATTTCTTAGTCTAGTTTTTGTTCTGGTTACATTTACCGTTATTTCAGATTTAGGTGAAAGCACTCTTTTCAATCTTACCATTTATACTATTGATAGGCAACGGTGATAATGTCAACAATTGTAAAATGAAAATATGTTTATTGGTAAGTCTGAAATCATCTGTAATTGTGTCTTAAGATGCTGCTCAATGTTCTGTTTTTTAGAAGAACTGACAAGCAACATCCCATGTTAGATGGTATCACTTTACTTTGTCTTAAGATCTATAAAATGCTGTCATAGCAATGACATAGCAGTCATGGTATTTGTGACTATGTTCTTATACAATTGTGACTCAAACTCTTATTGCTTTCATCGGGTCAGTGTTGAATCAATTGTCATCAGCTGACTTTATCTGTTATGATACGACTGCCCATGACATCTGTTACGTCATTCTAGTAACACCATTATGTACAGTATGTCTTACTACTGAGATCATGATGCCAAGTCATACATGTTACCATTCAGAACACATAGGCAACTCGGGAACTCTAATATGTAGCTTTCTATACTGCCTGCTGCATCTACATTCCTGTGTGGCACATAATAACAGGTCCTTCTGTGCTGGGATCAAGCTAATCTATTATCATTGGCCGTTCTCCCAGGTCTTTTAACTCACTGTTGGACTGGAATAATATTTTTCCTTTGTGGTGTCCGTTACTCATCTTATTTGATCATTTCCTAATTTAAATATGGTCGAAGATCATTTCCAAATGTGTATTCGTTTTCTGTTTGCAACCTCGATATTGACCTCCCGTACATGTGATGTCGGTAAGTATTGGAACTGTTCTGTTTTTTTGTAGTTTGTTGTCAGTGAGGAACTTTCAAGCGACTATGTTAGTTGGTAAAATACCGTAGCAACGAGACTATAGGGGAATGTTAACGTTGACAACACATGAGCCTATTCCTCCATATTGACAGGACTTCCGAAGGAGATCTGCGGTTGAACAAGTACGTCCTTTATGAGTTGTTGTACGATTAAGGTAATAATCTAGGAAAGAACATGTCGAAGAGATTGTTTTTGACTGACAGAGTACTGCGAAGGAATCTTGAAAGGGAATCTTTCCCATGTTGCACTGGGGCGATTTGGCCCAATGAAATGTAAATCATTTTTTTATATACATTTGTTCTTTTTTATTGTTTGATTACAAATTGTATACTTAAATGTGTTTGTGTATTGTACACATTCATTTGCTAAGCTTTGAAGTTTGAGTAACCAAGATAATCCATGTTATTATGTATGTATGTCGTTATGTGTATCTGTTATGTATTACAGCATATTTAAGCACCTCTCTCTCAAAGAAGTTTGATGAAAATGGAACTAACTTCTTGGGACATAAAATGCATGAAATGCAGTTAAGTCTCGCAAATCAGTAGCTAAATACCAAGTTAGACTACGCAGAGTTTTTAAATGGATTGTTCTCAAAAAATGTTTTATGAAATTTAAATTGAGCACTGCATTTGAGAAAAGACAAGCATTGTTGTCAATGTACAGTGTATTTGTTTGAGATAATTAATCAACAATGAATTTGCCAATATTCAGATTTAATGCCCTGTAAAGTATTTTGATATTTTTGTGTAAAAATTAAAAAGGCACAATTAAGACGACTGAACTTTTACTGTCAATAAATGTATTTTACTGAGTTGATTTGCATGTTCTCTTGGTTTCAAAGCTTTATTTACAGACCGTGGCCTTGACAAAGTCCTCATTGTGTTGCATCACTTACTTGAAGCAGCCTGTCATAATGCCTTCATGAATCAGTCATAACAGTGTTATGAACAGTCATAACTGAAAGAGAGCGGCTCCCCAGTTGGGCTGGCCTGACACATTTTCCAGTCAGAGGAATAAGGCAACCTCACAGAGAGTTACACACAATATAAAATGTTATTTCCAGAGAACATATTTATGAGATGGAGTAATAGCCCAAGACACATGAGTAGTTTGGGGAGACAGTTTATGATCCCCCTAGTCCAGGGATGGGTCACTTTGATGGAAGTAGGAGACACAAAAAAATCTGAATTCATCATGAGGGGCTGCAGTTGCTCCCGGGTCTGTGTACCCACATGTCCCTGGCCTAGTCTCGGGCACCGCCAAGGGATGGGTGGAGTTAGCTGCATGAAGTTTAAAAAACTCAAAGCCAGGGGAATCTGTAATAATAACAGTGTCATGAACCAGTCAAAACACTGTAGAAGAAGGAGCAAGTAAGGCGGTATGGTGCCGGCAAAATAAATAGTGGGGGAAGGCCATATCGGTAAAACATGAGCAAAAATTAGTGAATGGACTTGAAAATGGGTGGTATAGCCTACGATCCAAAATGTGATGTGGTTAGATGAGAATACTGACATTTTGCAAAGGCAGAGATGAGTGGCCGACACGGAGACGCTCGCGGACAGTTCTGGCCTAATGGAAATCGCCAAATCTCATGACACTTTTTGGTGTTCTGTGTAACAGGTGTCTCTTTCCATTCACCACTGTTTGGAGGCTGGGAATATTTTACAAGTGGATGAACTTGCACAGGTAGCCGAGTAAAGGAGCCCTTTGAAGTCATTATTTGACAATCAAATGAAAACATCATAACTGGTTGTGTTTATTCCACAATAAAGTTAATACATTTTTAAAATGAAATGACAATTATTTACGACTAGGCCCACAGAAATCCTATTGAATTAATAGGGAATCTACATGTAATTCTATGATCAAGCCCATAAACATGTTTGCACATATAATTAATTCTACTTTCACCCTTGGATAGAGGACTCCTCTTTATATCTGTACCATTGTAGCGTCTGTGACAGCATGGGCAGCGCCATCGAGGCTACAACCCATAGGAATCCCCACCCAGTTTACTAATTTGACTACTTCAAAATGCTGGAAGTATGGTGGAAAGAGACAAACAACAACCTCTCCCTCAATGTGAGCAAGACAAAGGAGCTGATCGTAGACTGCAGGAAAAGGCGGCCCGAACAGGCCCCCATTAACATCGACGGGGCTGTAGTGGAGCGGGTCGTGAATTTCAAGTTCCTTGGTGTCCACATCACCAACGAATTATCATGGTCCAAACACACCAAGACAGTTTTGAAGAGGGCATGACACCAAGTTTGACAGCTGCACCTGTCACGCCCTGATCTGTTTCACCTGTCTTTGTGCTTGTCTCCACAGTTTTGAAGAGGGCATGACAAAACCTTTTCCCCCTCAGGAGACTGAAAAGATTTGGCATGATCAGATCTCCCCAGATCCTCAAAAAGTTTGACAGCTGCACCTGTCACGCCCTGATCTGTTTCACCTGTCTTTGTGCTTGTCTCCACCCGCCTCCAGGTGTCGCCCATCTTCACCATCATCCCGTGTATTTATACCTGTGTAAGGTCTACACTTCAGGGCATTTATTCAGGGCATGTGACAAATAAAGTTTGATTTGATTTGAAACCCTCAATGGCACAGCCCTTGCTAAAACAGGCTTTTGGCCACTAGAGGCCTCTATCTTCCTCTATGATTGGTGATGGCTGAAGAAATTTGGCTTGTCACCGAAAACCCTCACAAAATTTTACAGATGCACAATTGAGAGCATCCTGTTGGGCTGTATCACCGCCTGGTACGGCAACTGCACCTCCCACAACGGCAAGACTCTCCAGAGGGTGGTGCGGTCTGCACAACGCATCGCCGGGGGCAAACTACCTGCCCTCCATGACACCTACAGCACCCGATGTCACAGGAAGGCCAAAAAAGATAATCAAGGACAATAACCACCTGATCCACTGCCTGTTAACCCCGCTACCATCCAGAAGGCGAGGTCAGTACAGGTGCATCAAAGGTAGGACCGAGAGACTGAAAAAGAGCTTCTATCTCAAAGCTATCACACTGTTAAACAGCCATCACTAACACAGAGAGGCTGCTGCCTACATAGAGACTTGAAATCATTGGACACTTTAAGAAATGGATCACTAGTCACTTTAACTTCTTCGGGATCGGTGTTATATGTATATATTCTTACTAAATTCCTTACTTAGATGTGTGTGTATTAGGTTTCTGTTGTGGAATTGTTAGATTACATGTTAGATATTGCTGCATTGTCCGAACTAGAAGCACAAGCATTTCTCTACACTCGCAATGACATCTGCTAACCATGTGTATGTGACTAATAAAATTGGATTTGCATGGAAGTGGACCTCGCCCTGGGGCGTATTTTTACATTTATAGGCCAATAGCTTACCTGTCTGTGTTACAAAATATTGCTACAATCATTGTCATTGGCAATATAAACCCATTTGGAAGTTGATACTTGTTGTGGGCGGTCTAACTTGTCTTTTTAATTCTTTTTTTTTGTGAAAAGGGTGAAGTGAAAGCTACTGGAGATTGTTTTGTCTGACTTTTCTTATGAGGCAGCCTGGGACGTCAACAAAGACGCTTGCGCGCCGCTTCAGGAAGAATAAACGTGATCATAGGAACAAGGCGTAATGGGACTGTGGCAATTTTGAGGCAACCTCTGCTATTTGTAGCTGTTACCAATTCAAGCATATGTATAAACTCAAGGCAAATCCATTTTTGTAAGTAGGGGCCCTTTTTGTAAGTTTGTCAGCTTTCTGGTGCGATCTGGATTCCAGCCTCTGGGAGATTTGACTGCAAGTGCAGTAGTTATAGAATAACACCTTTTGTCAGCTTTCCGGTGCGATCTGGATTCCAGCCTCTCTGTAAAGCCTCACTAAAATACTTGAAAAAGACGATATGAGTATTAAAGTATCACTGTTGACATGTGTATATGAATAAAAAAATATATAAATCTAGATTCTAGCATTTAAAGACTAATTATAAGGCACTGTATTAAATAACAACATGTATGTTGTTCATAGTAGATAAAGGAAGGGCAACTGTTCAAAGAAAACCTGCATAGTCATTAGAGAACACACCTTATTCACCCATGGCACAGAACTGCCATTCATATGGTAGTGAATAGGAGGGGTGCGTCACTTGAGTGGGTTGAGTCACTGACGTGGTCTTCCTGTCTGGGTTGGGCCCCCCCTTGGGTTGTGCCGTGGTGGAGATCTTTGTGGGCTATACTCGGCCTTGTCTCAGGATGGTAAGTTGGTGGTTGAAGATATCCCTCTAGTGGTGTGGGGGCTGTGCTTTGGCAAAGTGGGTGGGGTTATATCCTGCCTGTTTGGCCCTGTCCGGGGGTATCATCGGACGGGGCCACAGTGTCTCCTGACCCCTCCTATTTCAGCCTCCAGTATTTATGCTGCTGTAGTTTATGTGTCGGGGGGCTAGGGTCAGTCTGTTATATCTGGAGTATTTCTCCTGTCTTATCCGGTGTCCTGTGTGAATTTAAGTATGCTCTCTCTAATTCCGTCTTTCTCTCTCTTTCTTTCTCTCTCTCGGAGGACCTGAGCCCTATGACCATGCCTCAGGACTACCTGGCATGATGACTGACTCATTGCTGTCCCCAGTCCACCTGGCCGTGCTGCTGCTCCAGTTTCAACAGCAGGAGCGGTAGAGATACTCTGAATGATCGGCTATGAAAAGCCAACTGACATTTACTCGAGGTGCTGACCTGTTGCGCCCTCGACAACTACTGTGATTATTATTATTTGACTATGCTGGTCATTTATGAACATTTGAACATCTTGGTCATGTTCTGTTATAATCTCCACCGGCACAGCCAGAAGAGGACTGGCCACCCCTCATAGCCTGTTTCCTCTCTAGGTTTCTTCCTAAGTTTTGGCCTTTCTAGGGAGTTTTTCCTAGCCACTGTGCTTCTACACCTGCATTGTTTGCTGTTTGTGGTTTTAGGCTGGGTTTCTGTACTTTGATATATCAGCTGATGTAAGAAGGGCTATATAAATACATTTAAAATTTTAAATTAGTGAAGCAGCATTGTGCCATCACATCTCAATCCTTAATGAAATAGTTAAAGCAAAGTTAAACAGTTATTTTGCAGGTCCACTGAAGAGGCTATTAAATTCCAAATGACATTATTTTAGTATGTTTTCGTGGTGCTGGGTTGGAACAAAAAAGATTGTCCACCATGGCAGGAGTTCCCAAACTTTTTAAATCAAGCCCCCCTTCCAGCATTGGGGAACATGCCGCGACCCCCCACCTATTTCTATCACAAGCACTGTTCATGACACAAACTGTGTTCAAACTCCTCTTTTTCAAGGAGAGAACTTTTTTTCTGCAATTCTACACATTTTGTCATGGGGTGCAGATAATTATTTTGCCATTTTAAAGCACATTTTCTTGTAATTCTATACATTTTGCCATTTCTAATGTGTATTCATCTAATATTGAGTGACTTGACCATTACTACAAAATCTTTGGACTAAAAAACCTAGCTTAAAAACATTAGCTGACATGGTCTAGTTGATCTAGACATTTCTGTTATAAATAACTCTCTAAGGTATGCAATGACTGACATGACATGAAGAATACTGATGATGCACTATCCAATTTCTAAATGTCACCTTGCGCATTCTACTATTACAACTTTCAAGAGTACATTTTTTATTTTTTATTATGGGGGCTGCTACAGTTTGGGAACCACTGCACCATGAGTTCTCAGTGCCAGGATCAACACTTCTGTCATACGACAAGCAATACTCTATTATTGTGTGAATAAACTGCTACTTCCTCAGATGCAGTGTTCCACTCAGATCAATAAGCCAGTCGTTACTGCCAAGAGGCCTTTCAGGGGGAAAGTGACTGGAGGCAAATGCTATGTCTGGTGTGCATGTGGACACAGCAAGAAACCGGTGAGTGTTAGGCATTGAATGTTCAAAGTAGAGTACTCTGGCATAAAATTCCTGCCTGTGCAGAACTCTAGCCTGTACCCTAGTTATTGATGAAAAAACAGGCCTGACTAACCTGATGTATAATGTCGGGGCCTGTCGGGCTCGGGTCGTGTAGCAGAGTTCTAGTTCAAGGTATTGAATGTAAAAAAATGAAAAAACTAAAGAAGGGTTAGAACTGAGGAGCCAAAATGTATGCAATATTAACCCTTTCCAATTCCAGCAGAGGTGATTTATGCCTATATGCTATTTTTAGGTCTTCTACATGAGAATAATGTTTCAGATTGTAATCTGTGCTATAATTTACAAATTAAATCAGTGAAACAATAGCTCTGACAGTCTCGCTACCTCTCTCTCTCTCTCTGACGCCCTTTCTCTGTCAGCCCTTCTGTGACGGTGCTCACAGGACTCAAGCACCCAGTATCTCTCCACCACACTTCACTCCCGAGAAGGACAGCACCCTTATGCTGTGTCCCTGTAAGCAAACCAAAAATGTACCTTACTGTGATGGCACACATTTCAAGGTCATCTTCTAGCATCTAGTCAGCTCAGTGGAAAAAAAGTGTTTAAAATGAATAACTTATTAAAAAATAAATAAAACATGTCATGAAGCTGCTAACTTCATTATACTGTACTGCCTATATCGATTGTTCATAAATCACTTGTTGACAAACATTTTATTATGATAAATGGATAAAGGCATTTATGTTTAGTCACTGTCCATAGGGTAATAAATAACAGCCTACTATTTCAATACACATTGTGTCATTCTTATTTTTTTTCCCTTAATTAAACCATGCATTATTTTGAGAAACAGTCAGGCAATGTAGATATTAAAAGAAAACAGTGACTTTTGGCCTACATAGAACAAAGCTCATGTTCATGTTCAAAGGAAATCATCAAGGAGCCTGAGCTCAAACTGGAGGCAAGACATGATGCAAGGATAGTGAAATAGGCCTACTGCAACAAATAAAATAAAAAATGTTGTATTCATATTTGTCTAACATGCTGGAGTCGGGCAAGTTCAAAATCATCATATAGCTGATATATGATGATCGTTATTAAACTAAGTTAATGTGTAAAAAAAAAAAATAGAACCAAAATGTGACTTCTGCTTTTAACCCAACCCCTCCGAAAAAAAACACAGGTTTTGGAGAGGTGCAGGGTGGCTGCCACACTGAACACTTGGGGGCTGTTGTTGTGAGGGTCAAGTGCCTTTCTCAGGGGCACAACAGCAGGCAAATGGCATCTAGGAATGTAATGCCAGCAACCAATTGTTGAAAGCTCACTTCCCGACAGATTTTTTTCAGTCGGACCTGAGATTCAAACTCGCAACCCTCCGGCCACTGGCTCACCTCTCTAACCGCCAGGCTACCTACCTTATGGAACTGGGCTGCTTCCTGGGCTTGCAACCTGGACTCTGGGGTATATGTAACATAGTAAACGTAATCCGGGATACTCAATTAGTATACATGACATTTCGTATGGTATGTATTAATTTTCAGATATCCATAATCCATTGTGTATGATACTTTCCGGATTACAATTCTTATAATATGTTACAAATTTGTTAAACGTTTGATATGTTACGAATTCCAATTTGTTGTAGCTAATGTTAGCTAGGTGGCAACCTAGCTAGGCTTGGAGTTAGGGTCAAGGTTATGAGTTAGGTTAAAGGGTTAAACTAATGCACTTTTCACCCGGTGAAACTCTTTCCAACGGGGTAACCTGGGCCAGATAATCGAATCCCCTCAATGCTGCGCATCTTGGTTGGAGAGAAGCGCATGCAGCGGCTCACGTGACTAATTCCCGGAAGCCACCTCTACATGACCAGCCGTTAGCTACACAAAGTCTCCGCTCGTCCTTATCTCAAGTGAAGCTAACGTTGGTTGTTGATGCCATTTTCATTTTGTTGCTAATTGTCTGTCACTAATATGAATACGTTGAATTTGAAGGCTTTATTTATAAATAACAATATACAGACCACAGAGTAGCAGCCGCAGGCTACTTAATAGCACGCACCCACAACCAAATATGAACACGATCATGTCAGACAGAGTGCGCAAATTAGTTTCTGCAACCTTGATACAACCTTGGACATGGCCGATTATTACTGCCCCAAAGGTAAGCAAACGATTAAAGTCTCAAGGAATAAGTTTCACATGGTTAACAACAAAACACAATCTATCTTGTGCATGTAAACAAGTTGTCTTTGGTTGCAACGGCAGCCTGCATTCAAATGGTGGGTTACAATGTTGTGAGGTGAGGATTTACTCCTACTCTATAGCATTGGGAGGAAGTGATTTATTGTTATCTGCCGTCATATAATTTTCCATTTTCTTGTTTGCTGACCACACACAGGCATTTGTAGGATGCATTCACAGAATTTGCATATTAGAAATCAGTTTTGCTACCCTAAATCTGAAACTTATCGTTACAGGTCCAGCTCTCCAGTCTATCCAGTGAGCCTGTCATCGCTTCCAAAAAGCCTTTCAAGGTGGAGCTTGTAGGGGGAAAGCGTTACTCATGGTGCACTTGTGGACACAGCAAGAAACAGGTGAGGGCACTACAATCATGCTTTACATTGGTCACCATGCGCCCATCACTCTACTTTCAATGAAACAGGTTAATTGAACTCTGTCATGTGGAATTGGATCAGATTTGATTTAGCATACCAACGCAGCAGATTATTCAGTGACACAGAATCTAGCAGCAGTAACTAATTTAGAATTTGAGGTCCTCAAACGCTGTCGTGTTTCTCCCATCTTTCTGTCTTAGCCTTTCTGTGATGGAACCCACAAGACTAAAGCCCAGGGCCTGATGCCTCTGCGCTTCATCCCTGAGAAGGACTCCAAAGCTTGGCTGTGTGGCTGCAAGTACACCGCTAACCCACCATACTGCGATGGCACTCACAAGCAGGAATTCATCCAGTCTGCCCTGCTCCCAGAGAACTCTGACTCCTGAATGGCTAGGCGCTGAATATGTTTTTGTCCAATTCACTGAGCTGTGGGTCCTCTGAGTTCTGGTCCTGGAGATGTAGGACCAGAATCACTGGTTCAGAAAGTAGCTCTGCACTTGGGTGATTGATGGCAAACAGATGACTTATGTACATATCTGACATACTGTGACATGCTTAGATCTGATGTGAAAAGATCTGTGATTGGTCAAAAGACTGATTAGTGGAAAAAATATCAGAATTGGGCTACATGTCTAAACGCAGCGTTAGGAACCCCATTATAATATAATGGGAAACTCTGGGCTTAGCACTAGCTTTGAACAAATCTCCCATTGTCGTCCATACAAGATTTGCATGATATAAGAGCTCTGTGAACAACTCAATTAAGGATTCATCCTATGATAGGCAATCTGCAAAGTGATACTTGTTATGGGGCAATTCCATGATAACAGAATGATGCTGAGATTTCACTTTAAAATGTAAAAACCAATGGTTAAAGTTAATCAAACCATTCAACTTTATGCACAATGGCTAGTTTTAACAATTTCCACAAAAAAACATTTACTTGAAGAGTGCAGATGCAAAGTTAGGTAACAATCAGTTTCTCATTCTTTGCAATCATTGGTTTGTGTTTGGCATACATTTTAAAGTGAACAATCATTATGTTACCGTGGAATTGCCCTGTGTGTGGTATGCACTGGTGCTTCTGTAAATTGTGATGAAACAGATATTTAGAATTTTAATGCTCCGCTAATGATACGCACAAGTATTGTGATAGAACACTAAATCATAGGCTTTCTATAAGATGAATTGTTTAAGATGTATTATTCCCTCCATGGTGTATTCTGTCTGTTGAAATTAAAATGATCAAATACATTTTTTACTTTCTCTTAATTACGGTCACATTTTGCCATGCTATAAACTGTTTTGTATGTCACTTATGAAGAAATGCAATGGTTCAACCTAAAACATCCTCTGCATTGAAGTCATGAAAATCCACAGATTCTTTGGAGAGCACAGTTGCCATGGATCCCAACTTAAAATCAAGTTAAGTTAAACATTTCTAAATAGCAGCATAATGATAATACATGCTTTAAAGCTCTGCTACTCATGAAATGTTGATTGCAATTTCAGATTTCTATGTATTAAAGGTCCAAGTGGAGACTAATCACAAGAGCACTGGCAAGTTCTGATATTTGAACTACTCGAGAACATAACTCAAAAACTAATCAGAATGGGACACTGAACTCAAAACCAAGTAAGTAAACTTTTTAATGACCTAAACATGCACATATGGCTGATATTTTAGAATAATATCATTGAATGGTCAAAATATACATTGAGGGAATGTCAAAAGTGTATGAAAATACAACATGGTGTACATGGTCAGATATACAATTCCCTTTGAGCTAATTTCTCTGTAAGTAGAACGGGTACCAGTATGTAATGTTGAAAAACATGTACGGTAAGCTACGTTTTTTCAGACAATTGTAGTGCTGCTTGGGGCTTGATAAATAATGGCTTTCTAATGTCAAAGCACAGGGAAGTTCAGTACTCGTATACTGTGATCTGCATTTCAAAGAAAGTGCATCAAACGTTTCGTACATATCTATTGTCCTTGGTGATTGGGGCCATTACCAGTAGAAAGTACTGCATCTATCTACATACACCAGAGTTATTATATACAGTATGACTGACGGCAAGAAGACATCTTGCTTTTTTATTTCTAGTTCATATTTATATATATGGACATTGGCTTTGCAATGCCATTCAGCATTTTGTCAAAATTGATATTTTAAAGCCAAATTAATTCTGAAGAATTGGGGGAAGGAATCGTTGAACCGACTGCATATTATACAGTTACAAAACAATTACAATATCCTGTATAAAAGATACTCTATATACATGACCAGGTATGCACGAATGCTCACATTGGATACATATTGTACATTTTGTATGTATGTTTTACTCTAACACACAGTCACACACACACACATTGAAATTAAATGTCTATTTGGCTGCACTTGACAGTCTTTTTGCTGATCACAATCGCCCTCTCTCTTAGTACTCTCTTGGCAGATTTTCTCCTTGTCTGTCCATTGGTCCATTGAGGGGCTACTCCGACATTTTGGGGCAATTCCGTTCCACTCTCCATGTTTCTGGGATGTATTAGATTTAGGTTGGTGGTGGTACAGCCCCTTTGTCCCCTCCCCTAGTCTCAGTCGCCGCTCCATTGCTTTTGCCGTTGACATTCACCTTGCGGGCGTTGCTCCCTGACTTGGAGGCTAGAGGGAGCCGTTGAGTACCGTTGGGTCCTGTGGTACCGCTGGGGCTCTGAAGGGTAGAGGGTTGGCCTCGGAGGGCAGGGCTGGGCAGGGTGGAGGCTCTGGGGGCCTGACCAGCCGGGCTCAGGGCCTTGTCGCTGTGGGAGTCGCTCTCAGAGGTGGGGCTTGTGTTGACACCGTCGGAGTGAGCCTGGGCGGCACCTTGGGACAGCCGTCGACGCTTCCGGGTGGGCTTGACCCAGTACTGCAGGGGGAGGGGGCCATTCTGCAAAGAGTCACAGAGAGAAGATGAGAACTCTCCAGACACGTGAAAGATCACTCAGATCCTAGGACCTAGCAACGTAGATGTTTAGTGAAGTTGGGATTAGGGTTGGAAGTGACAACTGAAGCTTGGTCAGTGTTGTTGTTATAGCCAGTGTGTCAGTTGGCACTTACACGTCGCCAAGAATACATGTAGGCAATATCCATCAGTGTGTAGTAGTCCTTTAAGGGCTCATCAGCGTACAGCACTTCAATCTGTCAAGGTAGAGAGCACTATTACACATTAATAGCACACAAGTCCAAGAGAAGGGTGTGAATTATAAGTATGAAGTATGGGGCTAGTCCACCTAAGTGAAAGCATGCATGATCTACTGTATAGGAATGCAGCTTGTCACTAAAATACAGTATTGCGACAAAGCCGTTGTTGGTGTATGCTATGGCTATCTATGGAGTTGTGAGGCGGTTCTGTGCAGCCTGTAGGAATTACCCGTAAGGTGTTTGGAATGTCCATCTTGCTACGCAGGAACTTGGCTAAGTGCAGGACGGTCATGGCTGCCGGGCATTGCAGGAAGCGTTTGCTGTTGGTCTGAAAATGAAGTGAACAGTACGTGTGGTTAGAACCGATTTTATAACTAGAGGGTAAGGGCAGGACATAATAAGGTTAGAAAAATGTGGTCTTATATGGCTCAGTTGGTAGACCATGGCGCTTGCAATGTACGCACGCATGACAGTCGTTTTTAAATTAAATGTATTATCATTTAGATAGTGTGGGTGACAAATTTACATCAGCATTTATTGGGTTAGCATTTTATGGTTGAATCACTCACATTGTCTCCTTCTGTATTCATAGGTTGTGTGTCACTTCTATAAGAAAATGGAAAAACAGCATGGGTTAAGATGAGCATAGCTTTGTTTTGAAATGCTTTTTCCCCAGCTTTCTGTTAAACTTATTAGCATGTAGAGATACAGCCCTATTATAACACATTTGGTCTGTTCTACAGGAAACAGCCCTATTATAACACATTTGGTCTGTTCTACAGGAAACAGCCCTATTATAACACATTTGGTCTGTTCTACAGGAAACAGCCCTATTATAACACATTTGGTCTGTTCTACAGGAAACAGCCCTATTATAACACATTTGGTCTGTTCTACAGGAAACAGCCCTATTATAACACATTTGGTCTGTTCTACAGGAAACAGCCCTATTATAACACATTTGGTCTGTTCTACAGGAAACATCCTATCTAATTGGTTGCATGAAAAAGACAGAGATCACACATTCTAGAACTTACTTGTTCTTCTCATGGAACTGAATGGAGAGACTGATGATTTCATCTTCTGCAATAATAGTTGGCTCCTCCACCACTTCTCCTGGCTCCAGGTGTTGGTTTTCCTGGTTTGTGTAGAAGTCCCGCCTTCGTTTCATCTCATCTGATGTAAACAAAAAGTCAGAGTGAAAAAGACGTTGGCATATGTCCGCTTTTAATTATGAAAAGGGGGCAACTGTTCACGGGCTCAAACAGGCTTATTGTACTGTAATTAGCACTAAATATGCTCCTTGTAAAATACTGCAATGTACACTGAACACAAATATAAATGCAACATGTAAAGTCCCATTTTTCATGAGCTGAAATAAAATATAAAAAATGTCCCATACGCACAAAAAACATTTCTCTCAAATTGTGCACCCACATTTGTTTACATCCCTGTTAGTGAGTATTTCTCATTTGCCAAGATACTAGACAGGTGTGACATATCAAGAAGCAGATTAAACACCATGATCATTACACAGGTGCACCTTGTGCTGGGGACAATTAAAGGCCACAACACAATGCTACAAATGTCTCAAGTTTTGATGGAGCGTGCAATTGGCATGCTGACTGCAGGAATGTCCAACAGAGCTGTTACCAGATAATTTAATGTTAATTTCTCTACCATAAGCCACCTCATACGTTGTTTTAGAGAATTTGGAAGTACATCCAACAGATTACAACCCCTCACTTTTGGTTATTTGAAAATGAAATAATCTAAGAAATATTGCCATTTTTAAAACAAATCTTAAAGTTGGTTGTAATTTCAGTTTAATCCACCAGAAAAGACTGAACAAATATTACAACAAATATACTAACCGATAAAATAAAAATGGAGTTGAAAACAGTATAATCTTTGTAAAAATATATCATAAATAGGACTGGTGGAGTCACACTAGCAGCTAACAAAAATATATGGAAAGGTCTGCTCTATCCAAAATTACAACCAACTAATTGCAGCATTACCACAAAAAATGGAAGAGGCAAGAGGATGGGGGAAAAACCTGTGTCGGCCCTGCATTAAAGACCATAATTGGTTAAAGGAAATTGTGATAAAAAAGTATCCCCGTTTCATTTAAGGATCAGAAAATTGATAGCTGTGCCATACAGATTGCAAAATAGTTGTGAAGAGATTAGGGATGTACTGATTCCATTGCACATTGCTTAAAAACAGATACACAAATGACAGCGAAAGTTAAATTAAAATTATTATACACAATTATATATACACATATACACACACACACACAGAGAGTACAAGTCAAAAGTTTGGACACACCTACTCATTACAACATAGAATAATAGTGAACTATGAAATAACACATATGGAATCATGTAGTAACCAAAAAAGTGTTAAACAAATCAACATCTATTTTATATTTGAGATTCCTCAAAGTAGCCACCTTTTTGCCTTGATGACAGCTGTGTTTGTGTGTATATATATATATATATAAAAATAGGTTTTTGGAAATGATGCAGACAATTACATAGATTGTGGCTTCTATCAATCTTCAATATTAAAGCTGATCTACCCCCTAAAAAAGGACATCCAACCGGCCTTACAACCGCAGATCATGAGTAACCACGCCAGCCCCAAGACCTTCATATCTGACTTCTTCAACCTGGGGGGTGCTGAGGAGTATTTCTGGCTTTAATAAAAGCCCTTTTTTGGGAAAAAACTCATTCGGATTGGCTCGGCGGGCCTGTGCCCCTGCCCAGTCATGTGAAATTCATAGATTAGGACCTAATGAATTTATTTAAATTGACTGATTTCCTTCTATGAACTGTAACTCAGTAAAATCTTTGAAATAGTTTGCGTTGATATTTTTTGTTCAGTATTTGTATAGAAAACCCCTTACTCAAGAGATATGGTCTTACCTTTGAATAATCCAGGCACCAGCTTGTATACAATGTCCTGTAGAGTCTTGTCTGACCTGAGAAAGGATATGCAGATGATAAAGCCACTTACTAAAGATAAGACCATGTTGGTTGCACTTATAGACAGATAATAACATAAGTACTCCGAGTTAGACGTGTGCGCGCAATGTGACTAACCTGATGCTGAGCTGTGGACATGTCTTGTGTACTTGCACATCACATCTGGGGCAGAACTTGTTGGTTTCCAGGAAGGCAACAATGCACGTCTTGCAGACTGAAGTAAGACAGACAGACTTAAAGCAGGTGACTTACTGTAGGACTTTTTATGAAAAGAAAATGCATTGTAAATCTACATTCCTTTTCTACATCAGTTTATATGCCATATAGTCTAGCCCATATGCATTTAGAATAATGCAGTGGCCTTAGGAATCTTACATGAGTGCAAGCACTCCACGATGGTTGTGGCATCAATGAAGTAGCCCACACACAGTGGGCATATCAGGTTAGGATTCAGCTCTGTGATTTTTAGCCGACTGGGTTGCATTTTATCCATCTGGAAGGATCTGCAAAAAGAACAACCATCAGCCAAAGAATGACTGATTATTTATTGGGTAGCAAGATTTGAACCACTAAAGTACATGACACATTTAGTGACCTTTTTCTGCTGTTGTTGACATGTTTTCAAACACAAAGCCTACACATACAAAATGTGTACTGACATATTGATGTGGTCCACGGATATTGTCTATAATAATATGGATCACTTTTTTTGTTAGAAGCAGTTATGCTTCTTGTAATGGACCAGTGTCATAGCTACTACATAGAATGGCTACTAGTGTATGACCATTTATTTTGTAATTATTTCCAGCCTGGTTGTTTTTTTTATATATTACCCATCCACCAATCTAACAAAATACGTTTGGAACTGCTGTAGTCTAGACCCGACTACCCCAGTGGGGCCTCCTGTGCACGGTGAGGCACGTACCCCAAACCCCGAGAAGACCCACAATGAGCCCCTCCTGTACCAGTGGGTTCTTATGCATTATAGAAAAATCTAATAAAAACTATGTAAAGACAAACGAAAAATAAGCTTAGATGGATAGTGGGAAACAAAGCAGCCATCTTAAATTCAGTGACAGGACTGGATATGAGAAACGAACAAGAGAGAATCCAAACATAACACCGAGTACCTCAGTTTGTGAGTTGATGTACCTGTGCATCGCATTATGCGAATAAAAACAATTGATGCCTTTCTTTGCTTCCTACCTGATTTGACATGAAAAACACCAGTACCGCCCGACGTGGATACAGGTAAATTATTTTGAGTCGGTTAACGTTAGATTTTGCAGCAGCGCCAGAAAATGGCTTTTTTTCCCCCACATAGTCAGAGGACCGCCCATTGTGGTCACGTGATATTATTTCCAGTCCCTGCCGCCTGCCATATACGATGTATTTGCTACATAAAAAAATAAAAATACAACTGTCGCTGATAAGTCGCTAAAACACCCACTCCCCCTATACATTAACCACATTTGTTCATGAAGGAGTCATTGCATGCATCTTCTTTTTGACAACCAATCCCTAGACGGAAAACCACGCCCCCTAGACAATGCTCCTCTAGAGAGCATCCTGAAGTTTTCACTACAGACCATTGACCATATTATTGGATTTATTGTAGGATGTTGCGGGTCAATTTGACTGTAAAAAGTGCAAGCTTCATAGCCATAGGCCTACACATGAAATGTATGCCTTTTCTGCTTCATCACCATTCAATTAGAATGAGACATTTACTCTGAAATCCTGATATATGATTTATAGTATTCATTTTGCCATCAGCAGCTTTTACAAATACAGAGATTTACTGACCAAAATGTCGCTGCACTTTCAAGGTACCAACTACAGTACGCGCTTCTACTCTCTGCCTCTTGGGGGCGCACTTCGCTTTGCGACGTTCAGTCTAGACGCCATCTTGAGGAGACCCCAAAACTGGTGACAACAATCTCAGGCGCATCATAATGGGATTACTAACCTCTAAATAAAATCACCTCAAATCGTTGTGGGTAGCAAACGACACCAGAAAGGAGAGGAGTCGTCCACCAATAGTGTATTACTTATCAAAGAAGACTGCGGCTTAGCTAAAGGCAACCTTGCCTGTAGCTAGATGGCCGGCTAACAATCTATGCCAGAAACTGGTCTGTGTGCCGCTCCGGACTGAAACCGTGTGGCCTGCTCGGGAGGAAGGGTGGTGACCGCGCAACATGCAATCCCGTTAATTTACTACAGAATCTAATTTGATTCAAAGACCCTGCAAATCGGATAGCGGATACGACAATGCATGTATAGATATCACGCTCTTACTGCAAATTTCGTTGTCTGGAGTGATAAGACCCAGCTAGCCTGCTTGATTACAGTGCTGTCTTGCGTTGCCTAAATTATTCCCAACAGGAGACATGTCATCCAACTGTACCAGCGTTGCGCCGGTGAGCGCTAGCAAAACGAAGACGAAAAAGAAACATTTTATAGGACAGAAAGTGAAATTATTCCGTGCAAGTGAGCCTATTCTCAGCGTTTTAATGTGGGGTGTCAACCATACGGTAAATGTATTTTTGTTCATGTTCCCAAGCTAGCTTGTTTGTCTATGTGGTGTTTTGACTAGCTAACGGTAACGCGATAGTTAGCCAGCTGCTTGATTGACAAAAGCCCATTTTAGAACTCATCCATCGTCTGTAGTGTATGGGTGGTTAGCCAGGTACTTAGTCTGATGCTCAGGTGAAAGTTTTTAACCCTTCATTCACCATCCTCCCTGGTCAGGAATATAAATGTAGCAACAATCTAGGTATTTGGTGTGCCAGTCGCGTGCGCTTTAAAAAATGTGCAGCAAATAGCTGCGACGTTTAACATAAACATTTCACATTACCCCGCGCAATTTGCAGGCATTATTTGGCACAAGCTGCATAACGTGTTCTGTGGGATGTGTGGTGGTCTGAAGTGAGCTAGTTAGTTGGTTAGGAGAGGAGGTCGTGAGCACTGCTCCAACCTAAGCATTCATTATGTCTAGCGCAGGCCAGAGAGGGGTGTGACTGTTGGAGAGCAGCAGGTTGCATTGAGCCTCAACCGCAGCCTGCCTGCCTATTGTTTTACAGGCATCAATGAATGAGAAAGCGGCAACTCTAACATTTTGCATATTCTAGCCTATATTCCTGATTGAATGTGGTTTAGTGTGAAGTACACATTCGAACACTTAACCATAAAAATAATAGGTTCACAGTCTAATTTGAGTGGGAGAAGGATGGACAGTTTCTTCAACACATCCTAAAAGACACTTTATTGATACTGTTTTTCACCAAATGCATCAAGTTTCTCACTCAAATGAATGCTGCGATCACCAAATGGATTGCAGAGAGCTTCAAGGCTCCATTTTTGTGGCCAGCAGTAGTAGGCGAACACACCCCCTTCCCTGCTTGACTGACACCTCCAGATCAATATCTCTGGCATGAATATGATGCCCCAGGCTTGCAGTTTTTATTCGCTTCATTCACCATTTGAATAACAGTGCTGATGCATAATTTCACTTCCAATGTTTGCATGCATTTCAATATGTTGCCTACACTAACATGTACATTACATCTTGCAGGTACTATTGTCTGTAATTATTCTTGATTTCCCCCTCTATTTGCTGTGTTTTTAGTGAGGCTATTTTCTGTATATTTCAATACCTTATATAAGAAAGATAAGGATAAATATAGACTATAGTCAAACGGACAGTTATTGTATGGAGAAGACAATGGCATTTAATTAACCAATTTGCATATTTAGTGAAGCTGTAATAATCATCCTGTGACGCATTCTGCAACAATCATCATGGACCAAGTTCAGTGTGTGGTGGATGCTGGGTGTAGATTCAAGGTGTAGGCGGCAGGCTAATTTAGGCGATTGCAAGAAAGACGTCAAAGAGCCTTCTCCTCAAGGCTCTCATAACCTTAGTCATAACCACAATATATTTCACCTTGGTAGTCAGTCGTAACATTGTTCTGCTCGTCACGAATCTGAATGAATTCAGTTCCAAGCTAAGCTTTTGCTCAGAGAAGACCTTTGTCAGTCGGAGCATATAGCCAAATACAGATTTAATTGAAACTCCCTTCAAAAACTGATTCAGTCTTGATGGTAGATAATGCCAGCCTTACAGGCTTTCCAACACCGGGAACAGCCTACATCTTCAAATCTGATATGAGCCTTCGTCATACTTAAAATAAAATCTGCCATTTAGCAGACACTTATATCTTCGGCGACTTACAGTCATGCGTGCATACATTTTACGGATGGGTGGTCCCAGGAATCGAACCCACTACCCTGCCTTTACAAGCGCTGTGCTCTACCAACTGAGCGACAACGGACCACCTTCTTCAAACTTTTTGTGTAGGTTGACTAGACATAATCCAACATATAGTCAGGATATCGATTGTCTGCCTGCTGAAGGCATTAAGCTATGCCTCTAATGACAAATAAATGTGATACCTTTGAAGGACACACTATCTACCAGAGCCTAACCTGTGGGCATGTTAGACAGTGATTCCTCATAGCATGTCAGACAGTTGAATGAGAGTCTATCCCTTGAAGCAGCAGCTCTATGAGAGGCGACTAGGCTATGTCCTGCATATTCCATACAATACGATGTGTTTGTGTTCCATATGCTATTATTTTCCCACCTCAAGATAACTTTTCAAATATCTCCCCAATTTTAGCCATGTCTGCATCTCCTGGATGTGTTCTTGTCTCCTTTTTTCTTTGAAGTGTTTTTTCACGTTCCCTCCCTGCCACTCCTCTTACTGTCTGGAGTTTATACATCTATGGAGAAGGCTCGCTCGGGGAATCAGTCTGTTCCTTACAGTGAATCTGTCTCGGTAGATAAGATCAACAATGTGACAAGGGGACTCAGCCAGAGAGCACTGCTGTCAGTTCACTTTGGTCCAAAGTGAATGATTGTCAGTAAATAGACACTGGTTCACTGCAGTTTGGTCTGGTGTGGGGATTAGTGTGTTGACCTCCTCTTCCCTGCTCTACCATTCTATTCTGATCTTCTGATCTCCTGCTCTTTCTATCTCCCCTCTGTTTCAGATCAACGAGTTAAGTAACGTTCCTGTACCAGTAATGCTGATGCCTGATGATTTTAAAGCCTACAGTAAGATCAAAGTGGACAACCACCTATTTAACAAGTAGGTATCCTGAGTTCTAACTTTGCAACCTGCCATACCATATTACTGCACACCATATTACTGCCCATATAAACTCAAACAAGAGGCCAATTTAGCTGCATTGTTTAGAAATATACAGTACAGACCTGAAGTCTGTTAACACTATGTTATGCTACTGATTAGGAGAGAAAAGGTCTTGGCTTGGTTGGTCCAATGGTCTATGACGTGGTTAAATCACTAGCAAGATCAAGCTCCTCTATCACCTGTAATATAACTCACCATGGGTCTAGCGATCCCCACTACACTGGAGTTGTAGTCAGAACATTAATTCAACACTTAACTGAGCAGCTTTGCAATGCAAATCATCCTCGTAGTGAAGCACCTCTAGTATGCTGGTCAAGAGCTTCTCACATTTCCATTATCTAGTCCAGTGGGTTCCTCCGATGACATCAACACTCTGCTAATGGACTAACTATAGAATTAGAATACTAGAATGGACATGAACCTTCATATGATGGGATAACAGTCAGGCATTTGGGTCAGGGAGTTGGTCAACCATGATTTGCCAGTGCTGTGATGAGATATTGTGTAAAGTAATGCATTTGAAGAATTTAGCTAGCCAGACAGTTTTAGAGGAATGATTCCATACATTTTTCAAACGAACTGCCAATATGCCAACATTTCATTCAAACGATGCAATCAATCCACAGCCATAAACTGGCTGAAATCAGTTGATGATAGGACTTAGACAAGTTGTAATGCAACAAGTACTTATATTGTGTCATGTAATAGCACTCCAAGAAAACAACACAAATTGGTCTGTTAAAAATAATTGTCTGTTTACATATATTTTAGAAGCTATTTTTACCGAAAATTTGTTTAAAAGCCGGATGATCTGTATGATTATATGACTATTTTAGGTTGGTAATAATTATATTACACATCTTCTGATATATCACATTCCTTACTTTGATTTTCCTGCGTAAGTAAAATCAAGATTATGCCTCTGGCGATCTCCACTACGCCACACTACACTGATGTTGTTGTCAGAACATTAATTCAAAACTTAACTGAGCATCTTTGCAATGCAAATCATCCTCATAGTGAAGCACCTCTAGTATAATACCTCTAGTATTTCCGTTATCTAGTCCAATGATTCCTCAGATGACATCAACACTCTGAATGCTAATGGGCTAACACACTCTTCTATATTAACACTCTTCAATACTTTTGTATCTCTCAGAGAAAACCTGCCCAGCCGCTTTAAATTCAAAGAGTACTGCCCTATGGTGTTCCGCAACCTGCGGGAGAGGTTCTGCATCGATGACCAGGATTACCAGGTAAAATATGGTCTCCTGTGTGGAGATGTCTAAGGGGAAGAATGTAGGATGGGTTAACAGTAGTGAACTGAAAGACAGAATGAGGATAGACGTTTGCATGGCACGGCTCAGTAATGTCAAACGGGTAGAGGACAATTAAGGAGAGTGCAGATCAGAGTACCAGAGGGAACTCCCTGTTGTTCCCTGCCCAGTTTGACTCATAGCAGATGTCAATTCTTCCCTCAGCCCAATGTAGTAAGGCTTTATCAGCATTTCATCCCTCAGCCCAATGTAGTCATGCTTTATCAGCATTTCATCCCTCAGCCCAATGTAGTAAGGCTTTATCGGCATTTCATCCCTCAGCTCAATGTAGTCAGGCTTTATCAGCATTTCATCCCTCAGCCCAATGTAGTCAGGCTTTATCAGCATTTCATCCCTCAGCCCAATGTAGTCAGGCTTTATCGGCATTTCATCCCTCAGCCCAATGTAGTCAGGCTTTATCAGCATTTCATCCCTCGCCCAATGTAGTCAGGCTTTATCAGTATTTCATCCCTCAGCCCAATGTAGTCAGGCTTTATCGGCATTTCATCCCTCAGCCCAATGTAGTAAGGCTTTATCAGCATTTCATCCCTCAGCTCAATGTAGTCAGGCTTTATCAGCATTTCATCCCTCAGCTCAATGTAGTCAGGCTTTATCAGCATTTCATCCCTCAGCCCAATGTAGTCAGGCTTTATCAGCATTTCATCCCTCAGCCCAATGTAGTCAGGCTTTATCAGCATTTCATCCCTCAGCCCAATGTAGTCAGGCTTTATCAGCATTTCATCCCTCAGCTCAATGTAGTCAGGCTTTATCAGCATTTCATCCCTCAGCCCAATGTAGTCAGGCTTTATCAGCATTTCATCCCTCAGCCCAATGTAGTCAGGCTTTATCAGCATTTCATCCCTCAGCCCAATGTAGTCAGGCTTTATCAGCATTTCATCCCTCAGCCCAATGTAGTCAGGCTTTATCAGCATTTCATCCCTCAGCCCAATGTAGTCAGGCTTTATCAGCATTTCATCCCTCAGCCCAATGTAGTCAGGCTTTATCAGCATTTCATCCCTCAGCCCAATGTAGTCAGGCTTTATCAGCATTTCATCCCTCAGCCCAATGTAGTCAGGCTTTATCAGCATTTCATCCCTCAGCCCAATGTAGTCAGGCTTTATCAGCATTTCATCCCTCAGCCCAATGTAGTCAGGCTTTATCAGCATTTCATCCCTCAGCCCAATGTAGTCAGGCTTTATCAGCATTTCATCCCTCAGCCCAATGTAGTCAGGCTTTATCAGTATTTCATCCCTCAGCCCAATGTAGTCAGGCTTTATCAGCATTTCATCCCTCAGCTCAATGTAGTCAGGCTTTATCAGCATTTCATCCCTCAGCCCAATGTAGTCAGGCTTTATCAGCATTTCATCCCTCAGCCCAATGTAGTCAGGCTTTATCAGTATTTCATCCCTCAGCCCAATGTAGTCAGGCTTTATCAGCATTTCATCCCTCAGCCCAATGTAGTCAGGCTTTATCAGCATTTCATCCCTCAGCCCAATGTAGTCAGGCTTTATCAGCATTTCATCCCTCAGCCCAATGTAGTCAGGCTTTATCAGTATTTCATCCCTCAGCCCAATGTAGTCAGGCTTTATCAGCATTTCATCCCTCAGCCCAATGTAGTCATTACATTAAGTTCAACTAACTTGGTAGCCTTGCTGACTGGATCGCTATGTGAAGTGTTTTTTGTTTAGCTTGGAATAGCTCTATGTAAATGAAATCCATTGATCCATTACTAACTCGTGAAATAATTATGAAACATTCTTTACAGAGGGCTTTTCATTCATGTCAAAGCCTCAATTTTCTGCTCTGTATGTCTCTCTCCCCCGGGCTCCCTCCTGTGGTGGATCATCATCAGAACTCTCTGACGAGGAGCGCCCCGCTGAACAGCGACTCCCAGGGGCGCTTTGGCAACCGCTTCCTGTCCAGCTACGACCACCGCTTCGTCATCAAGACGGTGTCCAGCGAAGACATCGCCGAGATGCACAACATCCTCAAGAAGTACCACCAGGTGGGAGAGTTACCACATACACAAATATAACACGTTTGAATTTTTAAAATATATTTTCTGTACAAACATACACCCTCTTAATACATGTTGAAGGGAGCATGTTGGCTTAAAATATTGAGAACCTTTCAATGTGGTGCTGAAGAAATATCGGTGAATTGTTCCATTTGGTGGGACTATCCTTTTGAAATAGCTAACAATTTATGCCGACTTCATTACTGGAGCTCTCTCCCTGTTTCCTTTACATTACTCATTCCTGTTCTTCTTTCCCCTCTCTCTCTCTCTCCTTTCCTCCATTGGGTGTCTCCAGTTCATAGTGGAGTGTCATGGCAGCACTCTGCTCCCCCAGTTCCTGGGCATGTATCGGCTAACAGTGGACGGGGTTGAGACGTACATGGTGGTCACCCGTAATGTATTCAGCCACCGTCTCACCGTGCACCGCAAGTACGACCTGAAGGTAGGTGTCGATGTGCACACTAGCTTGGAGGGAACCAACTGGGAGAACACTTACTGGTAGTACACTAACTTCAGTAGGGCACTAGGAGCACACTTACAGTTGTAACACTGTTAGTGCTCATTGGGCTAAGGGCATTTGTAACAAGCTCAATGCATAGGGTGCTTGCAGAGTATTCCGGTTCCCAGTAGAACTTGAGCCTCCAGACTATTTTCTGCTCCAGTGGTTGTGATGTATTCTTTTTTTATTACATTTTTATTGAACCTTTATTTAACTAGACAAGTCGGTGAAAACAAATTCTTATTTACAATGATGGCCTACCCCCGGCCAAACCCGGACAACGCTGGGCCGATTGTGCTCCCCCTATGGGACTCCCAATCACGGCCGGATGTGATACCGCCTGGAATCGAACCAGAGACTGTAGTGACGAGATGCAGTGCCTTAGACCGCTGCACCACTCTGGAGCATCTAGAAGGGGAAATGGTTAAGAATGCTGCTCTTGTGGAAAAGCTCAGCAAATCGGTCTCTTTGTGCACGGGCAACAACACTGAGAACAGAGGTGTGACGGCGTGCATGCCTATTGGCTCTCAGAACACCGTTCCCCGTACAACAAACAACTCTGTCGCTGCCAGGCATTCTCAGGGGGAAACAGTTCTGCTTTCTGAAATATGACAATGTTATAACCATAATGTCAAGTCCAGGAGAAACAAAGGGGGAACAAAGATGCAACGAATGTCTGTCTCTAACTCTGCATTCCGTTACATCTCTGTGAATTATCTTTTTTTCCTTCTCATTCAGGGTTCCACAGTCTCAAGGGAAGCCAGTGACAAAGAGAAGGTGTGTTCTTTTACATATATACGATGATGAGAGGAGTGTTGGGGTACAATGACAGCACCCCAAAAATAACTGGATCGTGCTAAAAAAAAGCATCAAACTAACCAGCTAAAAACAAAACTCATTTACAGATCAAAATACTTTTTAGAAAAGTACGGAAATACTGTTTTTTCCATCTAATGATAATGAAGCACAAATTAAATAACATATCCACAGTTGGGCCATGTCCGACTGCTGTCTATGCTGCGCAGAGGGGGAAGTCAAAAGGGGGTGAGTGTAGTCCATGTGGAATAGTTAGCTGTGTGTGCTCTAGTAGTATCCACCATGTGAGTTACATTACCCGCTCTGAAACCTAGAAGTAGTTATTTCCCTTCCTGGTTACGTCTTTTGTAGAGCGGTGCGTAAATACTGCTTTGTGAGTGCTGAGTTGTTGTTGGGAACAGAAGGTTGCTGGTTCACACCCAGTGAGGGACGGACAGAACCTGGTGAAGCCAATGTCACTGGTCGTACTGCGGACCTCGCGCTCGAGAAACCCAACGTCTTAAACCATTACACCGAGAGGAAATACCTGAAATGGTTGTTTTTCCTAAAAAGTCAATCCTAAATCAAGACCTCTGTCATTTGTGCCAATCTCAGAATATTTTGATTCTAATTTCTATCACTCTGCTCAGGCCAAGGAACTCCCCACTTTTAAGGACAACGACTTTCTGAACGAGGGCCAGAAGCTACAGATAGGAGATGACAACAAGAAGTACTTCTTGGAGAAACTAAAGCGCGACGTAGAGGTAGGAGACGTCTCACAGCTGCTCGATTTGATGTTTTTATTATCATTACAGTCATTGTGAAAATGTCCGTAAATGGACTTCTGCACATTATGTTTGGTTTCTAGTCCTTTCAACCAGTTTCACCTGTGAACAACGACATGACTTTAGGTTGACAAATAGAAAAAGAATAGTGAGTTTAATGTCCTCCAAATTTCCCAAAAGAACATTTGTTACAATATCTGACATCTTTCTCCTGTTTGTGTACATAGTTCCTGGCCACTCTAAAGATCATGGACTACAGTCTACTGGTGGGGATCCATGATGTAGACCGGGCAGAGCAGGAGGAGATGGAGGTGGAGGCAGGAGGAGAGGAGGAGGAGTACGAGAACGATGGGATGGGAGGAGCACTCACTGGCTCCTTCGGCACCCCTCCAGACAGCCCTGGGAACCCCCTCAACTTTGGCGGGTTCTTTGGACCTGGCGAGTTCGACCCCTCCGTGGACGTCTACGCAATCAAGAGCAACGACAGTAAGAGACTGTCTTTCTTGAGTTGTCAAGTGATTTTTCTATGCAATTATGCTATATTTGTGCTACTCTCTATCTCCAGTGCCTTCAGAAAGTATTCACACCTGGACTTTTTCCACATTTTGTTGTGTTACAGCCTGAATTTAAAATTGATTACATTTTTGATTTTGTCACTGGCCTGCACACAAATGCCCCATAATGTCGAAGTGGACTTGTGTTTTTCTAAATGTTTACATGTTAATACAAAATTGAAATCTGAAATGCCTCGCAAAGAAGGGCACCTATTGTAAATTAGATATTTCATTTTCAATACTTAGCAAAAAACATGTTTTCACTTTGTCATTATGGGCTATTGTGTGTAGATGGGTAAGCAACCAGGAAATGCTGGAGCAATTTCTGTATAGTGCATCTTTAATTCACATTGAACATTAAACTAATTTTAGAACAGACATCATGGGACTGCCCAGTGAAAGTAATACTTGCTATTTATACTCTCATGCACTGTCTTGCTCCTTGTGGTAGGTGCTGTGAAGAAAGAAGTGTACTTCATGGCTATCATCGACATCCTCACACACTACGATGCTAAGAAAAAAGCTGCACATGCTGCCAAAACTGTGAAACATGGGGTGAGTAATGGACTACCTTTGACCAAACATGAAGCCAAGTGATTAGGCTGCAAAGATGCTAGATCATATAGTAGTTTCAAGGAGAAGATGTGTTATTAAATATAAATTGTAGTTGTATGTTCCTAATGTGCATGTGTTTACACTGAACTCTGTTCTCCCTCCTTCAGGCTGGGGCAGAGATCTCCACGGTAAACCCAGAGCAGTACTCCAAAAGATTCTTTGAGTTCATGTCCAACATCCTGTCATAGAATCATCTCTCCTATCCCAGCCAATCACATCCTGTCATCAGCCACACCCACCCCTCTCTCACTCCTCCTGCCCCTCCCACCTGATTTAGCCCCACCCCTTACCCTCCCACTCTGGGGATGACAGACTGAAAGGATGCACAGACGAGGAGCCTGTTACATTGACCCACAGAGAGGGGGCGCCGGACTTTTTCTTTTTTTTTTAAAGCAACGCGTCTCTTCTCCACCCCCATGTCCCCCTGCCCAGCCTACCACCTCAATCTGAGCGCTCGACAAGGAAGGCTTGTGAAACAGAGTTCAATAGGATATTTGAGACCCTCCCCCTTTCTGCCTTCCCCACCACCTTATACTAGTCCTCACGCCAGCACGGGAACTGTCTCACTAATGCCTTGAAAGAGTGTCAGCTTCAGCAGTAGGAGTCTGTTTAGTACCGTCTGTTCATTTCCGTTCGTTATTATTTTCAGACACACACAAACCTCTCACAGACACAGAAGAGGTCAGATCGCATGAATCTTTTGACCGAACTCTGCCTCCTTGACTTGTCAGGAGATCTGCAGCCGACAGTATCAAAATTGGAAATGCAGGAGATTAATAAGGGTTTTACGTAAATAAATGCAATATCAAAATGCATGGCTGAAATGTACATGACTCTGCCAGTTAGTTGAAATGTCAAACCACTGAATTTAGCATCTGAGCATTATGACTAAAAAAGAAAAAAACATAAGTGTCTGAATGTTACGTTGCCATATTGTTCTGAAAACTTTTGACATTTTAACCATGAACTTGGTTGGTAAAGGAAAATCCACATAAAAAAGGGGAATACTAAAGCAAATACTTGTTTTATTACCATATGAATCATTTTTATATCTCGTTTACATTAATGTAGCATTTGTGTTTGTATACAGTATTGTTTTGTAACAGACATTAGATCAGAAAAGTTACTTGAAAAGGATTCATTACATATTAAAAGGGAGTTATTGTTTTTTTTCCTGAATTTAATTCATTTTCTCACCTTTGACTAACAAAGATCATTCTTTTGCGTTTTGTAGCGATGGTTTTAAATTAGGTTATTATAATGACTTATTCCGAGGCGAGAGACAAGTGTCAATAGCTGTTTAGCCGCTCAATTAATTCAAATTAGTCCCTGGAGACTGTTCTCACAAGGTTACTGAATTAGGCTCCTGGCTATCTTTCCGTTTTATTAAGTCACCACAGCACGGATAATCCACACAATTATCAATCTGATAAATCTGGCATTTAACAAAGTTAAGCCCTCATCTTTCATTACTTGCTCACAAACAACATACCAGGCACACCAGAGTCATTGTAACACTAATAGTCATTCATTTTATTGAACAGTATCTTAAGAAAAACAGTACACGCAGTGTTGATCATTTTCATACAAAATAGTAGGAGTTGGTAGAGATGAGGGAGAGGAGCTTTAATCCATTCTGGCCTTCAGGGTACGTGTGGTGATCTTGTCCTTCTCACTGTCAAAATAAGTTAATCAAGGTACTGTCACTACAACAACACTGACCAGAGCATTATTAATATCACCATCTAATTGTAATTTGTATGAATCCTCTGATTAATTACACATTTAGCAGGTATTTAATAAAAAATGTAGGCAGTTGAGGAAAAGTATGACTGTACTTACATGACTTGCACAATGACACCCATGCCTGAAACGGCATCCCTGTCCACTGCATTCAGCATGGCTTGGGAGATGGTCTCAAACAGGTCCTCTGGTTCCTGCAGGTGTCAAAAATAACCATTGTAAATAAAGATATAATCAACTATCACAGTCAATGTATTATCTTACAATACAGTACACAACCTACCATGTCTGGCTCCCAGAGAGATTCACACATGCCGTACATCTGCTCTGAGCAAGTGCCGCTCACAACAAAGTCCTCTGTCACCATGGGGCAGCCAATCAGGTCCAGCGAGCAGATAAATGGCTCAAAGGTCTTGGGGTCCAGCCCAGCGATCACAGGCTCAATGTAGTATGGTCCAAATCTAAGACGAGGGATACACGTTTGATCAGTCACAGACTTGCCACCAAGGCGGAAGTGTAGACTTGTATATGAAATACTGTGCTTCTTCACATCAGTAAACTCACCTCCTCTCATACAGCAGGTTGGAGACCATGCTCATGAATGTCTTGGGTTTGATCTGACGCCCCTCCTTCAGCTCATAGAGGTTCAATCTGAACTTGAGCCTCTGGGAACTGTTAGAAAAACAAAGTGGATAAATAATATCACCTGCAAGGTCAATCTGTTGCACTGACCATCCAAATACTCTGGAACTTGGGAGAGAAGACATGCACTGATGGACCAGTGCACACTTACACTGTCTGTACGTCAGTAGCCAGACCAGCCAGGCCAATGTAGAGTCTGTCTCCCATGGGAAAGATCTTCTGGAAGTCTGTGGTCACCATCTGAGCCTGTACACCGAATCTTCGATCTGCTGCAATGGCTACACATTGCTTACCCTTCATCGCCATGACGGCACCACCATTATAGGACATAATAGACTGGAGATGGAACACAAGGAAGGAAACGAGGGAGAGAAGTTATGAGTAGCAATCATGACTGGGACAATTTCAAAACCCAAACAACATTGTTTCCATCACTAACTATTGAGTTACTAACTTTGACGGGTGACCCTCATTACTTCAAACATAGGTGAATTAGTAGAAACATTGGCATAACTATTAACGACAAGATTCTAAACTTCCATCAGACTCAAGTTGCATGATGTTGCATCCCTCTTCAGATAACTAGTGATAACATTAGCTAGTCAGCTCATTCATAGACTTGCGTTAGTGACAAGAATCCAGTTTATAGCTAACTAGGTAGCGAGTTAATTTGGTAGTTATGTTTGGAAAATGACTAACACTAGTTACATTTTCGTTGAACAAGTTAGTTAGCCATGCCAAATGTCCCCTGCAATGGTAACTAGCTAGCTAACGTTAGCAAGTTAAATGCTAGCTACCATACTGATTAGGCAGCCGGTTGCTAACGTTAGCTAAGCTAGTTTTACAAACCAATCTACGGACCACAAGCTACATGCATACATTATTTGACATCGTCTTACCATTGTGAATACGTTGAGGTATCTTCCTTAGCTGTTGAAATATCTTGTAAATGTTCACTATTTTTAATGACTGCGGATAACAATCCCACAGTGACTACACGATTTGGAACAGTCGGAAATCAGCCACCCTTGCTGTTTGAAACGTCATTCGGTACTACACGATGATTGGGTCTGTAAAAAGTTCTGGGTGGCCATTGGTGTTATCGTTGACGGTTGTTAGGGGACTGTGCAAACGTTCCTAGTTTGTTTGAAGCGTGCTAAAGTGAAACAATAATTAAAATAAAGACAAGTTATGGGACCAAACTTTGAAGAAAAAAAATGTACAGTAAACTATGAGCCTGTGACTAAAACACCGAACCACTGGCGATGGGCACCTCTTAAATCCAGCATTATTATCCTATAAAACAAAAGGCTTTCATGATAGTCATTGAACAATGTATGTCTACTTTATGATGATGCTGGTGGCAGTGTGCCTGAGAATTTCGTCTTCATAGGACGTTTTCAATTATTATAGTTTTCTGAAGGTGTATCAAAGCAGTAATCAGCACCACATACATGTAAACTCAAGAGTATTTCGTTTGTTAGCCCCCAACTCAATAGAAGCTCTAGGAACAATTTTTTATTAAGATCCAAAATTATTCTCGTTACAGCAATACACTAAAGATTTCCAAGAAGCATCATTTACAAAAGGGTTGTGTCTGATAAAAGTTTGAATAATCCTAATCATTACAGAGAACACAATATACAATTTCCACTTAAAATAAATCCAACATTGCTCATTCTATAAAAGGTGAGTATGGCTTGCTGTTGCTGGTGAATGGCACAGGTGAGTTTTTCCATTACAGAGGAAGTCAGATCCTTTGCATTGCTTTAGTCAGTGCAATGGCTAAGGGGCAGTTTCACAGGGCCCCGAGTACAAATGCATGGTGCCTCTGCAGTGTCTGTTTTGTTTATTAAATTATAAATTAGTTGGCAGTCCTGGCAAACCGGTGCACATATTTCAGTGTGGTAGCTCGTGCATATTTTTACTCTCTCCTCAATCAACCCATTCCTGCTTCTTCTAGTTCTCATCTCCTCATGAAATTCTTCTCCAGGGATGCGGGGGTCCTCTGTATGGAGTGGATGTTTCTCTTGACTCGGTCCTCCAAGGAAGAGGTGGAGGCACTCTCCAGCTTCATGTTACTGCAGGGAAGGACGTAACAGTTTTAGAGGACCAGACAACAGCCAGAGGAAGCATGCAATATGTGCGTGTCAGTCAGTGAGATACTTACTGGATAAAGCCAGCATTGCGGTCATGCTTGCCGCCTTTCTCTTTCTCCCGCTCCTTCTCCTGTTCATCCTGTCGTTTGTAACTTCTAATGTTGCTTTCACGCTCTTCGTCTCTCTGTTTGGCAAAGTCCATCATCTCCCTCCTCTTCTTCTCCAGCGCTTCAGCAGAGAGACGTCTAAGAATATCAGGCAGATAAATATAGGGATAAGAAAACACTTTAGGATGGGGTGGTGGGATTACCATTAGTTTACTGATTGAACCCAGGTGTGATACTTGTATAAACAGGTGCTGTGGACTCTTACTTGGTAGTACTGCTCTGACGCCTTTGGTAGCGATCTTTCTGTGGGCTGGGGGGAGCTTTGGGGCGCTGGAACTGTGGAACTTTAAACTGGTCTGTCCTGTGGGATGAGTGGTTCTCTGATTTGTGAGAGGAGTGGTTGTCTGTCCTGATGGAGGAATGATGGCCGTTCCAGTCTGTCCTTTGAGGCGATCGAGAGCGGCTCCTCTCCTGAGAACGGTGCCTTAAGTGGTTGGTGGGCTTTGAGGAATGATGATGCCTCCCAGCTGGAAACTGAGGAAAGAAATTAGGCGATGAGCGGTACACATCTCTCTCAGGAGGATTTAAGTCACTTTGAATTGATTGGACTAAGATCTAACAACGTTCACTGTCAATATATAAAGATTGAGATTGAGCCGTACTGACCTGTAGTCCATAGCCAGCGGGGACACTGCGATGGTGGGAATGTGAGTGGGTTGTTTCTTTGGATTCCTCTTTAGAATGGTGCCTAAGTAAAGATCCATCACTCAGTTAACCCAATGAGTCCCACCACAACGCTGGAGTGTTTTGGACTTCTAACCACTTTTAAACATTGTGTGTTTGAGCTACATACTTATGGGTTGTACCATTGGATTAATCTACTTATTCTGCATCCGTCGGTACTAACCATTAGTCTGTGTGATTATTAACGGCGGCTGAGATAGAGCTGTGTTTGAGAGACACGGGCGAATGTCTGTAGAGTCCGAATAGTTTCAGCTACCCATCTATGAAAAGCTCGAGAACACACACACGTAACATGTTTTGCTCTATGATGCTCACAAGCTACAAAGGAGTCATTAGAAGGTAAGAGGTTCTTCTACATAGAATATCATAGGACATCCCAAGACATAGTGTCCATGACACTGAAATAAGCTCAGTTGTCACTGACTAGTTGGATATCCATTTCCCAGTGAGCAAACAGTTTCTGTAATTACAGCATTCATATAAATTCATTTTTATCAGGTTTTTGCTTTGGCGGACCTTTTTTCTTTATGGACGTTTGTCAATTAACGCAACTACTTAAGTCAAATTGTTTTGTGTTCTACTTGTAGCCCTGGTTGTCCTGAAAAGAAAAGAGTAAAACACTTCACTGAGAGGCTAAATATAAGAGCTAGACAGGACTGATAGGATTGGGGCGGCAGGTAGCCTAGTGGTTAAGATCGTTGTGCCAGTAACCGAAAGGTTACTAGATCGAATCCCCAAGCTGACAAGGTAAAAATTTGTTGTTCTGCCCCTGAACAAGGCAGTTAACCCACTGTTCCTAGGCCATCATTGTAAATAAGAATTTGTTCTTAACTGGGTTAAATAAAAATATATATTTTTTTTTAAATAAACAAACAAACAATCTACCCCATCCAGAAGTTGCTGTCAACAATAGAAGCGGCAAGCTATATTTTGTAAACTATCACAAAATGCTTACAAGATCAAAACAGTTCAACTGAACATCTGGTCATATTGGCATCTGTTTACTGATCCTGAGAAACCTCTATTGAAGTTAGGTTTCAGGGGCACCTGTGTATTTTGTCTTCATCCACAGAGCTTGAGCTCAAGCTCCTTCTCTTATGCTTCTTCTCCTTTCTCCTCTCTTTCTCTTCCCTTTTCTCCTTCTTGTCCTTCTTCCTCTTCTTTTTCTTGTCTTTCTTTTCAAGATTCTGACGCAGCTGAAAGAAAATAAAAAGTGAAAAACGGTTGCTGCTTTAGAACCCAGTTAATCTGAAACAACAGGCTGAAACTGATTTCATCCCAGTTTGAATGGAGCCATCCAACTTACCATTTCTTTGATCTTCTTCATTTTCACTGGGTTTGTCAAGACCTCCCTCTTCTTCTCCTCCTCCCGTTTCCTTGAAAAATAAGACGTGTCATTATCAGCTCTTGGCTAACAGCAGAACATCAGTGTATGGTATAACAGTTGCTAGCTGGACACACTAAATGGTAAAGAAAGAGACGAGTGACTGACTTGATATCAAACAGCGGGTCCTCTCTGATCTTGGCAGCCATGTCAAGGTTGGATGCAGGGGTGGAGGGGTTGAAGATTGAGCCAGGCAGCAGGCCGGTTTGTTCGGATGGACCGCTCTCTGGCTCCTCAAACTGCTGGGTGATCTGCTTGTCGATGGGGCGGCCCAGCAGGTACTCATCACGGGACACCTGACCACCTGGCCCCTGGTACATCCAGTCCAACCGGTCATCTTTTTTCCTGGAGTAAAACAAAAAAGCAGTTGAGTGTTAGCGACAACATCCAAGGGGAGTATCTCTATCCATTTGTCTGTGGTGAGGGCACACTTGAAAATAGGATAATATCAAATAAAGCTAACTCATTTGACTTTTAAACCTAGACATGACAGTGGTTTCTCTATCAAGGTGATACCTATTACTTCTTCCTCATCACAAGGGTCAGTGAGGGGAGCATTACTTTAGAGCCCCAGTCTGCTGAGCGAATCTGGTAATATCTTCTCGAGCTCGTTCCTCTCTCAGCTCCTTCTGAAGCTCCTCGATCTTCTTCGCCTCAGCCTCGTGCTTCTGTTCAGCCTTCCACACCCGCTCTATGTTTTTCATAGTCTGGGGATGCCAGCTCTTCTTCAAGTTCTGACAGAGATAAGAGAAAGTGATATTCGATATAATTAAACAGAACAGGGAAAGACAGCTACAATTGATCAATACAACCATAATTTCTGAATTCCAATTGTTCCTCAGGGAAGGCAAGGAATTACTACTTCTGACTAGCTAGGTAGTTGTGTAACAACATAACTGGGAAAATATTCAATAAACACACCTTCAAAATGTAATTAGTTAAGGGGTCAACTTAGTTAACTAGCTACGCCAACTAGCCATCGTTGTCGTGGCAGTGATAGCGTTTCTCTTCACTAAACGCTAGTTCAGAAGTTGGCAGTAATTGAATTGTGTCGAACATTTAGGTGGTTTTGTGATTAGTTAGCTTGCTAGACACAAACAAAACAAGCATGCGTAGCTAGCTAAGTTAGTTAGCTTTTAAATCTAATATTTGATCATACTTACGAGGTCACCTCCTCCCATCTTGACTTAGATCGTCCAATTGAGTAATAAGATATGAATAAACGTGTCCTCTACCTATGTGGTTATTGTATCTGACAAAACAAATCTATGTTATTATCCAAATAACATCGGCATTTACATGCTAGGTTAGCATGTTGTATTTTCTTTGTACTTCCGGACTTTCTGAATATTTGTCTGGTTGTTTAAGAGTGCGTTCTTCTTCTTCTTCTTTGGCTTCTTCTTCTTCTTCTTCTTCTTCTTCTTCTTCTTCTTGGGGATTGGGTTGGCGGATAGCATCAAACTTTGAAGGTGCATACACCGCCACCTACTGTACTGGAGTGTGAGGCTAGTCACGGTGTAACTATATTAAATTCCCTTCATTAGTCCTGTTCCTCTAACAAAGTGAAATAGAGCCGTAGACACCACTTCCCTCCCCTTCCCTCCCCCACTACAACACCCAAACCCCGACCCCGTCCAGCCTCTCAGACAATCTCTCCCTGTCATACAATTCACAAAATATCAACACAGGCTCCACCGTTTCCTCCACTAAACATTCATCATGCAGACCTGTTTCACGTCTTCCTATTATCCACAACATGGCATTCAAACCTGTGTGCCCAAATCGTAGTCTACTGCACACAACTTCCTCTGTCCTACATCCCATACTCCCCACCTCTTCCTTTACTGACCGATGCACGCAATAAAATGGCCTCCCCTTACTACTAGCATCCCACTCCCTTTGTCAAAAATTGAGCCCTTTTGCCCAGATCAAGGACTTAACTTCCCTGCGACCCAGTGGGACCTGAATATCTACCCCCTCTCTCCTCACAGCACCCTTAGTCAACACATCGGCCTTCTCATTACCCTCCACACTCACGTGGGCAGGAACCAAACAAAAGCTTGCCACCACTCCCATCCTTTCGAGTTTCATTAACAGCAACTTCCTTCCGTCTTTAGTCTCCCTGTCCCACCTCCTTAAATCTGTCATCTATGATCAGGGTGAACAACATCGGACTAACCACACTTCCCTGAGGAGTACCATTGTCCACTTCAAACCACATTGACAATTCTAACTCCACCCTCACCCGTATGACTCGATCGAACAGGAAATCCATGATCCAGTTATACAGACGTCCCCCAATTCCCAATGAACTCAACTGGATCAACAACCCTTCTCTCCACACGATATCGTAAGCTTTCTCAATGTCAAAATACACAACACTCATCACCTCTTTTATTGTCAGGGCCTTGGTTATCTCTGTACTAACTGTCACCAGGGCAACCATGGCAGACCTCCCTCTCCTGAATGAGAGGAGGCAGGTGGGAGGAGCTATAGGAGGACAGTCTCATTGTAATAGCTGGTATGGAATAAATGGAACGGTATCAAACATATGGCAACCACGTTTGACTCCGTTACATTTATCCAATTCCATCCATTACAATGAACCTGTCCTCTTATATCTCCTCCAACCAGCCTCCACTGTCCTGAACCCACTCTGTGCTAAGCTCATCAAACCCCTAACTCCCAAGAAATACATAATCCTACTCACTATCATCTTTTCCATCAACTTACACATGTTGGTTGTAATTGCGATAGGCCTATAACTGCCCGCCCTAGTCGGATCTTTACCTGGTTTTACAGATGGCAATATCACTTCACATTTTCCACCCAGCAGGTATCACCCCAGTCTTCCACACCTTATTATACAACCCTAACACTGTTTCCAACACACTGTCCAGTGCATGCTTAAACATCATATAACACACGTTATCTTCTCCACAGCTCTCCAACACCCTTGTCTCAAACATAGAAAACTCTGCATCCATTGCTTCTCCTGACTCCCATTTCCTCTTTAAGACATCTCCATGCTCCTTTAACTTTCCCTATGTCTCCTCTTACTCACAGAATGCGTTCAAGACAAGAGCCACATCAAAAACCTGTTCCGGGTGCGTTCAAGGACAATGCACAGCGCAGCATTGTGCACACACACACACATACACACGAGCTGGTTCCAGCAGTGCGTCTTATAATAAATCATGATGAAGTACTGAATAAATAGACAACATACGTCATACTTCTTTCTATTTTTATTTCCATAAAGGACATTTCTCTATTAAAATTACAAGCAAGTCTTAAAACCAAGCAATAGTACAGCAGTACTTAAATTATTACAAAATATTGTTTAAATTCATATCTACTGCGACAACATACTACAGTAATCCTTAAAATAAGGTAAGTTTTAAATAATATTTTAATAATCTTCAATCTGCTCCTATCTAACACATACAACTCAATAATAGCATTGACGATAATAATAATAGAGATAGCCAATAGGCCTTTTTTATACATGTATCAAGTGTTCCTAGGTAGGCCTATTGGAAATGCACTACAACAGGGGAATTCTGACCTGAGTTAAGCGCGTGTAGTAGGGAATATCATTCCTTTTTTATGCACTTTTCTCTCTACAGGTATTCTGACCTTGAACTTAAGCATGAGAATAGCATGCTATTCACTTGCTATTTGTTTGGGGTGGACATTTTTTTTTAAAGAAGCTGTGTCTACAGATACGCCATGTTCTTTTTATTTTAGTATTTTTCTCCACAATTTTGATCTTGTCTCATCGTTGCAACTCCCCAATGGGCTCGGGAGGCAAAGGTCGAGTCATGCGTCCTTCCGAAACATGACCCGCCAAACCCTGACAACCAAGGTCAGCCTGCAGGCGCCCGGCACACCACAAGGAGTCGCAAGAGCACGATGAGCCAAGTAAAGCCCCACCGGTCAAACCCTCCCTTAACCCGGAGGACGCTGGGCCAATTGTGCGGCGCCCTATGGGACTTCCCGGGGTCTGTAGTGACGCCTCTAGCATTGCGATGCAGTGCCTTAGACAGCTGTGCCACTTGGGAGGCCCTCAGATACGCCATATTTGAACCTTGTCTTGACTTAATTCCCTCATAACTGATTATTCATAAATACTTTCCTAACCCTAAATAATATACAAGATCTACCAATTGGTGCTGAAAAGGAGATGAATATGCGTGTATTTAGGCCTACATGGCTTTCTTTCGTTGATCCCTAATATTCTGAACTGTTCTATCCATATATTCTAATGAGTCTGTCAAGACAAGTCTATTAAAGGTACACCACATTTAAAGGGATAGCTTTAATAGATTAATGTACTGGAAACCCTATTGAAAGAAAACTCCACAACAAAATCTATTGGCCAGCAAGTGGGCGGGTTTACAGCGGTTTAATTAAATGTATCAGCACGCGCAAGGGAACCGCACCTGCATAAGGTAAGACTGAATACCAACTACTGTGAAGTGTGTAGGAAAGACGTGTGTAGCAAAGGCGTACATTTCCTAAGTCTGAATCAGGCCCCAAGTGATTTGCAATAGATGAGTCTCAAAGTGATGTCATTTCATCACATTTGATACACTAAAGGCAAGTAAACCATCAAAAAAACACATTTTATTTTATTTAGGGATGTTTCTAAATGGGGGCTACAATAAACACCTCAGTAAGAGATCTCTACATAGCTAAGCACATTTTGACTAAGTCGCTACTCAAAATGCAACAATGTTTTCCTAACAAGGCTAATTTGTTTTACAGTGAGCACTATAAGCTAAGAAGCCTAAACCACGGCACACAGGCCTAAGCCTATTTAGAAAGGTCTATACTGGATTCCTAAAACTTTATCGAAGTGCATCTTCTATCAAGATATAAATGCTTATTTATGACTATTCATATCAAAATGGGTTCTAAACAATTCCACTCTATCTGTTTTTGGTTTTATGCTTGAACAACCTTGGAGGAGGAATTGTTGCTTATCCTGGAAGTTGTTGTTGTGACAAAATATGGTTTACATAAGTTCCTCTCAATTAGGGATTTCAGTTCAGCTTACATTTCAGTCCAGCGTACATTTCATGATTAGTGATGTATCCAGCCTGTCTTTTGTCCGAGGAAATCCTTATCAGCCTGTTACTACAGTAGGTTCTGTGAAGTGTGAAATGGGTATTGTGTGGATCGTACACTATCAGGGACAAGACCAAGGAATTACACATTTCCTGTGAATGAGATACGCTGTCATCATGTAACATTCACACCAGCATAGCCGAGGTAAGGAGTGTCAAAAGATGAGCAACGGTGCTTTTCAGTCACAGTTGAGGGATATTTAAATGTGATGATACATTTACTGTAAGTGAAATACATGGATAACACAATTAATGTCTTCTTAATGTACATTAAACAGAAAATATATTTGTTGACGTAAAACATGGAGTATGAATACCATGCCATAATGTGCTGTAGTGGGACATCTCTGCACTTCAAGTGCCATACTTTAAATTCATTTGCCATCTACAGAGCAAATGCCGTCCTTTTTATTTGAACCGCCCACATACCGCACCAAAATGAATTTTAGTGGTGCTTACTGTGGTGCTCTTTGGCGAAAGGTTGACGCCAACATTATGCGTGGTCAAAACCAAAAAATACAGTGTGGAATTTTCCAGTGACATGTTCATACACTCACGTACAGTATATTATACACAGCAAGGCAAGGGGGTGGGTTAAAGGGTGGGGAAAGGCTGCCAACACAACATACCAACACATTCTAACCCTCTACTTCCATTGCCTTAAATTCAGTTAGATGTATGCAGTGGAGACTGGAGAGATTGATGGCTTCCTGGAAATAAATATCTCTCCAAGTAGCTAGTAGTTTTACTGTAAACACATCAAGCACCATCTTCAGTTTAGCTCGTTGTCAAAGTCTCTGTGGATGGATGGTATAATAGTAGTAGCAGCAACGGAAGTCCTAGCAGCTAGCAAGCTTTGGCTCTGGTTTGGTTGCCACCAAAGCTATCCTTAAATGGAAGACAACATCTAAAAAATCATTTTCCTTGACTCCTTAGATGGATATCCTTCCAGTAAGGCACTTGACAGCTTGTCCTCTGTTGGTGATGTAACATATGCTCTTTGGTTTTATGTCTGTCTATGCTGTATGGTGCTGTTATGTGTGATATGATGCATTATTAAAATCAGAGGGGCCTTTGTTGCCTTATGTTGTTCAATGCATCTGGTAGAAATAAACTATCAATTTATAATATAAAACCCCCTATGATTCTACCTCCACTGGACTACATGTATTATAAACTATGGATTCTCTGTCTGATAGAAAGGGGCTGATAGTAGCCCACCGACTGTACATTATTTGTATAGCATTCCAGATGTGGACGGGATACAGTTAGCTGGACTATCCTGTCCCAGAGGGGTCTTTCTCACATTTCGGCTGCTTAAGGGGTGCCTCTGTGTCAGATGCAGTGGCGTGGGAGGGTTGAGGAGAAGGCGTGTCAAAGCTCTTCCCCATCCGGCCCCCCTCTCCATACATCCTCTCCTCCCCTGGACCGGATGGAGACTCGTGCGTGCGCATGTGCTTGGCCAGGTGGTCGTTGCGCATGAACACGCGGGGGCACATGGTGCAGCTGAACTTCTTGGCACCGGTGTGTGTCTGCAGGTGTCGCTGAAGTTCGTCAGAGCGCGTGAAGCGCTTGCCGCAGAAGAGCCAGTTGCAGACGAAGGGCCGGTCCCCGCTGTGCCAGCGCAGGTGGGCCTTCAGGTGAGAGGTCTTGGCGTAGGCCTTGCCGCAGCCCGGGATGTGGCAGTTGTGCATGTGTTTCCTCCGGTCGTCATCAGTGCTCTGGCCCATCTGCTCGGCATGGACACAGTTGGGGCACCGGCACACAGACTGGCCTGAGCCCCTGGAGGCAGAGCGGCGCTGGGGCTTGGGCCGGACCGAGGTGGCACCCTCCTGTGGCTCCTCCAGGGAGTATGACTCCGGCTGCAGGAGCTCAGGTCCTCCCAGCGGCTCCATCTTGAAGCCATCCTGGGGGTAGAGGTGAGAGTGAGCTGAGTGTGAGGCTGGGGCGAGCTGGGCTAGCTGAGCAGAAGAACACAGCTGGGGCTCGGAGCCGTAAGGCCCCAGGGAAGACTGCAGCCCCATGGAGCTCTGACCAACTGCCTGTAAGCCCACACCCTGGCCCGCCTGCAGGTCCATCCAGCTCCCTGGCCCGGTGTGGAGGTCCCACCATGAGGGAACGTTCATCTCGTCTGAGCTGCCACCAGGGGGTGCTGTCCGTAACCAGGGTTCATAGGGGTGGGCCATGAGACCAGCTGCTGTCTGTGGGATACTGGTGTTGAAGGCTGAGTCTGGTGAGGAGTGAGCGGTAGCCGGGTGGGTCCGGGGTGTGGTGGGCTGACTGATAACCGGGTAAAGATGTGTAGACTACCACATGGCTGGATGGAGAGCTTCAGGGTTCTGTCCACGATTACAGACCTGTGGACAAAAAAACGGAATGTAAATTATTGTAAGATTACTGCTTCTAGCCAGATGACTTGAAATACTGTTGGGCTACAATGTAACAAACACAAAACATGCAAATACTTGATCTCAAATCCTCCAACCACAGGTAACCCCCCCCCCCCCCCCCTCCCCTCCAAACCCAACAGACACGCCCCCGTCTTTATGGACACCCACCCCATTTCTCACGCTGCGTGGCCGAGGAGAGAGCAGACGGAATGAGGGGAAGGAGACGAGGGGAACAGAAACGTGTCCGGACAGAAACCTGCCAAATTCATCCGATGCCAGGTACTTCCCATGGTGGAGGACAGTCAAAGAGAAAACAAAGAAAACAACTTGAGCAGCTCTATGAAGAGGCAGAGGCAGAGTGGAGATAAATACGAAAGGTGGTGGAGGAAGGAGGAGGAGAGCGAGAAAGAGAGAGAGGAGTGTTGACAGGAACAGCCCCGTGCAGAGACAGAGGTAAAAAAGGAAGACGATCCAGGGAGGTAATGGCTGCGGGCCAAGATCTACAGTGTTTGTACATCTCTGAGATTTTCGGAGAAGAAGCAGACAGAAGAACCAGTTTTTTTTATGAATCACACATGATTTACAACAACATCCCTTCGAGGCAACTAACAAAAAAAGAGACATTGCGATGAAAAACCTGCCTCCTACACACTGGCGGCAGCATGCACCAACCGTTTCTGACTGATGGCTTTCAGGAGCCTGCGAATACAAGTCCAACAATAACACAAGAACAATGACTTTATCCATATAATTATGGCAGCATGCTCGAAGACAGTCAGCATCTTGTCCCCATTGCATTGCAGTGGGTAAACTCCAATGGACCATACAAATGCTATAATACATACCCCACAAATTAGGTTACCTTAGAATTTTGAGAGGTGACGGAATGCACCTGTTCAAATTATAGGAGTCGAGAGACATTTTTGTCAAAAAGCTGTAACCCAATCTACAGGAGACGCTTACTTGGTTCAAGACACGAAAATGATTAAAAAAATGTTCTGGCCCAAAATTATGAGTTGTCGTCTACCCCCCAAATATATGCCATTATTTTTACTGCAGGAAACAGTAAAGCAGTAAGGGTCGGAAGAGGTTACTATCTTGTTTGTCTGAAGATCCTAGGTCGTAATACCATATCTGGGAGGGAGAGACCATACAGCACCCAGACAATTAAGCTTCAATAGAAAGGTCAAGGTTCAATGGTAGACCTGCATCCTGTCCCTTGTCCACAAAACCATTAAAGCCAAGCTATTTCCACAACTTACAGAAACTTTGAAAAGATAGCATACAACTTGCGAGATTCAGATTCACTCTTATCCCTTCCAGTGCTTGAAAGGGAATGGAAAAGGTATCAGTACACGTTAGGTACTGGTACTCAAGCAATAGAACATTTGGGATGCAGGTACTCCCTACCAATGAGCACGGGCCCAAGTCAAGCGCAGATCCCTTCAATTGATTTTCAATTTGCTGAGACAACAAACAAAGCCTTGAAAACCAACAGGATTACGAGCTATGCTTTGAACTGGCCTTCCCATGGCCCTATTCAGACACTAGAGAGGAGATGCTCTTGAGTTGGAATGAAATCGTAAAGTGATTAGTTTGGAATTCCAGAATTAGAGGTCTGGTGTTAAAGGTCAAGCTGGTTTATTTCACGTCGCCCTGGAGCCAGAGCTCCACCGATGCTCTGTAATTTTGGGGGAATGCGAGTCAGATGCACAGTGGCGTGAAGCGTCCCCCTCTTTCTCTCTCTCTTCCCCCTCCTCGTTCGCTCTCTGATATAATAGCCCTGTAAACAAGTAAGAAAGTGGCCGATCCTCCTCCATTCACAAAAGTGGCTGGCTGGAACACTCAAGAGTACCCTGAGAGTAACAGCTGGCATGGGGCCCCTGGGGGTGGGGAGCCGGGGAGGAGGAAGGTGCAGGAGGACAGGGCTGCATCGTAAAACCTGCCCGACCAAGACCTAACAAAGTCCCCAGTTTACTAGACTCTGCCCTACCAGGACCCAGCACAGCCCCCCCCAGTTTACTAGACTCTGCCCTACCAAGACCCAGCACAGCCCCCCTGCTTTACTAGTCTAGAGAGGATGAGGTGCTCCAGGGGAGGAACGCATCACGGTAGATGACGAACTGACTTTGGGGTTATTCCATGTTGGTTATCGTTCTGATTCAGCCAGTAAAGGGAAAAGTACAGATTCAATTTAATAGCAGAATAAGATTCCCAATCTTAACTGTCACACCAATGAATAAAAACTGATAATGGACCGGAGTTTGTGGATTCTCCATACTTTTCTTTTTTACCATCCAAAATGTATTTCTATCAAACACAGACATTTAGAATTGTCAGTTCAGTATAAAGTATCTGTACGCCTACTTCTAAATATCTGTGTTTGTGTTTGAATGGTGTTTGAGTTGAGAAAATCTTGTAGTTTAGTCTGATATGTGATATAACGTCACAGGTTCCAAGACGTTATAGAAGACTAAGATCCCTGTAGGATAGTGACTGCCTGACAGTTGTTTGTCTACTAGTATCATGGACAAATGCAACAACCTTGATTTGTTGTATGTTCATGTGGTTTTACATCAAATGTTGTAAATGTTACGCATTATGTGTCCAAATTTGAGCATATTTGTAAACACTCTTGCACAGACATGAAATTCCAATTCAAATACTCAATCAAAATGTGAAGATGGAGTAGAGGAAGTGTCTCAACTGGTGTGTCAATAAATCATCATGACTCATATCGAGACAGGTCTACACAGAGGAGCACAACCCATGTGTTGACAGTTGGACATAGAGTACACGAGTGATATGACAACTCCTGTCTCATTGTATTAGACAACGAAAGAAACTTCTAATACACCTTCCCATTTCTATGGTCATTGAATGGGAAAACTCCCTAGCCATTGTGAAAACCCGTGAGGCTTAGGGTCCTCTGGGGCATATTGCCTGTCAACTTTGACATTTAAATGTCATTTAGAAATTCAACTGCTCTGGTAGGTTTGGCACCCAAATTCCTTTTAGACTTAATTACAAATTACGGTATCCTTCTTAAACACCTATGTTTGAGGTAAGTATTTACAGTGGGGCAAAAAAGTATTTAGTCAGCCACCAATTGTGCAAGTTCTCCCACTTAAAAAGATGAGAGAGGCCTGTAATTTTCATCATAGGTACACTTCAACTATGACAGACAAAATGAGAAAAAAAATCAAGAAAATCACATTGTAGGATTTTGAAAGAATTTATTTGCAAATTATGGTGGAAAATAAGTATTTGGTCAATAACAAAAGTTTATCTCAATACTTTGTTATATACCCTTTGTTGGCAATGACAGAGGTCAAACGTTTTCTGTTAGTCTTCACAAGGTTTTCACACACTGTTGCTGGTATTTTGGCCCTCCATGCAGATCTCCTCTAGAGCAGTGATGTTTTGGGGCTGTTGCTGGGCAACACAGACTTTCAACTCCCTCCAAAGATTTTCTATGGGGTTGAGTTCTGGAGACTGGCTAGGCCACTCCAGGACCTTGAAATGCTTCTTACGAAGCCACTCCTTCATTGCCCGGGCGGTGTGTTTGGGATCATTGTCATGCTGAAAGACCCAGCCACGTTTCATCTTCAATGCCCTTGCTGATGGAAGGAGGTTTTCACTCAAAATCTCATGATACATGGCCCCATTCATTCTTTCCTTTACATGGATCAGTCATCCTGGTCCCTTTGCAGAAAAACAGCCCCAAAGCATGATGTTTCCACCCCCATGCTTCACAGTAGGTATGCGTGGAGCCCCAGATCGATGGAGATTATCAGTGGTCTTGTATGTCTTCCATGTCCTAATATTTGCTCCCACAGTTGATTTCTTCAAACCAAGCTGCTTACCTATTGCAGATTCAGTCTTCCCAGCCTGGTGCAGGTCTACAATTTTGTTTCTGGTGTCCTTTGACAGCTCTTTGGTCTTGGCCATAGTGGAGTTTGGAGTGTGACTGTTTGAGGTTGTGGACAGGTGTCTTTTATACAGATAACAAGTTCAAACAGGTGCCATTAATACAGGTAACGAGTGGAGGACAGAGGAGCCTCTTAAAGAAGAAGTTACAGGTCTGTGAGAGCCAGAAATCTTGCTTGTTTGTAGGTGACCAAATACTTTTTTTCCACCATAATTTGCAAATAAATTCATACAAAAATCCTACAATGTGATTTTCTGGATTTTTTTTCTTCTCATTTTGTCTGTCAGTTGAAGTGTACCTATGATAAAAAAATTACAGGCCTCTCTTATCGTTTTAAGTGGGAGAACTTGCACAATTGTTGGCTGACTAAATACTTTTTTGCCCCACTGTAGCTGTTTGACAATAAGCCCTAAATTGATCTCCAAGGTTGAGCTTACACAAGTAGGGCTAGTATAGTGATTATTGTGTAGGCCTACCATACACTGATTGATCAGTATTCTACTCAAACTCACAAGTAGCTATGTAACTTGTACTGAGGAGTATTTTTTTGTTCGCTCATACAGGAGTAGTAAAAGCTCTAGTTCACACAGCAATAATAGTATTTTGTGATTTATGAAATGTTTAATTTGTATTCCATTTGTATTAATCAAAGGGGTGCTGCAGCACCCTCCGCACCCCTACTTCGAATAACAGGAAGTGGTTGAAGAGCTTTATGTTAAGTGATGATAATAAACCATTTTTTGTCAATCATCATTTATTTGAAAAACACAGTTTCCATCACCATTTGTCACAATAAAGAAAGTTAGACAAAATAAATATCCACCCGTCGAATGGAATAAAATGTTGTCGATCTTTAGAAAAATGTGCTTATTACTGCCGTTTCCATTACACATGTCGCAATGATTTATTCAACATTGCTTTTGTCGAATAAACCTGGGTCAATGGAAACCTGCCTAGACAGTCTACAGGGAGGAGGTAAGAGCCTGGCAAAGTGGTGCCAGGAAAATAGCCTCTCCCTCAATGTAAAAAAAAACAAAGGGGTTGATCGTGACCCTCTCCCAGTAGAGAGGGTCAAAAGCTTCAAGTTCCTTGGAGTGCACATCACTGAGGACCTGAATTGGTCCCACCACACCGACACCATGGTGAAGAGGGCGCAACAGCATCTATACAACCTCGGACGGCTGACCCCTAAGACCCTCACAAACTTTTACAGATGCACCATTGAGAGCATTCTGTCAGGCTGCATCACCGCTTAGTACGGCAACTGCACCGCCCTCAACCAAATCGCTCTCTAGACGGTGGTGCGGTCAGCACAACACATCACCGGGGGCACACGAGTCACGGTCTGTTCACTCTGCTACCATTTAGCAGACAGAGACAGTACAGGTGCATCAAAGCTGGGACATAAAGACTGAAAAACAGCTTCTATCTCCAGGCCATCAGACTGTTCAACATCCATCGAGCCATCTTCTGTAGTAAGAGACAAAGATAGATTCACTCACTCACACAAAACACACACACAAGCTTACACGCACACGCACACACACACACCTCATACACACACAAATAGGCTCACAAACTCACAAACACATGCACATAGTACACACACACACATACACACACACACACACACACACACACACACACACACACACACACACACACACACACACACACACACACACACACACACACACAGCCAACGCTGCTGTCCCATGTATATAGAGACATTAAACACTGGACCGTTTATTTTATATTTTTGTTTACTCTGTGTATTCATATACTGTATTCTTCATATAGCTTCATATAGCATTGTAATATACAGTACATTCAGAAAGTTTTCACACCCCTTGACTTGTTTCACATTTTGTTACAGCCTCGAATTCAAAATAGATTAAATAGATGTTTTTTTCTCACCCATCTACACACAATACTCCATAATACCAAAGTGAAGAAAAAAATTTGAAATCTATTGAAAATTTATTGAAAACGAAATACATAAAAATCTAATTTACATACACTACCGTTCAAAAGTTTGGGGTCACTTAGAAATTCCCTGTTTTTGAAAGAAAAGCAATTTTTTTCTGTAGACTTTGTTAATGTTGTAATTGACTATTGTAGCTGGAAACTGGCAGCTTCATTAAATAGTTCCCACAAAACACCAGTCTCGACATCAACAGTGAAGAGGCGACTCCAGGATGCTGGCCTTCTAGGCAGAGTTCCTTTGTCCGGTGTCTGTGTTTTTTTGCCCATCTTAATCTTTTCTTTTCATTGGCCAGTCTGAGATATGTTTTTTTTAGCAACTCTGCCTAGAAGGCCAGAATCTCGTAGTCGCCTCTTCACTGTTGACGTTGAGACTGGTGTTTTGCGGGTACTATTTAATGAAGCTGCCAGTTGAGGACTTGTGAGGCTTCTGTTTCTCAAACTAGACACTCTAATTTACTTGTCCTCTTTCTCAGCTGTGCACTGGGGCCTCCCACTCCTCTTTCTATTCTGGTTAGGGACAGTTTGCGCTGTTCTTTGAAGGGAGTAGTACACAGCGTTGTACTACATCTTCAGCTTCTTGGCAATTTCTCTCTTGGAATAGCCTTCCTTTCTCAGAACAAGAATAGACTGATGAGTTTCAGAAGAAAGTTATTTGTTTCTGGTCATTTTGAGCCTGTAATCGAACCCACAACTGCTGATGCTCCAGATACTCAGCTAGTCTAAATAAGGCCAGTTTTATTGCTTCTTTAATCAGACAGTTTTCAGCTGTGCAAACTTATTTGCAAAATGGTTTTCTGATGATCAATTAGCCTTTTAAAATTATAAACTTGGATTAGATAACACAACGTGCTATTGGATCACAGGAGTGATGGTTGCTGATAATGGGCCTCTGTACGCCTAAGTAGATATTCCATTAAAAATCAGCCATTTCCAGCTACAATAGTCATTTACAACATTTTCAGTGTCTACACTGTATTTCTGATCAATTTCATGTTATTTTAATGGACAAAAAATGTGATTTTCTTTCAAAAACAAGGACATTTCTAAGTGACCCCAAACTTTTGAACTGTAGTGTAAATATTCACACCCCTGAGTCAATACATGTTAGAGTCACCTTTGGCAGCAATTACAGCTGTGAATATTTCTGGGTATGTCTCTAAGAGATTGCACACCTGGATTGTACGATATTGGCACATTATTCTTTTTAAAAGTCTTCAAGCTCTGTCAAGTTGGTTGTTGATCATTGCTAGACAAACATTTTCAAGTCTTGCCATAGATTAGATTACAGTCAAAACTGCAACTAGGCCACTCAGGAACATTCAATGTTGTCTTGGTAAGTATATTTGGCCATGTGTTTTAGGTTATTGTCTTGCTGAAAGGTGAATTTGTCTCCCAGTGTCTGGTGGAAAGAACACTAAACCAGGTTTTCCTCAAGGATTTTCCCCGTGCTTAGCTCTATTCCGTTTATTTCTATCCTAAAAACTCTCTAGTCCTTGACAAGCATACCCATAACATGATGCAGCCACCACCTTGCTTGAAAATATGAAGAGTGGTACTCAGTGATGTGTTGTGTTTTTGGCCACATTTCTTGCAGTTTTACTTTAGTGCTTTATTGCAAACAGGATGCATGTTTTGGAATATTTTTATTCTGTCATTTAGGTTAGTATTGTGGAGTAACTACAATGCTGTTGATACATCCATATGTTTTTCCTATCACAGCCATTAAACTCTGTAACTGTTTTAAAGTCACCATTGGACTGGTGAAATCCCTGCGCGGTTTCCTTCCTCTCCAGCAACTGCGTTAGGAAAGACGACAGTATCTTTGTAGTGACTGGGTGTATTGACACCTGATCCAAAGTGTAATTAATAACTTCACCATGCTCAAAGAGATATTCAATGTCTGTTTTTTTTAATCGTTTTACCAATAGGTGCCCTTCTTTGCGAGGCACTGGAAAACCTCCCTGGTCTTTGTGGTTGAAACTGTGTTAGAAATTCACTGCTCGACTGAGGGACCTTAAAGATAATTGTATGTGGGGTACAGAGACGAGGTAGTCATTCAAAAATCATGTTAAACACTATTATTGCACACAGAGTGAGTCCATGCAAGTTATTATGTGACTTGTTAAGCACATTTTTACCCCTGAACTTATTTAGGCTTGCCATAATATACTTATTGACTCAAGATATTTCAGCTTTTCATTTTTCCACTTTGACATTATGGGGTATTGTTTATAGACCAGTGACACAAAATCTAAATTGAATACATTTTAAATGTAGGCTGTAACATAACAATAATGTGGAAAAAGTCAAGGGGTGTGAATACTTTCTGAAGGCACTGTATCCACTGCTGTACATTGCATTCTGTTACATATACTGGATTCTCGATCTACTGCTGTACATATTGTTTTTGGTGTATATACGCATAGATTGCATTTGGATTTCTAATACAGTGTTATTTGGGTTGTCAACTGGATTAGTTCTGACATTCGTGATTTCTTGTTTAATTTTTAATTTTTAAATCACCTAGGATTATATCATTCCCTTTCACTGAATGGGTTGTTCCCTGCCCCTGTTGATTACAGATACATTATCAAGGTCCTGAATGTCTTGGATCAATTTAGGTTGAAGAGAATCAGGCCTACGCAGCTCTATGTGAGGCATGATGTAATGTTGTTTTATTTCTGTCAACTAAAAGTCACCTTGTTATGCATTTCAGTCACCATAACATTCATACTGTAGTTTTGTAGTCTACCACAGCATTGGAATATATTGTACGAGAGAGTGCAAGATAGGCTACTCCCCTATACAAATTGGTAAAAGATTCACTATAACATATTCTAATAATTGGAATACCATTTATTGTAAAACAAAATATTTTAAAAAATTCCTAAAATGCTTTTTCGTTGATTTTGATTGTTGGTTTTGATGGTGATGATGGTTCACCATCAGCCTCAGTGTGCTTTTCAACATTGGAAGGCATACAGATTACTGGTGCTAATTGTTTCCCTCAATCATAATGAATACCCTTGTGTGAGATATCCAATTTCTAAATCGAGGTCTTTGGGGTGGTGAAAACATAAAAACAGGAGACATTCAACAACCTTTTAGGGACTGCTTTATGTTTCATCTGTGACCAGGAAACATTCCCCTAAATATGAACTCAAACTGGAAAGGAGATTTATTCAAATTTCTACTTTATTCTACATTATTTTGATGCAAATTGTACACATTTTTCTGTTTTCAAATATGGTATCAAATGCACCACCTGTCACTCAAACCCAATCCTTTCCATGAGTGGGGAAGGAATTTGAATTAGGCCTACAATAATATATATATATTTATATATATTCATGACTTCACGACTTCCATTACAGATTATGAATTGAAATATGTCTTTCCAAATCTAAATTAAAATACAAATTGAAGATAATAAATACTTACACTAAGATATTTCCAATATTTTTTCTTACTTTTTCTTAAAAAGAAATGCTTACATTTTTTACCATATTTCTTTATTTCAAGTGGTTCTAGTTATTCCAGGTACAGTCCTCTGTTTCATTGTTCATGCAACTGTCAAAAGGATGTACCCGTCACTTCGATATTGTTCCACTACACAAGAAATACAATGCAACGGTTACCTTGTTGGTAAACAATGCGATGCTTATGAAACAAAAACCTTTATATTGAAACATATATAGCTACCTGTTTATCCAATGGTGCCCGTAGTTCTATTCCGACGCGATGTACGAATAGCTTTTTGTAGCCTATTATATTCACTGGTATGAAAATAAATAAATCACCTTGGCAGAAGTCAAGTAAAAGCCTTTGGTAAAATAAAAAAAAACTCGAATAAAGAAATAGATATCCTGGTATATCATAAAGTTCCCTCCATCTCGAGCAGTTCAGGTGAGACAAGACAACGCTTCCACGTACAGGTAAGCGTACTCAATGGTGGCAAAGTTTATAATAGGCTATGTCTCTTTTTCTTTTCGCAGGCTCCGCCCTCTTTCGGTGTGTGCCTTTCCTTTAAAGATGGTACATGGGCATGGCTCACTTACGTTACAACATTCGGACCCATTAGAAAGTTGACAACTCTTTGAACACTCTTGTTACATCATTTGGGGTTGTCTCAGTGTATAATACTTGTATTTCAAATGGCTCTAATGTTTGCCCACTGCGACTTACTCTCAGAAAAACTTTACTCAAAGCAATTCTATAAAGAATTATGTCGCAATGCACTAATGCATTACTAGCAGCTAGTCACTTACAATACAGTAGCCTACTTGTTTATTAGATTGCGTGTTAAAAAGAATAAATCATTTATAACTGAATAAACTATGATTCATTCAAAAACATCAAAGCTGAGTTCACCAATACATGTCACCCATCTTATTGACCCCATGGTGACACAGTGGCATCTGGTAACATTGCATTGGTCATTATTGTCACTGGTCTGGTCACCATGTAGGCTCCTATGTCATCCTATGTAAACTACTGGCAACAGGTCTCTATAGCACAGATTGTATCTCTTAATTGTTATGCATACACAATCTACTGTAACCTGTTTATATAACCTTCAGTATCAGTTCAATTGTCAACCGTCAAGAGACCACAATTTACAAAACAGTATCATATCCTTTCATCTTCTGCATGTTACAGGCAGTGTAGGTGCCTTATCAAAGCTCAGTGGTGCCCAAATACATAGCTGTTCCTCTTACTTTTGCCAAATGAGAGGAAACACTTGTTAACTGTTGTCGGTCATACCAATGAAAATACGGATTAAATCCAATCCAACATCACTGCTCTTCACTGTTTTATTAGCCTCTTCTTCTAAAGTGTTTTATTTTTTTCCCTCTTCTCAGTTAATTCCTTTCCTGTCACAGCATGTTGGTGGAGTGACTTCAAATCAACTGACAAACAGAGGCCACAGACAGACCGGCGGGAAGTGGTTTACTTACTTACTGCCGTCTTCTTCTCTTTCTCTGAAGCAGCAGTTTTTAAAACGCTGAGTTTGTGTCAATAATGCATGTACATTGTGTCTATGGTTGGACTGCAACATAATAGGATACAGATGTATTTTGTTTCGTATCAAATTATGAAATATTGACTGATTCACATTTTCAGTAAAAAAAAAAAAAAGTCCTGATCATAACCATGAACCGTAACAATTTTGTTGTGTTACAACCTGAATTCAAAATGCATTAAATGTATGTTTTTTTTCACACCCATCTACACACAATGCCCCATAATGACAAAGTGAAAACATGGTTTTCAAAATCTTTGTAAATTTACAGCCATTTTCAAGTCCTGCCGTAGAGTTTGAAGCAGATTTAAGTCAAAACTATAACTCGGTCACTCAGGAACATTTATCGTCTTCTAGGTAATCAGTGTAAATTTGGCCTTGTGTTTTCCTACTGAAAGGTGAATTAATTTCCCAGTGTCTGGTGGAAAGCAGATTGAACCAGGTTTTCCTCTACGATTTTGCCTGTGCTTAGCTCCATTCTATAGATTTTTTTATTCTGAAAAACACCCCAGTCCTTAACGATTACAAGCATACCTATAACATGATGCAGCCACCACTATACTTGAAAATATGGAGAGTGGTACTCAGTAACATCTTGCATTGGATTTGCCCAAAACATAACACTTTGTATTAAAGTTACTTTGTCACATTTTTTTCAATATTACTTAAGTGCCTTGTTGCAAACAGGATGCATGTTTTGGAATATTTGTATTCTGTACAGGCTTCCTTCTTTTCACTCTGTCAATTAGGTTAGTATTGTGGAGTAACTACAATGTTGTTGATCAATCCTCAATTTTCTCCTATCACTGTCATTAAACTCTGTAACTTTTTTAAAGTTCACCATTTGCCTCATGGTGAAATCCCTGAGGGTTTCCTTCCTCTCTGGCAACTGAGTTAGGAAGGATGCCTGTATCTTTGTAGTGACTGGGTGTATTAACACCATCAAAAGTGTAATGAATAACTTCACCATGTTCAAAGGGATATTCAACGGCTGATTTATTTTATTTTCTACCAATAGGTGCCCTTTTTGTGAGGCAATGGAAAACCTCCCTGGTCTTTATGGTTGAATCTGTGTTTGAAACTCACTGCTCGACTGAGGGACCTTACAGATAATTGTATGTGTGGGGTACAGAGATGAGGTAGTCATTCAAATATCATGTTAAACACTATTATTGCACACAGAGTGAGACACAAAATCTCAATTTAATCCATTTTAAATTCCGTCTGTAACACAACAAAATGTGGAGAGTCCAGGGGTGTGAATACTTTCTGAAGGCCCTGTATGTGCGTAGCGTGTTTCAATAAAACAGACTGACAGTGTATTACAACAGAAAACTGTAGCCTACATGCACTGTGCTATAAAAGTGCTTCTTTGATAAGGGATGTATGCTTTTCTTCTATACTTACTAGCTTTCCCAACCTGTATTGAAAAGTTCACACAGAAAGAATTCCTTTCAATAGGGGATTGATCTTGTGTGCGTTCTCACTAGTGAAATTAATCTGGATACGCATGTACACAGAGAGGGATCAAGTTGCTGAATTGGGGACCACACACAATGCCTAAATGATGTTTACCAATGTCTTTCAATAGTCAGGCATATTTCCTTGTGAATAAAATTCTTCCAACTCCAAAAGAGACTGTTTAATAACATTTAATTACAGTGCATTTAAGATCAATTACAAGGGGCTTACAAATTCTCCTAAGGTTTTAAATCTGTTTAGACGGCATGTTGGCCTCTTTTCTGTCAGTGATTGCATTCTTTTAAGCGTCTTTCATAAGGTTGTGTGTGTTTCTAAATTGTCTGAGTATGTTCGTGGATTTGACCTTCAACCCCTCAAACTGACATCAAAGACCATTTGATAGGGCTCGTACTTAAACTGTAGTCTGTTCAGATGTCAAAGGTGGTTTACCTAAAATTCGATCCGCCCTCTTTCAGGCGTAGATTTGCTCGTAGGCCTTTACACTGTTCACAGCTGGACTTGAACCTCTAGCAGTTGGTCGGAGATGCTTAGTCATATACTGTAAATATATAGTATATCGTATATACTGACAGTACACCGTCTCACAGACTCCATTTCAGGACAGGACACACCATCATTTTGGACCTTAAATCCTTCAGCTGTAACCCGGGTGCCAAGGACCCACTATAGACCTCATCAACCCTATGTGTCAACTCATATAAATCCATTCACACTCTCTGAGGCTTATATAGTGCTCTAGTCCTGAGGCACATTCTGTATAGCTGAATCTCTCTAGTCCTGAGGCACATTCTGTATAGCTGAATCTCTCTAGTCGAATGCAGCAGGAAAAAAAATCCCACAAATCCCTATGAAATGAATCATCTATCATATCGTTGTCACATTGTTGGCCATTCTCCTTGGACTACAGCCGTTTCATTGAAGTATCCAATGATAAACAATTCAAGGAACTTCTCTTTTGTAGTTTTCTGTTACACCTTTTCCTTTGTCCTCCAATATCATTAAGAGGTTTCGAGATGGATAAAAATACATTTAAAAAATGCAAATGATAAAGGAGACAATTGTCATAATCGTACTCATAGTTGATGTGTTCGTGTCTATGGTGTACTAGTTTCTTTTTGTTTATGTCTATACCTTGTTTAACTTTTATTTGTACAGATTTGTCTCATAGAGATAAAAATCTAATTTAAATGTAACCTGTTGTAAGTAGCCTAATATTGACTAACCAACCATGAAGCATGTTTTACGTGAGTCCCATGGGAACTTCAATGGTGTCTCGGCTAAAGCCTAATATCACCGTTGGAGCCTCCAGAGGGATTGGCCAGGTAAAGCCTCATTTCCCCTCTGAGGGAAAAAAAAGTCAACTAGAGTACACAGTAAGTGTACAGTAGTAGACTTCCCATATCCTTGTTTACTATTCAAAATCCCATAAGAGGAGGTACCGGCTGCCGGGGGTTCTGAGTCTGACTGAGTCACCTTTTTTTTCTTCCCTTCTTCATGCAAACACACCTAGACACTCACTCACCACAGCAGCCCCCTCTCCTTCGCTCTCTGCCTCCCCTTTCAACTTCAAACCCAGTTATTTCTGCAAGCTGCTACTTTGATTGTACCAAACACCTGTATTTTTGGGGAGAGACTTCCTCAGTAGCCCCCGCCTCCCATCTTTGATTGTTAAACAGCAGTGGCGCCGCCATTACTGTCTGAGAGACTGATGCCGCCCTGCTTCCCCTCCTCCTCCTCCACTTAAGTTCCTTTTAAAAGAGAAATTGAATTGGCCTCGGAGTATGGCGAGCTCCATTCTATTTGAACCAAATTCCACCATTCCAAAGTATCTCAGTTGTAGATAAAGACTTTGAATCTCAAATTCCTGTGTGTGACAGCTGCGTAAATCAGAAAGAATCAGAAAGTAATCATCATGCCAGGAAGCAGAGCCATAACATTCTAGCTCTAAATCAGCTAGACCATGACTATTCTCCTGAATGTGAGGAAAGTGAGAATCAGAGGTAACTTTAGTAGAAAATGCTGTCAGAGTTGTTTGCCCTGTCTTAGGTTGTATAAACAGTACAGAAAGAGTGTGAACAGACCAGACACACACACACACACACACACACACACACACACACACACACACACACACACACACACACACACACACACACACACACACAAAAGGCCCTCTTCCCCTCACCCTTAATACCAGGCTTTAATACCCAACCTCTCATCCCTGCCATCCTGTCTTCCCCTCTAGATTAATGTCCTCTCCGCTCTCCACCAGCTGTTTCCGTTCCAGAACACCCCTCATCTTCCCGGGCCGCTGGCCTCTTGGTTCAAGTGGTAGATGGTAGTCAGTCTCTGGGGCTGGGCCATAGGGCCGCATTGTCGCAGTGCCTGCGTGTCTATGAGAGAATAGCCGCCCTCACGCCCATTAGCAGGAGTGTCAGTGTGTTCACATCGCCACATGCCAGACCGCCCTTGTAAATAAGAATTTGGTCATAATTGAGGTTATATAAAAATTAATTACCTGTATAGACAGCTTTAAGGGAAGAGCCTTGTGCAACATAGCTAAACATTTTGAAGGGCCCCCACCTTTTGTTGATGAAATAAAATTAAATGATAGCCTTTCACTTTATTCATATGAACTAAATCAGAAAATGTAACATTTTAGATTATGATACCATTTTGTTCATCATAATACAACTAAATATAGAGATGTAATGTTAACTTACGTAAATATGCTGTGTACGTCATTAACCAGTGTTGTTTTGAGAGTGACTTGAGGGGGGGTGTACGCCCACTGTGTGTTTGTTTGTTATAAAGTGTGTCTGTTTTGTTTAGTCTGTGTGTGGTATACGTAAGTGCGTAAGTGTGAGTCTGACTGTGTGTACATGTGTGTGCGTGTGTGTGTGTGTGTGTGTGTGTCAGTCTGATCTGTGTTAACTGGGTGTGGCTGTCTGTGCCAGAGGTGGGTGTTTACTTTTCAGGGCTTTTAGTTGAGTGTTTGTGTCTTAGCACAGACAGGATGTGCAGAGGTTGGGGGGGGTGTCAAGCCAGTCCGATAGCAGGCTGCCTCCCTGAAAGAATCCGAGCCTGCTGCCTCCACCTCCACCTCTACATACATTCCATGTGTGTGCTGCACAGTGTCACAAGGAAACACCTCTCACCACCTTAGTGCTTTGACATCCTTTTTCCTAGACACACAACACCCAAACAAAGCTGGGCATAGCTGAGCACCGATATGGCCAAGTGTTCAACGACAACTGGAATCACAAGCCAAAAACCTGAAGGTTAAAGGTGTTTGTGTTTATACTTCACTTTCACAGGTATCATTTCATATGTGTGGATGACACCCTATTAGGCTTAGGCAACAAAGGGAAATCCATTAGCTATTGATCAAAGAGTGAAGAGACTTGTAGACTTGTAGACTTGGAATGGACTCAACCCCTTTACTGGTGCCAAACATATTAGTTACAGAATGTAATAAAAATGTCCTAAACTTCATTTTGACAACAATTTCAGAAATGCTGTTTGGCTGGTTTATATCTTTTCGTTTTGTATTGCCAAGCTACTTCCATGGAGTATCACTGTCAAAACAAGTAAACTCACAGACAGGGTCAGTGTCCTGAGGCTGACAGTCTAGTCCAGCTACAAGACCACCAACTGTGATGTAACATTGAGAGTTTTAGCACTGAAACAATTGACATAGAAGGCCTAGTGCATGTTTTGCATGACAATGAGTGACAACTAGATACACACATATGTCATATCTTCATTTGATCACTCCGTTGTCGCTGCGAATCTTCCTGCGCTAAATGAAAATACCATCAAATAAAATATGGCTTTATGTACTGTCACATCATATGAAACATTTGATCTCAAATCCAAAATACTCAAAATTGTCATTCTTAGCTTCACTGTCCAAATACATATGTAGGTGAGTGTATATGACAAGGGATGCAGGTGTGTGAACAACAAATCAGCAGGCACATTTTTTGTCACACTAAAAAAGGGAAAGATTTAATAGGTTTGTGAATTATTTTATTCCATGGCTTTACTTGCTACGGGTATTTAGTACCAGGAGTCCATGATACGCCTCATGCTCATGAACCTCATACCACTCAAGCCGCCCATGGCTCCCATTCCCATGCCCACGCTGAAGTTGCTGTACTCTCCAGGCCTCATGTACATCATCCTGCCTCTGAAGTGGGGCTGCAAGTGGGGCGTACATAAGCCAGTGGCCTTCCATCACGTTGCAGGACTGGCATTTGGACATGCGGTAATGATCCGTGACGTTGTCACAGTCGTTCATCATCACGTGCATCTGACCTCCGAAGTTCTCTCTCTCTCTCTCTCTCTCTCTCTCTCTCTCGTAGATCCTCATCCTGTAGTTTCCTCTGTGCTGTTTGGATAAAAGTACAACTTTCATTGATGAGATCATTATTTAGAACATTGTTTAATATGAGAGTGTGACCATTAAAATATGTTTTACCTTCAATGACAAGATGTGACAATTTTAAGCTGAAATATTTTCAACCTACCATGGCGATCATGCGGCAGGACTTGATGCAGTCACTCATTCCAAGGTGCTGCATGTAGTCAGGGTACTCGCCCCTCCTCATGAAGTACTGGTTTCCCATGTAGTTGTTGCGGTTGTACAGCATCCAACAGCCACTCTCAACCCTGCAGGAGTGGCACCTGCTCAGGTAGGAGCCCATGTCACTGCAGTCACTGCTGCACTCATAGGAACGACCCTGGAAGTTCCTGTCCTCGTAGAAGACGATCTGAAAATAAAATGGAATCATTTCTATGAATTAAACAATTGTATGAAAGAAACATTTTATAGACATTTGGGATGGTCTACTATTCGGTCCCAATGGCGACCAGGATATTGGGATGAGTCAAATGTTCATGATTTAGTTTGGGGTGCTAGAGCCCTTTTGTATATCAATCTAGAAAAATGTTGGTATGTATTTTCAAAACTTTCCCAGTGCTTGCTTTACCTTGCCTCTGTTCATGTTGGTGGTGGACATGTTTGCTAACTGTGCTGCTGGTTGCTGCTCCTGAACTGACTTCCTACCAAGTTTAACCCTTTCTTTTATACCAGACCAAACCCAAAGAATTGCTAGCTCCATTGTTCAAGCCCCTGACCCAGCAACATGCTATAGAGGCCTGTTGAGGCCACTAGAAAATTGACTAGAAAATTGACTAGAAAATGACATTTCCTGAAGTAGATTTGTGTGCTTGAACGTCTTGAAGTATTTTTGGTTGTGAAGTAGTAGTATAGTGGTAGTGGTAGCAACAGCTGTAGTAATAGTAGAAGTATTATTGGTAGTAAATAGGGTTTTCATAGGCTACGGGGGTTAGTTATAGTTACCTATTTTGGGGTGGTTTGTTGGTTTGGAGTTATTATAGTGGGTTATAGTGGGCTAGTATAGTAAGATATAAGGAGTACTATAGCATCATTAGCCATATTACGTGTTTTTAAGCTCTCTTAGGTCTTCAGTTTGAACATTCTGAAAGTTTTGTGGCAGTGATTTCAGTTTAGAATGTTGAAACCTGCATTCTGCCTTTAAAATGAAATGGGATATAACAAGCTTTATAGTTTATGAAGTATGAATAGTCGCAACTAACTGTGTTGATTCAGTCCGCACATGTCCACATTGGGTTGGTGTTTAAAATGATTATAGTTCAAAAAGTACATGTGGTATAAACAATCTTCTGAAAAGCAATCTAAGTTGAGTCAGTCTGCACATGTCAACTTTGGGTTGGTGTTTGTAGCTGAAATGGTTCAAGAGCAGTGGCAAATCCACATTTAGCTTTAAATCTATGGAGCTTTTATGCAAGTTTCAAACAGTTATGTTCAAAAGGTATACATAGTATCAAAACGCTGTATACAAGCACACAATTCCAGACCATCTGCACGTTTTAAAGGTTGAATGGAGTTTCTATCTTTAATAGTTCTAGAGGAGTAGCAGCTCCATTTTTTTTAACCTATCCTCTCCATTTAAAGCTATGACCATTAAAAGTGATTGGGATTTATGCAAAAGTGTTTGTAGTGTGAAAGGTAAGCTATAAGTAGTATCTTAAAGTTATGTTCTTACAACCTGAAGACAGCAAGCCTGCACGTTTTAAAGTTGTTTTGGTGTTGGTTGCTTTTACAGTTTTGGGCTACAGGTGGAAACAGAAGGAGAATAATAAGTATGTCGGATTTTCGATGGATGGGATGGATATGATATAATTCAGTTATCTATTTGATAATAGAACATAGAGGACTCAAATCTAAAAAGTTGTGATGATGTATTTTTGAATCATCTGGAATCTATCCAATTACTTTATGTGGAACAATCTCATTGTGCCTTGTTACACCAACATTTGTTGGCTAATTGTTGAAAAGGGCTATACACTTGTTTTTCTGTTATGTATTTGCAGCAAGTAATCAACGAGACTAGACCTTTAAATACAACCTTTGGATACGATCACGTGGTACGGTAGCTCCACGACAACCTGCCTTCTCTTTGCTACCGCGTCTGGTTTTGCGATTAAAAAGGTAACAATTTTACTGTAGGAATTTGCAACATATCAGTAGCCCTATTGATCAACATATGATAATGACAGCCAACCCTTGGATTGAAGTGAAATGACAGTCGTTTATTTGTGCATTTTAGCGTGATATCTCCTGAAACGGGGAAGGGACAGCAAGGACACATCGCTAACGTTACCGTTTATATAGGCCCTATTTTAAATAAACGTTTGACTAAAGACCATTTTAGGCCATAATGTCTCCGCAAGACTTCGATCACATTGGTTAAAATGTTTCCGAATTTTATAATAGGACAGCGTTACTAAATAGCCATGTTGATAAGAAGAAGGAGACGGCAAGGACCATTCGGATTTGTAAAGATTACCGAGAAGTGCAGTGCACAAGACTGCCTCCTTATCGCTCTGTTTGAGAAGGGATGGGCAATGCACTAGTTGACAGGAAGAACATATTATACCTGAGACTTCCCTAAAGATACTGTGTCTTTACAGGGATGGATGCCTTATGTTACGTGTATAGGCTTCTTAGGCTATATACAATAGTCAGAGTGGGAAATTAAATTGAAAAGCTGTAAAAACATGACTAATTGATAGTGAATAGTGACAGCGATATACAGTATGTCTATATTGTTGAGTTTGCTTAAACGCTTCTACAATTTATTGACCAACATAACTATGAGTATTCCAGATTTGACCAATGTATGACTAAGGCTAGGACTTTTTCCTGATGATTTGGCCTGACCAGGAAAAACTCCTGGCCTCCGATATGATAGCAGTTTATTTTCTGGTAATATATTTCTGGTGTTTGCTTGTCCTCTTGTTCATGCAGGATGGCAGAACATGAGCCACCCCTCTCGTGTGACTGCTTTGTGTCCTTGCCCCCCGGCTCGCAAGATGATCACGTGATTTTTGGGAAGAACTCAGACCGTCCTAGAGATGAGGTCCAGGAGGTTCTTTACTACCCGGCAACCAGTCACCCATCTGGGACCATGCTGGAGGTAAGCTAGGCCTAGCTTCACTTCTCCCCATAGATTGACCCTGCTGCAAATTACAAGCCTGCTGCCATCTTGGATCAGGGCTCTCTTGAAAAAGAGATTTGATCTCAATGAGATTAAACCTGGATGAAGCATGGTTAAATAACTCAAATCCATCTGCCCTCTGAACATTGTATGTAAGCCTGTAGTCAGAGTTATGTTGAAAAATGTTCACAACAGGTGTTTTGCTCTGTGACCAACATCACTAATTGGATTAGTGTTGTTTTCACTGGTGAGCAGTCAGTCTGGGCAATATAACTGAGAAGGGTTATCAAACCTCTAAAATACTCCACCCAGGTATACACAATCAACATTTTCTAATTTACGCTTCTCAAAGTTTAAAGTTTGAATGATAGACTATCATTTATATTTATTTTCACGCCTTTATGTTATCAACGGTTTATACGACAGGCTTAAGGTATTGGCTGAGTGTGTGTTGGTAGGGTTTGCTAGTATATTTGATGTTACAATCCAAAAAAAAGAGAATTGAACAACAATGTAAGTCTCCGTCTCTCATCCTGCAGTGCACGTACATTCAGATCCCCCAAGCAGAATACACCCATGCTGTGGTCCTCAGCCGGCCTTCCTGGCTGTGGGGGGCCGAGATGGGGGCCAACGACAAGGGGGTCTGCATCGGGAACGAGGCTGTGTGGACCCGCGAAGCTATCGATCCAGGAGAAGCCTTGCTAGGAATGGACCTGGTCCGGTAAGCCCGGCTGACCGTAGGCCAACATACCAAACAGTAGTGTTGTTTTGGGGGCCAAGTGAATCCTAACTTCAGAATCACCTCCTGATCCGAAAGATGGAGAGACGGGCTGGCTGGCTGTATGGTCAGGTTCCAGGGTCCTGACCGAGCGGTCTGATTGAATGACTTGTCTGGCTATGTCAGACAACATTGGATCCCAGGACCAGGAACGATAGGGTAGCACTACCCTTTGAGAATCAATTTACTAACTTCAGAATCACATCACTCAAAGTTTGGTGTGAATAATCAATGCATTGTTGTAATTGGTAAATTTGTTGAAAAGTAGATATACTTAGTCAGCCTGTAGTCAGAAAAGCAATATAGGGCTATGCAGTAGCAGATGTGCTACTGTAAATGTACTAGGTAGACTTCCTTCATCACAGGTTAATACTTACATGTGTGCGTAGGGACTAGTCGTGTAAACAAAGATAGGCCCTACTGCCGAAACATTTCCATAGGAGTTTTGATTGAATCTGGCCCAAGTGTGTTTTCACTTATGTCCCAAAGCTGTCTTTACATTGTCATAAGCATAACATTTAAAGGATTGAAGTGTAACGCTGAACAAATCATTTTAACAGTTGGCAATGGCAGCCGCAGGTTGGTCCTGTTGTACCACTGACTGCAGTGATATAGCAGTGATATAGCAGCAGCAGGACTAACCTACTCCAGGGGTTGCTGCTCTGTGGCTGACCCTATGCTGCTATGTGGCTGACCCTATGCTGCTATGTGGCTGACCCTATGCTGCTCTGTGGCTGACCCTATGCTGCTCTGTGGCTGACCCTATGCTGCTCTGTGGCTGACCCTATGCTGCTCTGTGGCTGACCCTATGCTGCTCTGTGGCTGGCCCTATGCTGCTACCAGCCTCACAACTGTGTGTATGTGGTGTCAGTGGAATAATATAAGACAGAATGTTCTATTTGATTCTATTCTACTCATAATCTATTCTATCACTATTCTGTTCCAGTATCCCAACACTGGTCCTCGAGTACCCACAACAGTAAACATTTTTATTGTAACCCTGGACAAGCACACCTGATTCAACTTGTCAACTAATTATCAAGCCCTCAATGAGCTGAATGAGGTGTGTTTGTCAAGAGCTACAACAAAAAAATGTGTACTGTTGGGGGTACTCGAGGACCAGGGTTGGGAAACACTGTTCTATTCTCCAGGTATTCTACTCTGCTCTACTCTATTCTACTATATTCTATTCTACTCTATTCTATTCTATTCTACTCTACTCTATTCTACTCTACTCTATTCTACTCTACTGCTCTACTCTACTGCTCTACTCTATTCTATTGCTTGACAGCTTGGGGCTTGAGCGTGCGGACAGTGCCTGGGGGGCGGTGAGTGTGATCACTGGTCTGCTGGAGCAGCACGGCCAGGGGGGGCCATGCAGGGAGGACCCGGCGCCCTTCAGCTACCACAACTCCTTCCTCCTGGTGGACCGCAATGAGGCCTGGGTCATGGAGACTGCCGGCAAGCTCTGGGTGGCACAGAAAGTCACCGGTGAGGAAACTGCTGTAACACCGTGGGAGCTGTAGTGTGAATGGACTTTGGGGAGGGAAACTGAGGGAGGCACAGGAAGTTACATGGTGAGAAAATTGCTCTAACATCACTGGAGCTGTAGTATGGGACATAAGTTTTGAATCAGAGGTTAGTTTTGGGTTAATCTCTGTTAAGAAGTAAAATCCCACGTAACTTGGTCAGCTGAGGGATTAATTTCTTTGTTCATACAGTCCGTGTTAGAAATTGAGAGTGGCAAATATGAAGTCTCCACCCTCACATAAAGAAATCTCTCAGCCAAAGCAGTTTTAGCACTGCCTTCACCCAATCATGATACGTGCAAATAACCAGCGAGGAAAACCCCAAAACCGGAACTAATGCTGCTCCTTATCTCACACCCCCCATTCAGTCTCTGCAGATTCTTCAGTCTACGAGCAAAATCTGCCCAAAGGAGATTATTTTTGTGGTTTTACCCTTATGGTTAGGACAGTGGGGAGGGTAAGCTGTGTATATCTGTGTATATCTGAGCAACTTCTACCAGCAGCATACAACTGTGCACCCCCCGCCTGTCTTTGCTTTCCACAGAGGGGGTGAAGAACATCTCCAATGCGCTGACCATCGGGACGGATATCTCGGCTGAGCACCCTGAGCTGCGGAGTGTGGCCCAGGCCCAGGGTTGGTGGAGCGGCGAGGGAGAGTTCTGCTTCAACGAGGTGTTCAAGTCTGAAAATCCCCCCGCCAGGATGGAACTGGCCAAGAAGCGCTACAGTGGGGGCACACAGCTCCTTCAACAGCATGATGGTGAGGGAGACTATTCTTTCTATTCTAATCTAATTCAACACGTTCAACTCCTTATAACTGTAAAAACTCCCAAAATTATGTTAAAGCAGACTATTAACAACACTATACATGTTTGGTTTGGTTGCCGTATTGTTTATACAGCTATTTTTATTACACATAATAAAGGCCTGGTATCCCCTCTTACCATTGAAAGTACGTTACATGTAACTAGCTATGTAATTTCCTGTCTCCTGCCATTTCCTGTCTCCTGCCATTTCCTCTCCGGTCGGCTTTCCCATAAAAATAGACGACTAATAACGTACTTAGACGATACATTTTCTGGGTTCCCCAGGTTCTGTGACGGCCGAGGTGATGATGTCCATCCTGAGGGACAAGCCCAGTGGGATCTGCATGGACTCTGGGGGGTTCCGCACCACTGGCAGCATGGTGTCCATCCTGCCCCGCGATCCCAGCCTGCCGTGCATCCACTTCCTCACTGCCACCCCCGACCCCTCCAGGTGCGTCACCTCACCGGCCTGGTCCCGAACTAATCACTCTGACCCTAACCCCATTGTTGTCTACTCCTTGTGTTTAATCTAAATGAGCTGGATAAGTGTGTGAGAAATGTTTGGGAAACTCCCCCTAGCCTACCAGAGAGCTATGTGGTAATGTTGCTATTTTGCTGATACCTTTCCAGTTCTTTCAGATTGGCAAGAGGGACTCAACAAGGGTGTAGGAGAAGTGGCAAGGGATTGGTTTGGAACCAGGCCCAGGAACCCCTCAGGCTATATGGAAGTGCTTCTTAAGATTCAGATTCGCTCTTTGCCGTTTATCTCTCTATTGCTCTTTTTCATCTTCATCATTTCCCCCTTTGGCAAAACTGCGTCTTGATAGGAGTTTCTCTGTGTCTGTGTGTTTCATTTGGTCCTTACCCCCTGCCCTCCTCCTCCTACCGGACTGTCCTCCGTCCTGCCAGGTCTGTTTTCAAGCCTTTTATCTTCTCTGAGTCTGTGACCCCAGTGTCGAGGGTGATCTCCCCACAGTACGGCCCAGACGACCCGGTCAGGAAGCAGCCACGCTTCCAGAGCCAAGTGGACCGCAGGCACGACCTGTACAAGGCCCATGAGGGGGCCCTGCAGACTATGGAGACCAACCCAGTACGTGTAGAAGGGGTTAGAATTAAATATGGGTTGAATATGCCACGGCTGAATGTAATAGGCTACACTTTCATAGAGTATTTTTTTATTATTATTTGTTAAACATTTTTTACATTGATGAGTGTGGGTACGGACTGATGGATATTGTGTTACGTACATCACCGACTTTGAACTTTTATAATTCCCTATAAACTTCACAAATTGCTGTTTGTCAGGTCTTCTCTGCTTGTGCACGTGCTTGTGTGTGGGGGGGCATTCATGTGTGTATTTTTGCGTGTGTGTGTTTCTGTCCCTCAGGACGCAGGGAATGCTCTGACGGAGACATTGAGGATGTTGGAGGGCCAGTGTCTGACGGACATATCAGCCCTGCTCAGTGGAGAAATACCAGCAGATGAGGAACTGGGGGACCTGTTCTTTGACTGTGTGGACACGGAGCTGAAGTTCTACCAGTGAGGAGGTAAGAACCGTGTGTGTGTGGTGTGTGTGTGTGTGTCTCTCAGAAGCACAGTAACCTTCTCATTACGCCAATGCTGCCTCCAATTTCTCTCTGTTACAGCGCCCTCATGTGGAGAATGCTAGTGCTTGCAGATCGGCAGGAGATGGCCCTGGGACTGTTACATCCTGTGCTCCTGTTAGATTGGCTCCCTCCCATCTCACGCATACAAACCCCCTGATGCCATTCCATCCATCATTAACACAGAATATAAATGTCTTAACGTTCCATGGGATTGGAGCATCATTATCATTTGTATCACTTTAGGGAGCAATGCTCGCCCCACATTAGTGAGTATGTGATAGACCACTACAGGAGTGTACATTACCAGTTAAATGTTTGGACACACCTACTCATTCAAAGGTTTTTCCTATTTGACTATTTTCTACATTGTAGAATAATAGTGAAGATGTCAAAACTATGAAATAACACATGGAATCATGTAGTAACCAAAAAAGTGTTAAACAAATCATTATATATTTGATATTATTCAAAGTAGCCACCCTTTGCCTTGATGACAGTTTTGCACACTCCTGGCATTCTCTCAACCAGCTTCACCTGGAATGCTTTTCCAACAGTCTTGAAGGAGTTCCCACATATGCTGAGCCCTTGTTGGCTGCTTTTCCTTCACTCTGCGGTCCCAACTCATCCCAAACCATCTTAATTGGGTTGAGGTCGGGCGATTGTGAAGGCCAGGTCATCTAATGCAGCACTCCATCACTCTCCTTGGTAAAATAGCCCTTACACAGCCTAGAGGTGTGTTGGGTCATTGTCCTGTTGAAAAACAAATGATAGTCCCACAAAGCGCAAACAAGATGGGATGGCGTATCGCTGCAGCGTGCTGTGGTAGCCATGCTGGTTAAGTGTGCCTTCAATTCTAAATGAATCACTGACAGTGTCACCAGCAAAGCACCCCCACACCATCACACCTCCTCCATGCTACACGGTGGGAACCACACATGCGGATATCATCCGTTCACCTACTCTGCGTCTCACGAAGACACATCGGGTGGAACCAGAAATCTCACATTTGGACTCATTAGACCAAAGGACAGATTTCCACCGGTCTAATGTACATTGCTCGTGTTTTTTTGGCCCAAGCAAGTCTCTTCTTATTGGTGTCCTTTAGTAGTGGTTTCTTTGCAGCAATTTGACCATGAAGACCTGATTCACACAATCTGCTCTGAACAGGTGATGTTGAGATTTGTTTTACTTGAACTCTGAAGCTTTTATTTGGGCTGCAATCTGAGGTGCAATTAACTCTAATGAACTTATCCTCTGCAGCAGAGTTAACTCTGGGTCTTCCTTTCCTGTGGCAGTCCTCATGAGAGCCAGTTGCATCTAGCGCTTGATGGTTTTTGCAACTGCACTTGAAGAAACTTTCAAAATTCTTGAAATGTTCCAGATGGGCTGACCAGTAATGGACTGTCATTTTCCCTTTGCTTATTTGAGCTGTACTTGCCATAATATGGACTTGGTCTTTTACCAAATAGGGCTATCTTCTGTATACCACCCCTACTTTGTCACAACACAACCCGATTGGCTCAAATGCATTAAGAAGGAAAGAAATTCTATCAATTAACATTTAACAAGGCACACCTGTTAATTGAAATGAATTCCAGGTGACTACCTGATGAAGCTGGTTGAGAGAATGCCAATAGTGTGCAAAGCTGTCATCAAGGCAAATGGTGGCTACTTTGAAGAATCTCAAATATAAAATATAATTTGATTTGTTTAACACTTTTTTTGGTAACTACATGATTCCATATGTGTTATTTCATAGTTTTGATGTATTCACTATTATTCTACAATGTGGAAAATAGTGAATATAAAGAAAAACCCTTGAATGAGTAGTTGTTCCAAACCTTTTACTGGTACTGTATGTATGTGACTATGTGTAGATCTGTTTCACATTAAAACACCTACTGTAAGTACACCATTTGTAAAATGTGCAATTCATTGTTACAAATGAATGGGGGTTAGTTGACCGACTGCCCCATGAGAATTAACTAATAAAATATTAGCTCTGTCTGTTGATGTGTCCTGTATTTATTAACACAGTAGTTTAAAACAAACACTGCGGTATTCAATTCAGTAATTCAGTATGTACTGACGTATTTAGTACAGTTAAGTAAAGAATTCAACAAATGTACAGTTTTGTTAAAGTTGGGGAAATTCTAACTCCGTCCTGATGGTGGCAGTGTTGCACTTCCAATCTTATAAAATATCCTAGCTCACAGCTTCAGAAGTCACCTAACCAAAGATTGTCTATTATATTGACAAGATCTTTAAGTGACCGCTCTAACAATGGAAATGGAAATACATGTCCTCAAAGATTGAATACAGGTTTGAGGCGGCGAGACCAGGTGGGACCATTCAGCCAATGAGAGGGCAGATCCGCGTTTTAACAACAGCCATTGAGATTGAAAGAAGACTCATCTCTTTATCTGTTCAATTATTGTATCGGTACATTTTATTTTGCGTTGTCTGATTTATTCCAACTTATTGGAATGCCCACCCAGTTGACTACTTTAAAATAGTGGACGCCCTCAAGTTCAATGTCCATGCTAAAACAGGTTATATCCATGATGTGTCTATCTATCTCTATGGCACAACTCTGATATAAAATCTTTCTGTTTTTAATTTGCCGAAATGCCACGTGCATCCACTTATATTGGTGCATTCGCATAAATCTAGCAACTACGGAACTTCTATTCGATCAAATAGGCCTGACGTAGGAAATTAGAATAACATTTTTGTTGACCAAATTTGACACGCTCTCATTTGACCTCACTACAAAAATTCCTCACTTCCTGGGTTTATTTTCTTTGCCAGATTTTGGGCGGAGTAAAACCTCAAGTCTTGCCTCTTGCTCTCTGACCTTACGGAGTCCCCACATCTGTTTTTCAGTGGAAACGGAAATTAGGCTGAAAATACTGTATCCGTGAAAACCGGAAACATCTGCTTTGTCCCCACTCCACTGGAGAGGTATGACTGGGAAAGCTAACTAGCTGTGAAACCACAGTTTATAAACCTTTTTATTCCTACTATAATACTACAATTTTGTTTTCAAGTCAAAGAGCTCAGTGGTAGGGCGATCAAATTGTTGAACCCTCAAAATCCAGAATGAGACGACACACAACATATGATGAAGACCTGCGAGATGCTACCAGGAGGAAAAGCGAGAAGGTAAATAATCATTTTTGTCAGTTCTTGCACATGCATTTCCAGAAGTATTGGCAATGTGACTATTTACATTTGGTGATTTAATGTATATGCCGGTACCTTCCTGACTGGCATACTTATGTTTACATAGCCAGCCTGCTCTGAAAATGACATTAGCTAACGTTAGCTAATCTGACGTAAACTAGCTAGTTGCTAGGAAACTCTAATCTGCTTCTAAAATATGTGGACTGGATTTTTTTTTTATATATAATGTTTTTACAAGTTTAATTCAATGTAACGGGTATGACAACAAACTAAACTGTGTCTGACCTACCACATGCATGCACATGCAAACATTCCTTACTAATTCTCTCAATTACCAAACTTCAGGTTTTATTTGGAAGATGCATATATTGTACATTTTGCAAGTTAGGAAAATAGTGTGGTTTGCCAAGTGGATTATTCTGTTCCATGCGCTGGCAGTCGAAATACAGAACAGAGAACAGAGTGTAGGTATGAGTTTCCTCCATGTATTTCCGACACACAAAACTCAAGCACAGCTAACTCTCTCACTTACTATTTACTACATCTACTACTACAAACCCAAGGTTAGTATTTGTTGGGTATGTATGGGTGTCTGAGCTGTGTGTTAACTTACTGAACAGATGCTTTGGTACTTTTTCTTTGACCCCCCCCAAAAAAATAAAAAAAATAATAATAAACTGATGGCTGTCCATGGTGCTGAAATTGTGAGGGCATCTATAGCTTTGCTTTGGCTAGTGGATAAATGTTTATTGGTAGGCCTATTTGGTAGTCATTTTCTCATAGTAAGCCTAACATTTCACAAAGCTATACATGTTGTCGCAATGCTGCCATTTTTTAGACTGCTGACTGGTGGCAATAATGTAAATAAAGTTGGAAATTCAAACATTACAGATGGTAAAATAAAGTTTTTATGCAACAGCATACTAATCAGCTACCAATGGATTTTTAAAATCATAAACAACTGTCCTGTATAGGCTACCTGAACCTGCATGACATGAGCCGTCCTAGTGCTCTCTCCTAGCTTGGATAGAAAGTTGTTGTGAGCAAAACCAGTCTATTAATGCCAAGTAATAGTCAGTCCACCCTCAAAACACTAGTTTGCTAGGGATTGTTTCATTATTCAGTCTACATTCTATAGCTACAAACCCCCGTTTAAGTATTTTATTAGGCGCCCCGTTAGCTGTTGTAAAGGCAGCAGCTACTCTTCCTGGGGACCACAGAAATAAAACATCACACCCTGCAAAACATTGTGCATCATACAAATCCACTTTACAGTAGTTGACTAGGGATTGTTTCATTATTCAGTGTATATTCTACTACTACAAACCCCAGTTTAGTATTTTATTTGATTAGGCGCCCTGTTAGCTGTTGTCAAGGCAGCAGCTACTCTTCCTGGGGAACACAGAAATAAAACATACCACCGGTGTAAAATAAACTGATGGCTGTCCATGGTGCTGAAATTGCGAGGGCATCTATAGCTTTGCTTTGGCTAATGGATAAATGTTTATTGGTAGGCCTATTTGGTAGTCATTTTCTCATGCTAAGCCTAACATTTCACGAAGCTATACATGTTGTCGCAATGTTGCCATTTTTAGACTGCTGACTGGTGGCAATAATGTTGTTCAGTAATTAAAGTTGGAAATTCAAACATTGCAGAGCGTAAAATAATGTTTTTACGCAACAGCATACTAATCACCTACCAATGGATTTTTTATAATATACAACTGTCCTGTATAGGCTACCTGAACTTGCATGACATGAGCCGTCCTAGTGCTCTCTCCCAGCTTGGATAGAAAGTTGTTATGAGTAAAACCAGTCTATTAATGCCAAGTAATAGTCAGTCCACCCTCAAAACACTAGTTTACTAGGGATTGTTTCATTATTCAGTCTACATTCTATAGCTATGTACTCTATTTAGCTGCTTTTTATAAAAATGACACATCAAATAGCCAAACAAGTTCTCCCGAGTGGCGCAGTGGTCTACGGCACTGCATCTCAGTGCTAGAGGCGAAACAACAGACCCTGGTTTAATCTCGGGCTGTATCACAACCGGCAGTGATCGGGAGTCCCATAGGGTGGCGCACAATTGGCCCAGCGTTGTCCAGGTTAGGGGAGGGTTTGGCCGGGGTAGGCCGTCATTGTAAATAAGATTTTGTTCTTAACTGACTTGCCTAGTTAAAATTTAAAAAACTGGAAAAAAGTACTTGGCTTGAGGGTAAAATCAGCCACTATTTATTGTTGAACTCAGCGGGTTTTGACTGGCTAATAGCCTGCACAAATGGGCTGCAATATTCAAGGTATATGAAATCTAACTTGAGAGAGTCTCTTGAAGTCCTCATTTTTGTGTGTGTGCAAATCTTTTCACCGCAGCCTGTAGATCCAGGTTGCGGCCCCGACTGTATTGCCAACCCAGACAGTCTTTCATGAGACATGGTGCATTATAGGCCTATGTCCATTTCGCTGCACAAAATGTAAACCTATTCTTGAATAATACATGCCATGATATACCTGAGATAAGGGACTGTTCATATTTGCAACCACACAACTCAAACACCGGTTCACCAGTATGAACGAAATCACAAACCGCTTTTTATTGTTCAAGCCTCAAGAACGGTTGTCCCTTAAATATGATAATCTGTGTTTGTATCTGCAAATGTATTGTCTGTCCAGTATCCATACGACCTGTCCCTAGAGCTTCCTATACGTTAATTTCTTTCCGTAACGTGTTGAAGCCGGCAATTAAGGAGAATGAGAGGCACAATTAAAGATGTTGCAGAACTGCTGTATTTGAAGCACAACTCACTTCTGACCAGTTTCCCGGATGTAGCTATGGCAATCAAGCTGTTTTTACAATCCTGTAACAGTCGCTTCTGCGGACAGATCGTTTTCTAAACTAAAATTCATAAAGAACTAACTTCGAAGTATCAAGTTCTCGGTCTGTTGTGGATGTTAGCCCTCCGTGTACATTTAAGGGCCAGACATGCTACTCTGTTCTGGGCCAACTGTACTTTGCCTATGTCTGTCTTAGCAGCACTTGACCATATAACTGGTATGAATCTTGTCAACCTTCATCAATTTCTAAGGTATAAAGCAAGCAGCCGTCTTAGTGGATGGTTATCCATTGATATTCTCTCATCTCTCCTGATAGGACCCTGAGGATAAACAACACGAATCCACCATTTACTCATTCAGGACACAGGAGCAGGACACAGCAGCCACAGGCTTCCAGCGCTTCCTCAATGTCCTCAACAAAGGGGTGGACATCAACAAGCTTTCAAAGATTGTCAACAACGTGAATGAGTTACCCCCTATGCAGGAGGGCCATCCCAAGACTACCTACAGGAGTGAGTATAAGGGGGCCCCAGCTCAGAGCTCTCAGGATTGCTTGGGACCCCACAGTAGAGCTCTGCCACAGGACCACAGTCACTCACACATTCTTGGAGAAAGAAGGCTGGATCTCCCACACGGCCAGCTCCAGAGCCTGCTGGAGTCCATCGGGCTAGACCTGGGGGTGGAGGAGTTGGGCCGACTGTCAGACCGGACCAAGGAGAGGCTGTACGGGATGAAGAGAGACCAGGAAAGGAGTCCCTTGACGTCAGACAGACACTCTAGAACTAGAGACTGGGACAGAGAACGAGACGAGGACACAGAGAGGGACGGATCTAAGAGAAACGGAGAAAGAGACCGAGAGAGAGACTGGGTCAGTTCTGAGCGAGACCGAGAGAGAGACGGGGACAAATCTGAGCGAGATAGGGACAGGCGCTCTAATACCAGGGACAGGCACTCTGGTTCCAGGGACAGGCACTCTGGTTCCAGGGACAGGCGCTCTAGTACCAGGGACAGGGACAGACACTCTGGTTCCAGACACAGAAACAGGCGCTCTAGTACCAGGGACAGCGAGAGAGATAGGCACTCTGATACCAGGGACAGCGAGAGAGACAGGCACTCTGGTGCCAGGGGCAGGCGCTCTAGTGCCAGGGACAGAGACGAGGACAGGCGCTCTAGTGCCAGGGACAGAGACGAGGACAGGTGCTCTAATACCAGGGACAGGCGCTCTAGTACCAGGGACAGGAACAGGCGCTCTAGTACCACGGACTGGCTCTCTACTAACAGGGACAGAGACAGGGACAGGTGCTCTAGTAGCAGAGACAGAGACAGGCGCTCTAGTAACAGGGATAGAGACAGGGACAGGCGCTCTAGTAACAGGGACAGAGACAGGAACAGGCGCTGTAGTACCAGGGACTGTGACAGAGATGACGACTGGGCCGAAGGAAGCGACAATGATTGGTATAGGGACAAGTCCAAGGAAAGCTCTGCTGAGCTCAACACATACTCAAAGGACCCTATATATCCTTTTTCTCACCCTCCTAATGCATCTATGATGGCAACCTTCTCCACCACCCAATTCTCTCTGTATACCAGCAGACCCTACGCCAATACCTTCCCTCCAGGTTGGGGTTATCCCCCTGGGCTTATGCCCCCTAGCTTTATGCCCCCTGGTATTAGGCCCCCTGGTACCATGCCCCCTGGTATTAGGCCCCCTGGTATTAGGCCCCCTGGTATTAGGCCCCTGGTATTATGCCCCTAGTATTATGCCCCCTGGTATTATGCCCCCTGGTATTATGCCCCATGGTATTATGCCCCCTGGTATTATGCCCCTAGTATTATGCCCCTGGTATTATGCCCCCTGGTATTATGCCCCCTGGTATTATGCCCCCTAGTATTATGCCCCCTTTTACCATGCCGCCTGGTACCAAGCCTCCCTTCCCACACCCCCCTGGGTATCCACCCTACCTCAGCGCGCCACCACATTACTCTAATAGCACAGCAGCCTCAAGCCAGACATACGCATACACACAGGCTGCTAGAAACCTCCAGCTATCATCTTCTCAGCCTGCCATTAACCACCAGTTAGCATATATCCCACTCCCATACAACCAGCCCTCTGGCACCTTCCAGCAGCTAAACACCAAGTCCACTGGCAACCTGCTCCAGCTCATGAACCTCCAACTCCCAAACAGCAAGCCCGCTAGCACCCGCCAGCTTACGTACATTCAGCCAGCTAGCAACCCCCAGGTCAAATCTATCCAGCCTGGTGGGACCCGGCAGCTTAAATACATTCAGCCCACTAGCAACCCCCAGATCACATCTACCAAGCCCGCTAGCACCCGCCAGCTTACATACATCCAGCCTGCTACCAATCCCCAGGTCACATCTACCCAGCCCGATAGCACCCGCCAGCTTACATACATCCAGCCTGCTAGCAATCCCCAGGTCACATCTACCCAGCCCGATAGCGAACTCAAGTTCACAAGCACGGCTGTACTGACGCCAGCACTGAAAGTGTTGACCCCAGGCCCCATCTCCTTGAACAAGGCCCAACAACTGAAGGAGCTGTCACCCCCCCGCTGTCTGCATTACGTTAAGACGGTGGTGCCCAAGGGCAGCAAACGCCGCATGAGACGGTCAAGAGTCACGAGAAACAGGCAGGCGCTTGAAGAAAGGTGTAATAAATACAAGAAAGAGGTTCTGAGAAAGAGGAGAATATATCGAGATCTCCAAGGGAAGAGAGATGGACTGATTGCAAGAGCTGCAGCGAAAGTGGCAGCTCGGTTAGCTGCAAAGTACCCCAGGGCCCTCTCTGAAGCGGAGGCAGAGAGCGATGTTGAAGGGGAGAAAAAAACAATGCCTGAAGAAGTGATTAAGGGGAAACTAAAGAAGAAGGTTTGTAATTACTTCTGGAAGTACATTATTATCATTGGTACGATAGACCGTGGCTTACTTCTATGCTGTTCTCACTTTGTCATTGTTGCTTGTGTCTTTTTACTAACGATATTATTCACCATTCAGTCATATTTTTATTGACATGCGAGTGTGTACCCGTTCTCAGCTTGAAGAGTTCAACCTGAAGATGAAGCGGAAATCGACGCAACAAACACCAACATAAACTCAAAGGCAGTTTGTTGTAAGTAAAAGCAGTAGAAATACTCTATTTATTTCATCAAAGAATCCGTATTCTGGCGTGTTTACTCCACTTTGGTGAAATTTGTAAAGTTGAGTTGTTTCTTAACTTAATGACCCTGGAATATTTGATTTGGGTCAGTTATGCAGTGATTCTCTTATCAAATCAAGAAAGCATGACTGTTTTTCTATAATAGCGAGTCATTTGTCTCAACTCTTCCTCTTTTCTGCAGATCTTCACTTGGCATCATGAGCTCATCTCCCACTAGAATAGAACCTGCTGCTGACCCATCCAGACCCTATGGACATTAGTTGGCTTACATTGTTACCTATCATCCATTTATTGATTTATAATGATGCTAACAAAGGATTTGTTATCTTTGAGCCACATCCTTTAAGGCAACATTGAAGAATATTTTTCAGTGTATATTCAGATTGGATTTATATGTAGTAGCATGGGTACGGTCAGGGGCTTTTCTTGAAAATATGATCTGACTTGCAAAAATGATTCCCTATATAGGCTTTTAGCTTTAATTAGGGCCTGGAGATTTTCCTAGGCTGGTCATTTGGTCAGGAAAAACTCTTAACCCATTTCTGTGGATCTTCTTTCACTGTGTATATATACAAATAAAGAGTTATTTTATTTATTTATTTTTCTCAAAAAGTAACTTCAAAATGGAAGTCATGCTGATGATCTAAACTATGCTCCACACTCCGTCCTGTTGGTGGCAGTATTGGAATTTGAATCATAACAAGGTGGGAAAAAATCTTCAGAAGCAGGTACAGCAGAAAATAAAATAGTCTTTGTCCTTGGCTAGCTAGATCGTTGCTTTTGTACTAGCTAATATATGCATTTTTATGCAATTGCGTGGAACTTGTTTGACGCCTCAAAATCTAAAATGACATGGCGAACATAATGAGATGGTACCCTCTTTAAGGCCTAAGACGAGCGCGGGTGAGGTTGCAGACGAGGTAAACAATAATTTTATAGCTACTGCTTGGACTTTATTTTTACGAATATGGTAATGTGTTTGGTTATGATAAAAACAGTTATTGGGTTATATGCTTTTGTCACGCTCACAGCATGTTCTGAAAATGGCATAGCTACAAGCTAATGTTAGCTACCTAGCTTAGTAGAAGAGGTTCCGCTTCAGATTCATGCAGCTTTAGTATTCTGATCATAGTTAGCATTTATGGCTAGCATTTGAAGCCAGCAATCGCGTTCCTCACACACTAGTAACGAATTTTCTCAAGTTATAATGAGAAAATGCCAGTCGGTCCCAAAACACAAGTTTAATGGAGACTTGTAGGAGGACTGCGTATGACGTCGCCCACTGTATGCGATTTCGTTAGCCTGATTGCATCCAGACTGAGAAGTCCGCATTGCATTCCTGACCACGTCCTGAAGTGGTCAGCAAGATCTGAACACAATCAGCACAAAGCCACTTCTGTGCGTCTAGACCAGTCTTCTCTGTGATATCTTCATATTCTGATAGCCAGGGGCGCAACTTTGGTTTTAGAAGTGAGGGGGGACATAACCTGGAGGGACTCAATTTTTTGGGACATCAAACAAATTTCCTGCATTTGTACACAATCTAATATGACCCTTTTGGCATAATTTTGTGGTCACTTACTGTAAATAATAATATATGTTTCCAAACGCTTCTACATGAGTGTGGATGCTACAATGATTATGGATAAACCTGAATGAATTGTGAATAATGATGAGTGAGAAAGTTATAGAGGCACACATCATACCCCTCCCCAAAAAATTCTAGCCTCCCATGTTATTGTAATGGTGAGAGGTTAGCATGTCTTGGGGGTATGATATTTGTGCATCTAACTTTCTCTCTCATAATTATTCATTTAGAAGGATCCGTAATCATGGTAGCATCCACATTAATGTAGAAGCTTTTAGAAACTACTTATATTCTTATTTACAAAGTAAGTGACTCCAAATAGACATAATACATCATTTACCATTAATTTCTATTGGGGACAAAATAATCTGAAATGCAACCAAAACAAACAGCAAATGCATCCAACAAATTTGTAGACTCGCAACCTTGATGTTGTCATTGCATGCTATGAATGTGGGGACCAAATACTTAACTTTTTACTACTTTAATACACATACAAGTGAATTTTGTCCCAATACTTTCGGTCCCCTAAAATGGGGGACTATGTACAAAAAGTGCTGTCATTTCGAAACAGTCCACCTGATATGGATGAAAATAAACTCAAATTAATGCTGACAGTCTGCACTTTAACTTCATAGTCATTGTTTGATTTAAAATTTTGAGGATAGAGCCAAAATAAGATAAAATGCTTCACTGTCCCAATAATTACTGAGGACACTGTAATTCATATCATAGGCCTAATAGTACTGTAGAGCTCTTTTTACTTGCACACAATATAGCTGGATCGCCCCGTCTTGTCCCTAGGGGTCCAACGCCCTGCAGTGCCCCAACCCATCACACCCCACTCAGCTTTAGGATCTTAGTGAAACATTTATTATTGTTTTCAGGTGTGTTAGGCCAAGGTCAGAATGACAACCAACAATACGGCTGACCCCTGGGCCAGGACTGAGCAGCCCAGCAGCTAGGGATTGCCTAAATAGGTATCTCCCCCTGACGTGGGCATGTTTTCATGCGTACACTATTCCATATAAGGCATCCAGACCTTATGAAAGTTGCACACTATACTGTTAATCTTTAAATTTCTGCCATCCTTTGTGACATTGTCAGAGGATAACCAACCTTCCAATTAATAGCAATGCATTTCTTAGCCACTATAAATGCTAGGTTACATAGTTTCTTCTGATATCAGTCTCCAGTATCAACATTTCCAAGCAAACAAAAACAGGGAGAAAGGAGAATCTGTAGATATGCTGAGATAAAATAACATACTCTTTGCCAGAATTCAGCCAACCTTCACAAGAGCATAACATATAAGTTCACCTTACTGCACCACAGACTGGTCTTCCCTGGTTTCTTGATCCTGTTGAGACCCCCGTCACAATCTGATCCTGCTAAAATGAGGCATTACAAATAATTATCTTTGTGTACATTTATACATTATTATCCAAGAATAGAACCAATGGTTCAATAATTGAAATGACCATTATTCCCAGATCCTAGACTGTAGCTTTAAACTGCTGTCATGTAGTTATGCCAGATCAATAACGTTACATTGCTATACTGACTCTAATAAACTCATATTGCACTGTCAAAACAAATGTCTAAATGTTGGTCTTCAATCGTTTGGCCGCAGGTTTCATCTAGTGTGATTGAGGCAAAAATAATAGCTGAAGTTAGTGAGCTAGCTAGCATCAGACAACTTTTGGCTAGCTCTAATGGTACATCAACTGGCAAAAACTAGCCAAGTTAATTTACTTCTGTTGAAACAGGACAAAACAAAGGCTACAAAACATTTCCATACACACAACAGCTGTTAAATACTGCTACCTGACAGATAGTGAAATGGCTATAGCTGAACTGGCTGTGGTAACTACTAGCTAGCCACTGTAGCTAGTTAATTCACTTTAGACAGAACTTCAGTTGAGAGGGGATGAAACATTAGCTAATGTTACATGTCAGTTAGCTACACTACTAGCTCACCACTGGGAATATATTATTTATTCCCATTAATAAGTCAAACAGCAGTTACCTTGCATCAGTCAAATAAAGAGTAGACAGTTTCTGCTCTGCTTGCTTTTACAACTCAAAGAAAAAGCACAACACACAGCTCCTGCCTCTGTTCATGTCTCCCATGACGGTCCTATAAGCCAGCCTTTCAGAAGCTTTTCCTTCACACAGCCTGTCCGCACACTCTGTGGTGTCGGCACGGTCCTAAATCCAGCCTGCTGTAACCACCAAAGAGCATACCCGACCTCTCTGAGGCGTCTGCATGGTCCTAAAGCACACTGATACTGTGTTTTGTATCACAGCAATGACAAAATTGGGGGGAGCAATGACAAAAATGCAATTTCAGAATGTCCCGCCGTCCCCAGTGGAAGTTGTACCCCTGCTGATACTATAAGTCACATGTAAGTGTTGAGTGTAGACACGACCTGGTGTCTACACTTGATACTTACATGCAACTTCTGCTACGGTATCAGAATACGGAAATCGCATTGAAAAGACTGGTCTAAATGCACAAAAGTTGCTATGTGGTCTGATTGTGTTCAGATCTAGCCTGGTATGGCAATAGCCCTGCCCTCGATCGCATGGCGCCAAAGAGGGTGGCGCGGACAGTCCAGTACATCACTGAGGCCAAGCTCCCTGCCATCCAGGACATCTACACGATATATACAGTACAGTTACTTTCTAGATGATTCTGTGCTTCCAACTTAGTGGTAACAGTTTAGGGAAGGCCCTTTCCTGTTTCAGCGTGACCCCCGTGCCCAAAGTGAGTTCCATACAGAAATGGTTTGTCGAGATTGGTGCGGAAGGACTTGACTGGCCTGCACAGAGCCCTGACCTCAACCCCATCGAACACCTTTGGGATGAATTGGAACGTCGACTACGAACCAGGCCTAATCGCCCAACCTCACTAATGCTCTTGTGGCTGAATGGAAGGAAGTCCCTGCAGCAATGTTCCAATCTAGTGGAAATATGTTTTCTATCTATTCCCAGGCATTATCAGCTCATTGTTATGGATGTATCCAAATGAATGTCAATAGAAAACAGCTACTTTGCTGTTATTCTGCCTGCAGAGGTCGTGACTGTGTTAGCTGCAAGAAAGTGATAGGAATGTTAGGATAGGAATGATAGTGATAGGAATGGCAACAGAACATAAAGAACAAACGACTGGGTCGTGTCCAAAAGACGACAAAGTATGAATTTGTTTATATACATGAAAATATCAACCTTTTTTTCTACCTGTAAATGTGTGCCTAGTATTGTTTCTTTGGCAATTGTGGTATAAGCTGGATAAACTGCTGTTATTCTGGCTGCAGAGGTAATGACTGTGTAGCTGTAGCAAGTTGGCTGGCTGGCTAGCTAGCAGCAAGCATTGGATAAGAACGGAACATTAAGAGCGAACGAGTGGGTCGCATCTGTAAATATCAAACTAATCGAACGACTGGGTCGCATCTCTAGCAAACCAAAAGATGAGAAAGTATGAATTTGCTTATGAAAATATCAGCGAAAGATATGTATTTGTACCGGTAAATGTGTGCTTTCATATTGTTTTCTTTGGCAACTGTGGTATAAGCTGGATAAATGCCTCCGTTTTCTGTACATTACCTTGGAAAAAGGGACCACCTTGTCCCGCTGCATCGTCCGTTATAAGGTAATTTACAGAACATTGGCGTTTACATGTACCACGGGTAGGACAAAACATTTATTTTTACTCTTCTAATTACATTGTTAAACAGTTTATAATAGCAATAAGGCAGGCACCTCTGGGGTTTGTTGTATATGGCCAATATACCACGTCTAAGGGCTGTATCCAGGCACTCCGCATTGCATCGTGCATATAACAGCCCTTAGCCGCGGTACTGTGCATTTGGAAAGTATTCAGAACTCTTGACTTTTTCCACATTTTGTTACATTACAGCCTTGCGTGCTGCCACACCGCTCACGTGTGCGAGCTTTGCAAAATAAATGGACACATACATGTTATTCAACCATTGCACCCACACTGCTCGCACAATTCAGCGAGCGTCTGTGTGGCCAGGCGCTAAAATAGAAATAGGTTCTATTTGTGACGCTCAATGCGTTGCAAAGTCCGGCCTCGCCCATCTCCTCATTGGTTTTTAGGAGCATATACCCACGTGAGTGATTGAAAGATGAACTGACATCCACACTCCAGTCGGTTATAGTAATGCACTGTAAAGTTGGTTGCCAACCACCATATAAAGTCCAAAGAAGTAAAAAAGAAGCTTGAGGAAGGAGGAGAGATGACGAGAAAGGAGTTCAGTTTACCGTTTTATCTGTGGATTAATTGTCGGAGTAGAGGACCTTGTGCATTTCAGGTAAAATAACAACCCAATGTTTATATCCCAGGACAAATTAGCTAGCAACAGCAAGCTGCCATACATGTTTAATGGTTTTCGACTTATTAATATAATTGGTTCAGAGTTTGTTTTGATATTTCAACCTGCGTGTCCTGATCGTGTCTGGTGTGGGGTACAAAATCAACATGCTTGCGATGGCACATGCATGTGTCCGGTTTGGTCAGCATGTTATTCTAAAATTGTTAAATAAAATTTCCTCATCAATCTACACACAATACCCAATAATGACAAAGCAAAAACAGGTTATCAATTTTTGCAAAAAATAAATCAAATAAAAACATACCTTATTTACATAAGTATTCACACCCTTTGCTATGGGACTCAATCGAGCTCAGGTGCATCCTTTTTCCATTGATCATCCTTGAGATGTTTCTGCAACTTGATTGGAGGCCACTTGTGGTAAATTCATTTGATTGGACATGATTTTGGAAGGCACACATCTGTCTTTGTAAGGTCCCACAGACAGTGCATGTCAGAGCAAAAACCAAGCCATGATGTTGATGGAATTTTCCGTAGAGCTCCAAGACAGGATTGAATCAAGGCACAGATCTGGGGAAGGGTGCCAAAAAATATCACCACCAAGGCCCTTCTCCCCCTATTGCTCAGTTTGGCCGGATGGCCAGCTCTAGGAAGAGTCTTGGTGCTTCCAAACTTCTTTGAGAATGATGGAGGCTACTGTGTTCTATTCCTTCTGCCTCATGGCTTGGTTTTTGCTCTGACATGCACTGTCACTGTGGGACCTTATACAGACAGGTGTGTGCCTCTTCAAATCATGTTGAATCAATTCAATTTACCACAGGTTGTCTCCATTCAAGTTGTAGAAACACCTCAAGGATGATCAATGGAAACAGGATGCACCTGAGCTCAATGTCAATTATTTATTTATATATATTATATACATTTGCAAAAAAATTCTAAACTGGTTTTCACTTTCTTTATGGAATATTGTGTGTAGATTGATGATTTTTTATTTAATCAATTTTAGAATAAGGCTGTAACGTAACAAAATGTGGAAAAAGTCAAGGGGTCTGAATACTTTCCAAATGCACTGTACGTATAATGCTATGATGATACAATTGTATAAATGCCAAAAGATAATTTGGTCGTTCGACATGGTGGGATCTTTTTATGTCAGTAAATGTATTTCGCAAGAAATGGAGGTGGAAACGCTATTGATCTAATAACCATCATATTAAATTTGGAGTCCCACGATGATACTGTGTGTGGTCCTGCCACTATGACTTGGGAAACCATGCAGTTTATTAGACTACAGCTGAGTTATGAAGAACTTCACAGTGTGATGAAAGTGAATGGTAGTTCTGAGCAATTAGTGCTTTTTGAGGTAGGTTTCGGATTGATTAGTAAATAATAGCCGTTTTCGATTTAGGTTTTGATGATTTTTAAAATAAATTCACTATGCATTATGTGGGTTGAATGCTCTAACATAGAATAAAACAACTAATTAATCGTAGTGACTGCCAATTACTGCTTATCAGTTATTAACCAACATTTATTCATATTACTTTAATAAAATATTTAAGTTGTGTATATTACATTTGTTTTATTTGATGACTATTATTTCATTCCAAGTCATCTCATCTCTATAGAGCTGCTGCCTTTGCCGTCTGACAAAATCACTATTTTGTAGTTCAAAGTAAATAAGGCATGACTGCTGAATACCAACTGTCAATCATTTAGATCATGTATTTTCAGTTAGAGATACGGTGCAAAGCAATAGCTGCTCTATATCCCCTTGCGATGGCGCATTCTTCTGCCTCTTCTGTAAAAGAAAAACACCGGACAAGTAGATGCACAATGAATTGTGGTCATTGTAGTTAATTGCAATGTTTTATGCGATAAACTATGATGAATATTGGCCCTGTTGGAAACTAAAACTCCCTACCACATCGCACAGTTCAGACTCGATCTGATTTATCTCTAGAGAAACTGCTATGTGTTCATTGAGCTCACAGAAAAAATCGGAATAAAATGGAATTCAAATAATTGAACTGACATTGGTCAATTAGCTGTTGTTTAAAGAACAAAATATTGTAGTTTAAAAACAGAAAACAACAGACATTTAATTGCTCAGCACTAGTGCATGGTGATCTTGATGCTCCTTTCCAATAAATATTGAAGGTTTTAATAATTTAAAAAAATATATATATTTCACTTTTATTTAATCAGGTAGGCTAGTTGAGAACAAGTTCTCATTTACAACTGCAACCTGGCCAAGATAAAGCAAAGTAGTTCGACACATACAACAACACAGAGTTACACATGGCATAAACAAACATACAGTAGAAAAAGGTCTATATACAGTGAGTGCAAATGAGGTAAGATAAGGGAGGTAAAGGCAATAAATAGACCATGGTGGCGAAGTAATTACAATATAGCAATTAAACACTGGAGTGATAGATGTGCAAGAAGAGATACTGGGGTGCAAAAGAGCAAGATTAATAAATAAATACAGTATTTTATTTTTTATTTCACCTTTATTTAACCAGGTAGTAAATGGTGATGAGGTAGTTGGATGGGCTATTTACAGATGGGCTATGTACAGGTGCAGTGATCTGTGAGCTGTTCTGACAGCTGATGCTTAATGTTGGGGAGGGAGATATGAGCCTCTAGCTTCAGTGATTTTTGTAGTTCGTTCCAGTCATTGGCAGCAGAGAACTGGAAGGAAAGGCGGCCAAAGGAGGAATTGGCTTTGGGGGTGACCAGTGAAATATACCTGCTGGAGCGCGTGCTACGGATGGGTGCTGCTATGGTGACCAGTGAGCTGAGATAAGGCGGGGCTTTACCTAGTAAAGACTTGTAGATAACCTGGAGCCAATGGGTTTGGCGACGAGTATGAAGTGAGGGCCAGCCAACGAGAGCGTACAGGTCGCAGTGGTGGGTAGTATATGGGGCTTTGGTGACAAAACGGATGGCACTGTGATAGACTGCATCAAATTTGTTGAATAAAGTGTTGGAGGCTATTTTGTAAATGACAATTCCAAAGTCGAGGAACGGTAGGATGGTCAGTTTTACGAGGATATGTTTGGCAGCATGAGTGAAGGATGCTTTGTTGTGAAATAGGATGCCGATTCTAGATTTAATTTTGGATTGGAGATGCTTAATGTGAGTCTGGAAGGAGAGTTTACAGTCTAACCAGACACCTATGTATTTGTAGTTGTCCACATATTCTAAGTCAGAACGTCCAGAGTAGTGATGCTGGATGGGCGGGCAGGTGCGGGCAGCGATCAGTTGTAGAGCATGCATTTAGTTTTACTTGCATTTAAGAGCAGTTGGAGGCCGTGGAAGGAGAGTTGTATGGCAATGAAGCTCGTCTGGAGGTTTGTTAACACAGTGTCCAAAGAAGGGCCAGAAGTATACTGAATTGTGTCGTCTGAGTAGAGATGGATCAGAGAATCACAGGCAGCAAGAGCTACATCATTGATGTATACAGAGAAGAGAGTCAGCCCAAGAATTGAACCCTGTGGCACCCCCATAGAGACTGCCAGAGGTCCGGACAACAGATCCTCTGATTTGACACACTGAACTCTATCAGAGAAGTAGTTGGTGAACCAGGCGAGGCAGTCATTTGAGAAACCAAGGCTGTTGAGTCTGCGGTGATTGACAGAGTCGAAAGCCTTGGCCAGGTCGATGAATACGGCTGCACAGTATTGTCTTATCGATGGTGGTTATGATATCATTTTGGACCTTGAGCGTGGCTGAGGTGCACCCAGGACCAGCTCTGAAACCAGATTGCATAGTGGAGAAGGTGTGTTGGGATTCAAAATGATCTGTTTGTTAACTTGGCTTTCGAAGACCTTAGAAAGGCAGGGTAGGATAGATATAGGTCTGTAGCAGTTTGGGTCTAGAGTGTCACCCCCTTTGAAGAGGGGGATGACCGCGGCAATCTCAGATGATACGAAAGAGAGGCTGAACAAGTGACATGATGATCGATGCTTGACTGCCATTTGACAAATAAAAAATATTCTTGTTCTTATCCATAATAATCTCATCATGTAGACTAGTTTACCAGCACAACCTACCTGCACTCTATCTGCGAGCTGTTAGCTGGAGCACATGTGCCAATACTAGCGTAAGCACATTTGCTATTTTACACAACAGTTTTGTGCCAAAATTATCTGTAGAGTTGAAAATGCGATAGAATTCAGTTCATGAAAACTTAGCGAAAAGGTACTTTTTGTGCGCACACTGATTTCTATCACACCACTGGTGGAAAACACCATTGGTTGGAAAATACGCATATTTTCTTTATCCAGATTCTAGAATATTCGCATAAATCTGTCTCCAAATGGATGGAAACCTAGCTAGTGACTGCCATTATTGAAGTTGTTTGTGGTGTCAAAATTAGGGTTGTACAAAACAGTCATCAGCGATTGGATAATTTCTAACCAGAGTATCAACGTCAATAACGAATTTTAAAAACCCAACTGATCGGTTTCTGGGACCAATCGGAACGGTTAGAATGAGATTACGTTCTAGAAATTGTCGGGGAGGTACTCAGATCCAGACGGTTGTCACTAGTTACCACAACCACAAAGTCATACACCCTGCCTATTTCTGAAATGTCTTTAAACCAAACTCTAACCACACTGATAATCTCATGCCTAACCTTAAATTAAGACCAAACAGCTTGTTTTTGTTTTCTTGAATCTTTACATTATAGCCAATTTTGACTTTGTGGCTGGGGTAACTAGTGACAACCAATCCAGACTCATTGCAGATAAATGCATTCACATCCTAGGGCACAGCATTTGGCCGGAGCAAGGAGTTTGGGTAGCCAGGCAACCTAGCACGACAGTACACAACAACATGTAGCTTACATTAAGCTCACCAATGTCTTCTTACATTTTTATTTTATGCTGCAGTGAACCTGAAGAGTCATCCCAGCTCAGACACGCTGGAAGATAATATGCCAAATGGAACCAGAGAGTTACAGTCTGGTGCTTCCTCTGCTATGAGCTACATTATGGATCCCTCTGCCAGAGACTGGAGCAAAGGCTCATTGAGGGGTAGCAGTGCTCCCTTCTCCCCAGACACAGATGGGGACGTTGATGGAGACCCTGTGCAGCCCAGTGTGGACCTGGAACTCGCTCGTAAGAAGAAGGAGCTGGAGGTCATAGAGGAGAAGATAGCTCACAAGAAAGCTGTTCTTGCTACACGACAGCTTAAACACAGAGCTAAGGACATGCCTAAAAAACAGACTGCATCCACAACAGTGAAGGGCATCACTAAACAGACCAAGATAAACAATACAATATTCAAAACATACAACCAGGTCACCGACAAGTCGTCACGCATATGCCTACCTCTTAAACGGAGGGTGCTGGACATTCTACGTAAGTTCAGAAGAACACCGGTACGGCACCTACTGCGTAAGGTATGTACCTATTAGTTCTGTATTTATTAATCAGGGTTGGGGTCAATTCTGAATTTAGTTGCTAATTGGTCTTTCATTTCCATAAAATGTTGGGATTTGAATTGAATGGGCCACACACCACAGGAAGCAGAATTTAATTTGAATTAAAGGGATAGTTTTGGTCAAATTCCCCTTACTTTGAGTTGTCTGTAGAATTGAATTCAATGAAATTCAAATAGATAATTTACTCCATACATCGTTATGTTCATGTTGACATCATGTATGGTGACCAATACTGTTTGACATGTTGTAGCCCTACAAGCTCGCCGTCATGTATACAGTTAATAACGTGTAAGTACATTTATTTAACGTTCCGTCTTGGGGCATTCGGTCTTCGGGCGTTCAAGTTAAGCCACATTGAAATGACTACGTGTTTTAGCAGCACGTGTCTGACGTTGAAGATATATCCATAGTCGGAAGACCGTTCTTATTAAATCGGCATCCCTCACATTAACTGTGCACAAGAAAGTATTAAAATCAAACATGTACACTACCATTCAAAAGTTTCGGGTCACTTAGAAATGTCCTTGTTTTTGAAAGAAAAGCACTTTTTTAAAATCCATTTAAAATAACGTCAAATTAATCAGAAATACAGTGTAGACATTGTTAATGTTGTAAATGACTATGTACTGGCCAATGAAAGAAAAGATTAAAGCGGGTACTATTTAATGCTGACACTCTAATGTACTTGTCCTCTTGCTCAGTTGTGCACGGGGCCTCCCACTCCTCTTTCTCTTCTGCATAGACCCAGTTTGTGCTGTTCTGTGAAGGATTAGTACACAAAGTTGTATGAGATCTTCAGAAACGGAGTTGCAAAGAAAAGGCCATATCTCAGACTGGCCAATGAAAAGAAAAGATTAAGATGAGCAAAAGAACACAGACACTGGACAGAGGAACTCTGCCTAGAAGGCCAGCATCTTGGAGTTGTTTCTTCACTGTTGACGTGGAGACTGATGTGTTGCGGGTACTATTTAATGAAGCTGCCAGTTGAGGACTTGTGAGTCGTCTTTTTCTAAGGGCTATACTGCTAAACCCCTGGGCTAAATGTTTTTTAAACATTTAATTCCTAAAACATGTTATAATTACAGTGGTCTGGAGACATTTAAAGATTATTTTGTAGGTTGTCTCCCTTATACACTGAGCAAAAATATAAACGGAACATGTAAAGTGTTGGTCCCATGTTTCATGAGATGAAATAAAAGATCCCAGAAATGTTCTATATGCACAAAAATCCTATTTCTCTACAATGTTGTACACACATTTGTTTACATCCCTGTTAGTGAGCATTTCCCCTTTGCCAAGATAATCCATCTACCTGACATGTGTGGCATATCAAGAAGCTGATTAAACAGCATGATCATTACACAGGTTTACCTTGTACTGGGAGCAATAAAAGGCCACTCTAAAATGTGGAGTTTTGTCACACAATGCAATGCCACAGATGTCTCATGTTTTGAGGGAGTGTGCAATTGGCATTCTGAATGCAGGAATGTCCACTAGAGCTGTTGCCAGAGAATTTAATTTTAATTTCTCTACCAAATTTTAGAGAATTTGGCAGTATGTCCAACTGGCCTCACAACCACAGACAACGTGTATGGCGTTGTGTGGGCTAGCGGTTTGCTGATGTTAACGTTGTGAACAGAGTGCTCCGTGGTGGTGGGGTTATGGTATGGGCAGGCATAAGCTACGGACAATGAACCCAATTGCATTTTATTGATGACAATTTGAATGCACAGAGATACCGTGACGATCCTGAGGTCCATTGTCGTGCCATTCATCCACCGCCATCACCTCTTGCTTCAGCATGAAAATGCACGGCCCATGTCGCAAGGATCTGTACACAATTCCTGGAAGCTGAAAATGTCCTAGTTTTTCCATGGCCTGCATACTCACCAGACATGTCACCCAGTGAGCACGTTTGGGATGCTCTGGATCAACGTGTAAGACCGCGTGTTCCATTTCCCGCCAATATCCAGGAACTTCGCACAGCCATTGTTGACAAGTGGGACAACATTTCACAGGCCACAATCAACACCCTGATCAACTCTATGCAAAGGAGATGTGTTGAACTGCATGAAGCAAATGGTGGTCACACCAGATACTGACTGGTTATCTGATTTATGCCTCTACCTTTTTTTAAAGGGATCTGTGACCAACCGATGCATATCTGTATTCCCAGTCATGTGAAATTCATAGATAAGGGTATATATGAATTTATTTCAATTGACTGATTTCCTTATATGAACTGTTACTCTGTAGAATCTTTTAAATTGTTGCATGTATTTTATATTTTTGTTCAGTATAATTCACAATTCACTTTACGTGTTATTAAATGTAATTAGAAAAACATACATTTCTCAGAATTCATTCGGTCAAACACTCCATGACAAAAATACAAACAAAATACTGTTTGAAATTGAGTTATAATCACACTAACATTTTAAAATGGTATCTGTTTTCTTTAGCTAGAGGTGGCAAATAATTTTGGCAAAGTATTTGTCAATGGATTGTCAATCATTTGTCAATGATTGACATATTCATGTCTCAGTTGAATTTCTTTGATTTGAATTCAATTCTGCTTCCTGTGGGGTGTGACCAATTCAAATTTCAATGAATGTCTTGAATATAATTTTTATCCTGAATTGACCCTGTTATGAATAGATATTTCCTGATAGATCAAAAAGAAGTTGATGCTTAATAGTAAATAATTACAAAAAACTTCCAGAATTAATCAAGGTGTGTAGTGGAAAAAAGTAAAACGCCTTTATTGTTTACGGCTTATGCGTAGCAAGATTTTTTTTTTAAACGAACACTCAGGATGACTACCAGATCTTTCTTGCTGTTTGGATTCTGATGTTTCTACTACATGGACTTAATAGTTAATGTAAGAACCAGGTTTTTCTACTGCTAAGAGGTAAATAAATAACTGACCTTGGATCACAATCCAAGGGGCAATTTCCTTACACATACTAAAATGGTCCTTTTAGTATGTGGTCCTTTGTAGATCAGTAGGTAGAGCGTGGCGCTTGTAACGCCAGGGTACTAGGTTCGATTCCTGGGACCACGCATATGTAAAATGTAGGCACGCATGACTAAATCGCTTTTGGATTAAACGTCCGCTAAATGGCATATGTTATATTAAAATATTCTCTCTTTTCCTCCGGGATACCCCTGCCAAGACGAAGAAACAAAACAAGATGCGAGCATTGGAGCTGATGATTAGCTCTCCCCTAGAAAATGAAGAGGCCCATCCTCTGAGACTGAGAGTGAAGGTTTTAATGAACCAGCGACGCTCTCCCAACAATGAGGTATGTAGCCATCACAAAAGTAGGTCGGCAAAAGTATCATAAGAAGCAAGTCAAGAAAACCATGGACCCCGATTTGATACAATCGATTTCTGCGATTGACACCCATCCCACATACGCTCGATATCAAGTGTCTACCTACTTGTACGCTTCATAATCTTTTTTTGTGTTCTTATAGGCCTACAGTGCTGTCTAGAATGTCATGGCTATATTAGTGTCCGTCAACCACCTGCGTGGAAATGTTGTCCTTTCAGATGCATCAATTGCTACCTATCATGCTAACAGTCGTTGAGATGGACTTGTAGCATAGCTAGTCAGATAATAGCCAATCATTGCTGAATGAGTAATTATGAGTAAAATGCAGTTGACAGAATGCAACCAAATATAGTGCCCTCTGTAATTATTGGGACAGTGAAGCATTTTATCTTACTTTGTGTCTACTCCACAGGTTTGGATTTAAAAACAAACAATTAATGGTAAATAATGTATTGTGTAATTTTGGAGTCACTTTTATTGTAAACAAGAATAGAATAAGTTTCTAAACACTTCTCCATTAATGTGGATCCTACCATGATTACAGATAATCCTGAATGAATCATGAATAATTCTGAGTGAAAAAGTTAGATACACAAATATCATACCCACAAGACTAACCTCCCGTTATTGTAATGGTGAGAGGTTAGCATGTCTTGGGGGTATGATATATTTGTGCGTCTGTAACTTTCTCACTCATCATTATTCACGATTCATTCAGGATTATCCGTAATCATGGTAGGAGCCACATTAATGCAGAAGTATTTAGAAACATTTTCTATTCTTATTTTCAATAAAAGTGACTCCAAAATTACATTATTTACCATTAATTACTATTGGGCACAAAATAATCTGAAACAACTAAAACAAACAACAGATGAGTATAGCAAACCCATGATAACACGAAGGTAGTGTGAAATTCACATAAACGATACGTAAAAGAAGTTTGATGGGCCGTCTTGATGATGCAAGCAGATCATACACTTTTTGTTTGTTTATAGCTGAAGTGGATAGATATTCATTGATATTTCCTCATGTCTCCTGTTAGGTGGTTCCTGATGATAAACAGCATAATCCAACCATTCAGAGGCCAGTTCACTCACTCAGGACACAGGAGAAAGACATAGCAGCCACAGGCTTCCAGCGCTTCCTCAATGTCCTCAATGAAGGTGTGGACCTCAACAAGCTCTCAAAGATAGTCAACGACGAAAATGAGCTACTCATTGTGGGCGAGGAGCTACCACAAGTTTGTCTGACTCTGCCCGAGGGTCATGTTGACTCCAGCAGTAGATCCAAGTCTTCTCCAGTTGAGGAGAAGAAGGTGAGGCTTGAGGATGAGCACCGGTACGAGCAGATGCAGACCCTGCTGGAGATCGTTGGGCTGGACTTGGGGGTTGAGGAGTTGGGTCGGCTGACAGACAGGACCAATGATAGGCTGTATGGGAAGATGGGAGACTTGAAAAGGAAGGAGTTCGAGAATGAGAAGGGAAAAGAGAAAAAGGAGAGCGAGCCCTCATTTAAACATCTTAGTACTTCCTCATTACCATCAGACAGCGCCAGCCCCCTTCTAAACCAGCACTCAAACATGACCGTTGAATACAGCAGCTCTAGTAACAGGGTATGGGACATGGACAGATCTGAGAGGGACAGATCTGAGAGGGACAGATCTGAGAGGGACAGATCTGAGAGGGACAGGCACCGACACTCTGGTACCAGAGACAAGGACAGAGAGAGGGAGGAGGATATAGTCAGAGAAATGGAGAGATCTGAGAGAGATGGGCACAGAGAGGACAGAGCCAGAGAAGGGGACAGTCCTACGAGAGAGAGATCCAGGCAAAGATGCTCTAGTACCAGAGACAAGGACAAAGTCAGAGAAAGGGACAGATCTGAGAGAAACCGAAAGGGAGACGGGCACAGACACTCTAGTACCAGAGAGAGAGACAAGGACATACCGGTAGTCAGAGAAACAAACAGATCAGAAAGGAACAGAGATAAAGACGGGGACAGAGACCCAGAGAAGGACCGGGACAGATCTAGGAGAGACAGGGGCAGATACAGATCTGAGAGAGACGGGGACAGAGACCCAGAGAAAGGCAGGGACGGAGGCCGAGAGAAAGACCGGGACAGAGTGAGAGACCGGGACAAATACAGATCTGAGAGAGACAGAAACCGAGCGATAGACAAGGATATAGAAAGGTGGCTGCAAAGGACCAAAGACGGAGACAACCGTTCTAGGACCAGTGACTGGGACAGCGAGAGCGACTGGAACAGCCACTGTAGTACTAGAGACTGGGACAGAGAGAGATCTGAGAGGGATAGGTATGGGGATGAGTCCAGGGAAAGCTCCATTGAGCTCTACTCATACTCCATGGACCCTATATTCCCTGTTTCTCATCCTCATGCGTTTATGATGGCAAACTACTCCCCCACCCAGTACTCTCAGTATATGGCGTACCACAGCAGCCCCTACACCATGGCCTTCCCTCCAGGGTGGGGTTATCCCCCTGGTATTATGCCCCCTGGTATTATGCCCCCTGGTATTATGCCGCCTGGTAACATGCCGCCTGGTAACATGCCGCCTGGTAACATGCCGCCTGGTGTTATGCTCCCTGTTACCATGCCACCTGGAATCATGCCAGCTGGTGCCATGCTGCCTATTAACAAGCCCCGCCTACCTAATCCCCCTGGGTATCCACCCTACACCAACTTCCCCCCATATTACTCTAATGGCACCACAGCCTTAAACCAGACATACACCAAGCCTGCTAGCAACCTCCAGCTCTCATCTACCCAGCCTGCTAGCAACCTCCAGCTCTCATCTACCCAGCCTGCTAGTAACCTCCAGCTCTCATCTACCCAGCCTGCTAGCAACCTCCAGCTCTCATCTACCCAGCCTGCTAGCAACCTCCAGCTCTCATCTACCCAGCCTGCTAGCAACCTCCAGCTCTCATCTACCCAGCCTGCTAGCAACCTCCAGCTCTCATCTACCCAACCTACTAGCAACCTCCAGCTCACATCTACCCAGCCTGCTACTAGCAACCTCCAGTTCACATCTACCCAGCTTGCCAGCACTGCAGCAGTCTTGCCCCTCCTACGTAACCCCCCCATTTGTCACAAGAAACTAGCTCCCTGGTATAAAGAAAATAACAAAGCCCTGAAGCAAGTTTGCCGACAAATGGAACGGAAATGGCGCTCCACCAATTTGGAAGTCTTCCGACTAGCTTGGAAAGACAGTAAAGCGCAATATCGAAAAGCCCTCAATGCCGCTCGATTAGCCTACTTTTCCAAACAGATTGAGGAGAATAAAAACAATCCAAAATGTATTTTTGATACTGTTGACAAGCTAACTAAAAAGCAGCATTCTCCAAGTGAGGATGGCCTTCACTTCACCTAAGCAGTTACATCCTGCCTGGTTGGCCCTGTCTGGGGGTATCTTCGGACTGGGCCACATTGTCTAAGCACTGGGTTCTGTCTAAGCCCTTTGTGACATTTACTGATGAAAAAGGGCTTTATAAATAAATTCATTTGATTGGTTGGTCTTAACTCAGAGATACACATACACCCAGCCCTCTAGCAACTGCAAGGAAAAGAGACAGAAGCATGCAGAAGCCGTAGCGAAAGTGAAAAGAATAAACATGTAAGAGACAGAAATATGCAGAAGATGTAGTGAAAGTATCCTGTCAGATGGTGACAAAGAAGTCCCCCTCTGAACCAGGGTGAATGAAGAAAGCAAAGGGGGTAAACAATATATTCTTCACAGGTATTTTCATGAAGAGTTATCAAAATCATCAAAGGAAGCGTATGTGTAAGAGGAAACGGCTTTTGAAGAGGCGGAATGAGGCTCACCAGCTCAAAATAAAGTGATTGCTAGCAGAAGCAGCAGGGAAAGTGGCTCCTCGGGTGGCTGTTAAGGATTTCCCCTTTGGAGAGGAGCACAAGATCCAGAAGGAGTAACAATGATCGATGGGGAGAAACTACATGCTGACACTGTAGAAGAAGTGGTCCCTAAGAAGCTAGATTTGTAATGACACTAGCAAAGGATTTGTTATAGTTTAACCTCATCCTTCAAAGCTTCATGTTGAAGCTATTTCCAGTGTAATGTTTTGTATTGTATGTGGTATGGGTAGGGCCAGTGGTCTTTCTTTACTATTATATCTGCTCAGCAAACGCATTTTCTCTCCCGTTATAAACCAAATCATAAGGGCGTGGAGTTTACTTGATCTGGTCATGTGGTTAGGAAAGACCCCTGGCCCTGGGCATAGTACATGTGTGTCAATGCAATGAAAAGACCATTGATGACATGCTTGCAAGTTCTCATGCCTGATATCAAGAAAACTGCCCGTGTTTCATTCCCCCACCTCAGTCTATAGATCATCTTTTACTTTGTATATATTTAATTGAATAAAAGATTCTGTCTAATATTGTAAGTGTGGAGTATGTCAAAGTAATTTAACCAAGGCATTAGGCTTCACATTTCTTTTCCGGCATAACTTTCATTGGTTTGGAATTAGAAAATGCCATGCTCTTCGCACTCCGTTCTATTGGTGGCAGTATAGATCCTATGAAGCGGAAATCATAGAACAATAGACGATGTAGACAGGAAACGAGTTTGTTGGTTGACCAGTTGCCTTTATAACAAATTTAACCTAATCTATACAATTTATATGAAAGTCAAAGCACTCCGATTTTTAAGAGAGACTGGTATGCTAGTTGTTTGACACCACGAGATCCAGAATGAGACGGTGAACACAAAGACCTGCGCGAGGGTAGCATCGAGGTAAACAACCATTAGCTATAGTCAATGTTTGCAACCACTTATTGTGGAAAATGTGCAATGTGGCAATTTCATGAATTTGTCGATATTCTCACATGCTTGCATTTACAGACGTTAGCTAGCAAGGTATATGCCAGCCTGCTCTGAAAGTTACATTACAAACTAGCTAGGTAGTTAACATTTGCTAACGTTAGCTGGCTAACGCTTGCACATTTCAGCTGACATTCAGAACAATAACGTACAAGCAAGCGAAGTTATTATAGAAGACAAATGCAACTACATATAGTTGGAAGTCGGAAGTTAACATTCGCCTTAGCCAAATACATTTAAACTGTTTTTCTCAATTCCTGACATTTAAGCCTCGTAAAAAAAAATTTAAAAAAAAAAAAGTTTTAGGCCAGTTAGGATCACCACTATTTTAAGAATGTGAAATGTCAGAATAATAGTAGCGAGAATGATTTATTTCAGCTTTTTTTTTTATCATCACATAACCAGTGGGTCAGAAGTTTACATATTACAATTAGCATTTGGTAGCATTGCCTTTAAATTGTTTAACTTGGGTCAAATGTTTCAGGTAGCCTTCCACAAGTTTCCCCGTTGGGTGAATTTTAGCCCATTCCTCCTGACAGCGCTGGTGTAACTGAGTCAGGTTTGTAGGCCTCCTTGCTCGTACACGTGTACACGCTTTTTCAGTTCTGCCCACAAATGGTCTATAGGACTGAGATCAGAGCTTTGTGATGGCCACTCCAATACCTTGACCTTGTTGTCCTTAAGCCATTTTGCCACAACTTTGGAAGTATGCTTGGGGTCATTGTCCATTTGGAAAACCTATTTGCGACCAAGCATTAACTTCCTGACTGATGTCTGGAGATGGTGCTTCAATATTATCCACATCATTTTCTTCCTCATGAAGCCATCTATTTTGTGAAGTGCACCAGTCCCTCCTGCAGCAAAGCAACCTCACAACATGATGCTGCCACCCCCGTGCTTCACAGTTGGGATGATGTTCTTTGGCTTGCAAGCCTCCCCATTTTTCCTCCAAACAGAATGATGGTGATTATGGCCAAACAGTTCTATTTTTGTTTCATCAGACCTGTTACGTTCCCCAGATTATGTGTTGTAGTTTGTGTATTTGCATGTGTTTATTTCAGGAAATGGCTTCCTGAAATCCCTCAAGCAGCTGATTGGTCGACTCCAGGGCTAATTGGAGAGCTGACCCCGCCCCCTCATCAAGACACAGCTGTCTCCAATTACCCATTCCTTCAGAAGCTATATAAAAGCCAGTGTTCTGTTCAGGAGGAAGATCTTTTTGTAGAGGATTTTGCTGGAGGTAGATTTGCTAGAGAGATTTGCTGGGAGGTCATTGTAGAGATTTTGCTAGAGGTTGATTTTGCTGGGAGTTCATTGCTGAGAGTTGGTATGTTTTGTGAGTTTGTTGCTCAGATAGAACTTATTTGATGTCCTTTGTCTCTTAGTTTGTTTGTTTGAAATTGTTTAATATTCTGTTTCATTTGTTCCCAGGGGGGGAAGGGGAAGGCACCTAGGGAGTGCTTAGGCAAGAGGCCCGCGGGCATACATACACCCGTAGCATAATCGCTGTCTAGGCACACTAGGTAAGACCTGGGCGGACCACCCCTTGTATTTTGGTTAGGGCACCAGGTGGTGCTAAATTAGGTAAGTAGTGGGTAGGCAGGTAAGATAGGAGAGGGGGGGGGGCTTTGAGATTTACTTTCTTTGCTTTGGTTCCGTCCAGCCCCTTTTCCCCATATTACCGTGTAAAGGAATAAAGTCCTTGTAAACGGTACCACATTCTGCTTGTTGTCATTTTTACTCGCACCTACAGTCCATACCTTTTTCGCTTCACAGAGAGTTTAGTTGTAGCAGGGTGTTGCGTTCCCTCTTCATAGAGTCGTGCGTAACAAGACCAGAGGACATTTCTCCAAAAAGTACTTTCTTTGTCCCCATGTGCGGTTGCAAACCGTAGTCTGGCGGTTTTGTAGCAGTGGCTTCTTTCTTCCTTGCTGAGCGGCCTTTCAGGTTATGTCGATATAGGACTTGTTTTACTGGGGATATAGATACTTTTGTACCTGTTTTCTCCAGCACCTTCACACGGTCCTTTGCTGCTGTTCTGGGATTGAGTTGCACTTTTCGCACCAAAGTATGTTCATCTCTAGGAGACAGGACGTGTCTCATTCCTGAGCAGTATGACGCCTGCGTGGTCCCTTGGTGTTTATACTTGCGTACTATTGTTTGTACAGATGAACATGGTGCTTTCAGGCGTTTGGAAATTGCTCCCAAGGATGAACCAGACTTGTGGAGGCCTACAATTTCTTTTCTGAGGTCTTGGCTGATTTCTTTTGAATTTCCCATGATGTCAAGCAAAGAGGCACTGAGTTTGAAGGTAGGCCTTGAAATACATCCACAGGTACACCTCTAATTGACTCAAATGATGTCAATTACCCTATCAGAAGCTTCTAAAGCCATGACATAATTTTCTGGAATTTTCCAAGCTGTTTAAAGGCACAGTCAATTTAGTGTATGTGAACTTCTGACCCAATAGAATTGTGATACAGTGAAATAATCTGTCTGTAAACAATTGTTGGAAAAATTACTTGTCATGCACAAAGTCGATGTCCTAACCGACTTGCCAAAACTATAGTTTATTAACAAGAAATTTGTGGAGTGGATGAAAAACGAGTTTTAATGACTCCAACCTAAGTGTAAGTAAATTTCCGACTTCAACTGTATATATTGGAACGTAACTTGTTTGTTTAGAAGCCTGTTAATTCGTTTGAGTCCTTAGTGATGTCTTGCCTTAAATGTGCATTTATGGGCAAATGACATCTAATACATCCATAATCAACAGCAAACATGTTTATATTCATCACATACTTAACGTTAGTGTTTATATAGTTGTCACCCAGACACACAGTACAGTTCACCACCTCTTTATTCTCTGCAGTGAACCTGGAGTATCAGCCCAGCTCAGGCACCTTGGCAGAATGGATCCAGAGAAGCACAGTCACCAGAGGGAGTATAGAGAACCAAAGGCATGCAGTCAGAGGAGGGAGTATGAAGAACCTGAGAGGTACAGTCGGCGGAGGGAGTACGGAGGACCGAGCTCAGGACAATGGGACGATAGCTTTGAGAAGAGAGGCAATGGCCAGGCTATGCCCCGAGAGCCCTACAGTGAATACTCCAGCATGAGGCGAACTAGAGAAGGTGGGAAGGAGTATGGTGCTTCCTCTGCTATGAGCTACATCATGTACCCATCATCCAGAGACTGGAGCAAAGGTTCATTGAAGGGTAGCAGTGGTCCCTTCTCCCCAGACACAGATAGGGACATTGATGGAGATCCTGTGGTGCTCAGTGTGGAGGACCTGGAACTCGCTCGTAAGAAGAAGGAGTTGAAGGTCATAGAGGAAAAGATAGCTCACAAGAAAGCTGTTCTTGCTCTGCAAAAAGTTAAACGCAGAGCTGAGGACATGCCTGAAACACAGGCTGCATCCGCAACAGCGAAGGGCATGTCTAAACAGAGGAAGGTAAATGATACAACATTCCAAAGATACAGTAATGTCGCGGACCAGTCGTCACGCATATGCCTACCTCTTAAACGGAGGGTGCTGGACATTCTGAGTAAGCTCAGAAGAACACCGGTACGGTACCTACTGCGTAAGGTATGTACCTAATTAGTTCTGTATTTATTAATCAGGGTTGGGTTCAATTCTGAATTGGTAATTGGTCATTAATTCCCATAAGTTTTTGATTTGAATTGGTCACACCCCACAGGAAGCAGAATTAAAGGGATAGTTCATGCAAAAATCTAGATTTGGGTTGAATTCCCCTTAATTTTTTCTCTAGATCGTTATGTTCATGTTGACATCATGTATGGTGACCAATACTGTTTGACATGTTGTAGCCCTACAAGCTCGCCGTCATGTATACAGTTAATAACGTGTAAGTACATTTATTTAACGTTCTGTCTTGTGGCATTCAGTCTTCGTGCGTTCAAGTTAAGTCACGCTGAAATTACTATTAATCAAAGATGGATTTCAATGTTTGCTCAAATGTTTGCTCGCACACACTCCATTTCTACTTCCTGTCTGTTGCAGCACGTCGCCCGTATTGCGAGGCTGATTAGTTAGGCCAAACAGGTGGGAAACAGAGGTGTGCGTGCAAAGCAATAACAGAAATTGGAATCCATGTTTGATTTGGAAGGAAGGGGGGTAGAATCCATCAATTGAATTGAATTATTTTCTGGGCACTGCTCGGCGAATCAACCGTCTACCAACCACGGAAAGTCCCTCCGACGTGGGAAAAGTGTCACCAAACAGGCACAGTCTAGGGTCGGGAAATAAGACGCAAGGTGGGTAAGGACTATACTGCTAGACCCCTGGGCTGAACATGTTCTTCAAACACTTCCTTTTTTAAACTCATCCTCCTAAAACGAGTTATAATTATAGTGGTCTGGAGATATTCAAAGCTAGTTATGTAGGTTGTCTCTAATTATGAATCATTCACTTTATGTCTTATTCAATGTAAAGATAGAAAAACATACATTTCTCAGAATGCATTAGATTAAACACTCCAGAATGGAAGTGAACATTTCATGACAAAAATACAAACAAAATACTGTTTGACATCATTGAGTTATAATCACACTAACATTTAAAATGGTATCTGTATTCTTTAGTAAGAGGTGTCAGGTGAGGTTTTGAGACGCATATGTCAAGTTTAATTTATTTTAAATTCTGCTTATAAACAATTTGAATTCAAATTTCAATTAATGGGTTGAATTTCATAAAATTCTGAGTCGACCTCAATAAATACATTTTCCTTGATAGATCCAAAAGAAGTTGATGGATTGTAAACAATGCCAAAAAAGCCTTTGTGCCAATAATCCAGGTACTAGCGTGTAGCGTAAAACATTTAAAAGCCTTTGTTTGTCTCATGCATAGCAAAAATAAGAAATCCACCAATGCGTTGTGACTACAGCATCCTTCATCAGGATGACCATCAGATCTTTCCTGATGTTTGGATTCTGATTTTCTTCTACATGGACTTTTCTCCAAACACAGTTCTAAGATCAGTTACCCAAAGCCATTAAGAGTCTGGGGTAAATAAAAACTGACCTTGGATCACTATTCAGAGACAACTGCATTACACATAGTAAAATATTGTCTCTATTTTCCTCTAGGATACCCCTGCCAAGCTGAAGAAACAAAACAAGATGCGAGCATTGGAGCTGATGATTAGCGCTCCCCTAGAAAATGAAGAGGCCCATCCTCTGAGACTGAGAGTGAAGGGTTTAATGAACCAACGACGCTCTCCCAACAATGAGGTATGATGCCATCACAAAACATAGAGATGGGCAAAAGTATCATAAGGAAGTCAAGAAAACCATGGCCCCCGATTAATGCAATTGATTTCTCCCATTGACACCCATTCCAAATACGCAGGATATGAAGTGCCTACTTACTTGTACGCTTCATAATATTTTTTGTGTTCTTATAAGTATAGTTTTTTTCTAAAATGTCATGGCTATATTAGTGTTATCCCTGTCAGCCACCTGATGCATCAATTGCTACCTAGCATGCGAACAGTCATTTAGATGGACTTGTAGCATAGCTAGCCAGCTAAAAGCCAATCATTGCAGAATGACTCATTCTGAGTAAAATGCATTTGACAAAATGCAACCAAATACATTCGTTGTGACAATCAGATGAACATAGCAAGCCCATGATAACACAAATGTAGTGTGAAATTCACACATAAGCGAAATGTAAATGAAGCAACATTTGATGGCGCGGTGCTGATCTAACACATTTTGTTTGTTTTAGTGCTAGTAGATGTGCAAGTAGATGTGCAATGGATTATGGTCATTGTAGTTAATTACCACATTTTATGCGCTAAACCATGAATAATATTGGCCTGTTGGAAACTACAATTCCCTACTACATCACACAGTTCAGGCTGGATCTGATATCTTGAGAAATTGTGCGATGTGCGCATTGAGCTCATAGAAAAAAACTGAACGAAATGGTATTCAAATAATTGAACATAATCAAAATGTTGGTTAATCGCCCAGCACTAGTTTGTTTATATTTCTTCATGTTTCCTGTTAGGTGGTCGCTAATGATAAACAACATAATCCAACCATTCAGAGGCCAGTTCACTCTCTCAGGACACAGGGGAAAGACATAGCAGCCACAGGCTTCCAGCGCTTCCTCAATGTCCTCAATGAAGGTGTGGACCTCAACAAGCTCTCAAAGATAGTCAACGACGAAAATGAGCTACTCATTGTGGGTGAGGAGGTACCTCAAGTTTGGCCGACTCTGCTCGAGGGTCATGTTGACTCCAGCAGTAGATCCAAGTCTTCTCCAGTTGAGGAGAAGAAGGTGAGGCTTGAGGATGAGCAGCGGTACGAGCGGATGCAGACCCTGCTGGAGATTGTTGGGCTGGACTTGGGGGTTGAGGAGTTGGGTCGGCTGACAGACAGGACCAATGATAGGCTATATGGAAAGATGGGAGACTTGAAAAGGGACAGAGCCAGAGAAGGGGAAAGTCCTGCGAGAGAGAGATGCAGGCAAAGATGCTCTAGTACCAGAGACAAGGACAGAGAAAGAGACAGATCTGAGAGAAATCGAAAGGGAGACGGGCACAGACACTCTAGTACCAGAGAGAGAGACAAGGACATACCGGTAGTCAGAGAAACAAACAGATCAGAAAGGAACAGAGATAAAGACTGGGACAGAGACCCAGAGGAGGACTGGGACGGAGGCCGAGAGGGGGACCGGGACAGATCTAGGAGAGACGGGGGCAGATACAGATCTGAGAGAGACGGGGACAGAGACTCAGAGAAAAGCAGAGACGGAGGCCGAGAGAGAGACCGGGACAAAGTGAGAGACCGGGACAGATATAGATCTGAGAGAGACAGAAAACGAGAGATAGCCAAGGATATAGACAGGTGGCTGCAAAGGACCAGAGACGGAGACAAATGTTCTAGGACCAGAGACTGGGACAGCGAGAGATCTGAGAGGGACATGTATGGGGATGAGTCCAGGGAACGCTCCATTGAGCTCTACTCATACTCCATGGACCCTATATTCCCTGTTTCTCATCCCCATGTATCTATGATGGCTACCTACTCCACCACCCAGTACTCTCAGTATATGGCATACCACAGCAGCCCCTACACCATGGCCTTCCCTCCAGGGTGGGGTTATCCCGCTGGTACCATGCCCCCTGGTATCATGCCCCCTGGTATCATGCCCCCTGGTATCATGCCCCTGGTACCATGCTTCCTGGAATCATGCCAGCTGGTGCCATGCTGCCTAGTAACAAGCCCCGCCAACCTAACCCCCCTGGGTATCCACCCTACACCAACTTCCCCCAATATTACTCTAATGGTACCACAGCCTTAAACCAGACGTACACATACACCCAGCCTGCCAGCACTCGAGCAGTCTTAAATCAGAGATGCACATACATCCAACCCACTAGAAACCGCAGGAAAAAGACACAGAAGCATGCCCGAGGGAAAGTGTCCTGTCAGATGGTGACAAAGAAGTCCCCCGCGGTTTTGACCACTCAGATAGCGACAAAGAAGTCTCCCCCCGAACCAGGGTCCAAGATTAAAGCAAAGGGGAGAAACAATATATTCTTCACAGGTATATTCATGAAGAGTTATCACAGTCATCTAAGGAAGTTCCAGTATTATTTGAAACGGCTTGCGAAGAGGAGGAATAAGGTTCACCAGCGCAAAAGAAAGCGATTGCTTGCAGAAGCAGCAGGGAAAGTGGCCCCTCACTTCCCCTTTGAACCGGAGCCCAAGAAAGACGGGGAGAAACTACATGCTGACACTTCTGAAGAAGTGGTTCCTCAGGAAGCTGCAAATAATTTGGAGGCACCATCTGAAACAGGGCCTAAGAAAGAACCAGAAGGTGAGAAACTACATGCTGACACTTCTGAAGAAGTGGTTCCTCAGGAAGCTGCAAATAATTTGGAGGCACCATCTGAAACAGGGCCTAAGAAAGAACCAGAAGGTGAGAAACTACATGCTGACACTTCTGAAGAAGTGGTTCCTCAGGAAGCTGCAAATAATTTGGAGGCACCATCTGAAACAGGGCCTAAGAAAGAACCAGAAGGCGAGAAACTACATGCTGATGCTGCAGAGAAAGTGGCTCCTCAGGTGACTGCAATGGACACTGCGCCCCCCTCTGAAATGGGCCCCAAGAAAAAGAAGTTGTATCCAGGTATCTTCATGAAGATTCTAATGAGACGTCTAAAGAGGCATCAGTGCAAGATAAAAGGGAAGAAGAAGCATTTTGCAAAGAGGAGGAAAAAGGCTTTCCAGTACAAAGGGAAGAGACCATTGGTAGACACTAAGGAAAAAGTGCCTCTTCTAGAGGCTGCAAAGGACTCTGGGAACCCCTCTGAACCATGGCCCAAGAAAAAGAAAAAAAAGAAAACACTAGAGGAAAAAGGAGGTATATACTACCCAGGGATATTCATAAGGGTACACAGAACCTATTTGACAAGGGGGAAACTGGCAAAGGCAAAAGCAGCTGCTGAAGGCACTGAGGCCATTTCTGAACCAGCACCCACGATTGAAGGGGGGGGAGGAATGACAGAAGGGGAGGAACTGCTTGCAGACACATTAGAAAAAGGGGTTCCTCAAGTGGCTACAAATGACTCTGGGCTTCCCCCTGAACCAGGGCCCAACAAAGAACCAGAAAGAGAGGAAGAAACTATGTTAGAAGAGGAGAAACTACTTGTAGATCATGTGGCGATAGTGTCTGTAAAGGGCCCTCAGGTCCTCTTGGAACCAAAGGCTGAGAAAGACCGAGAAGGAGAGGACGATGCAATTATAGATGGTGAGAAACTGCTAGCAGACCCTGTGGAGAAAGTGGCTATAACGGGCCCTGGCTTTCTCTCTGAGCCAGAGGCTAAGAAGGAGACAAGGGGAGAAACAACCAGTGGCATGAGAATTAATGAAGGAAAAATAAGGTTGGTGCTTTTTTTTTTTTTTACTATTTTATTGTAGTAGTTGGAATGAATGTCTTTGGTATGGAAGTGAAGTTCTCCCTTGGGTAATCTGAATGAATCTTAGTGAAAACCGGGGTATGTTGACCTTTTGTCTACCTATAACTTAGCGTTCACCATTCATCCACATTTTTGTCCTTGTTACGGCAAAATGCCTTTTAATGACATTGAATTTCTTAAATGTTCCTCAGCTTGAAGAGTTCAACCTGAAGATGGGCATGCCTAACACAGCCTCAAAGGATGGCTAGCTGTTGTAAGTAAAAGCACCAGAAATACATCTGTTTCAAGAGAACGATTGTATTCTATAGCGAGTCATTCGTCTCAACTATTTCTCTATTCTGCAGATCTTCACTTGGCATCATGAGCTCATCGCACACTAGAATAGAACCTGCTGCTGACTCATCCAGACCCTATGGACATCAGTTGGCTTACATTCTTACCTATCAACCATTTAATAGATTTGTAATCACTAAAAAAATATTTGTTAAAGTTTAGCCTCATCCTTAAATGCTTCGTATTGAATTTATTTTCAGTGTTAACTTATTGATATTGTGTGTGGTGTATGGGTAGGGTTTAGCACATTCATACATGCTAAGTACCTTTAGCGCCTATTGATGATAGTATCTTCTTGCCGGGGGAGTTTAATTAAGAGCCCCGTCCCTTGCACTAAACGTTAACACGCATCGCTTGCGGCCTGATTTTGGAACATAAGGAACTATCTTTCATATCAGCGTTGGACAAAAATGCACATTTATTGGGTTAGGGTTCCCACACGGCCATATTTCCATGTTACAGTGCTTGTTTACGGAAAACGGATGGAAGACGGAGCCGACTACCTTTGCTAATTACCGAACTGCATCTCCAAAACCCTGTGTGTAAACGGAAGATGGACACCACAAACTCGTTGTCACTGAAAGATGCTGTCGGCTGCAACTGTTAAAACCGGTTTTATTAACTGGGTGGTTTGAGGCCTGAATTCTGATAGGCTGAAAGCCATGGTATATCAGACCATATACCATGGGTATGACTAAACATTTAGTTTTACTGCTCTAATTACATTGGTAACCAGTTTATAATAGCAATAAGGCTCCTCTGGGGTTTGTGATGTAAGGGCCAATATACCACGGCTAAGGGCTGTGTCCAGGCACTCCGTGTTGCGTCGTGCTTAAGAACAGTCCTTAGCCCTGGTATATTGGCCATATACCACAACTCCTCGGGCCTTATTGCTTAAATAACAGAGTAAGTGTACATTTTGCATATGAAAGTAGATGGCTTGATGTTTCTAGAACCGTACTGCAATTAGATGGAGTATTTGGCTGCCAGAGACATTTTACCTGTTCTAAACCAAATTAGGGCGTGGAGTTTATTTGGTCTGGTCATGTGGTCAAGAAAAATTCCTGGCCCTAGATATAGTACATGTGTATCAATGCGATGAAAATGCTATTGATGGCATTATGTTTGTAAGTTGTCATGCCTGATAGCTAAAAGTAAGAACTGCCCATGTTTCATTCCCCAGTGCAGTCAGCCCTCCTATTTCTATAGATCTTTCACTTTGTAAATATGTAATTGAATAAAATATTCGGTCTATTGTAAGTGTGTAGTGTATCATATTTCAAATTAACTTCAACCCATTGAGCTTCACATTCCTTTTCAGGGACAACTTCCATTGGTTTTGTATTAGACAATTCCATGCACTTTCGCAGGCCTATTGGTGGCAGTATTGGATTTTTGATCCTATGAAGCTATAATAATTTAACTAGAAGCAGGGGCCAGGAAACGAGTTTATTGTTTGATCAGTTGCCGTTCTAACAAATGTAACTATATACAATAGTATTTCCAAGTCAAAGCACTCAGAATTTTCTGACTCTGGTTGTGTGCATGCATGTTGTTTGAACCCTCAAGATCCAGAATGAGACGCGAACACATAAAGCCCTGCGCGAGGGTAGCAGCAGGGGCAGACTGGAGGTAAAACAACAATTACAGCAACGCTTGCGCCTTTTAAGTGGCCACGTGACTTTCGATGTGGCTATTTTAGATATTTGTTGATATTCCCCTACCTGTCATGCTTACATTTACACTATTTATAGCTAGCAAGCTATATGTGGGCCTGCACTGAAAATTACATCACTAACTAGCGCATTTCAGCTGACATTCAAAACAATATCTTACAAGCGGGTTAGCATTATATAAGTCAAATGCAACTACCTATATATTGGAACTTGTTCGTTAGAAGCCTGTTAATTAGTTTGAGTCCTTATATCTTGCCTTGAACATGCATATCTGGGCAAAGAGCATCAAATACACTGCTCAAAAAAATAAAGGGAACACTTAAACAACACAATGTAACTCCAAGTCAATCACACTTCTGTGAATCAAACTGTCCACTTAGGAAGCAACACTGATTGACAATAAATTTCACATGCTGTTGTGCAAATGGAATAGACAACAGGTGGAAATTATAGGCAATTAGCAAGACACCCCCAATAAAGGAGTGGTTCTGCAGGTGGAAACCACAGACCACTTCTCAGTTCCTATGCTTCCTGGCTGATGTTTTGGTCACTTTTGAATGCTGGTGGTGCTTTCACTCTAGTGGTAGCATGAGACGGAGTCTACAACCCACACAAGTGGCTCAGGTAGTGCAGCTCATCCAGGATGGCACATCAATGCGAGCTGTGGCAAGAAGGTTTGCTGTGTCTGTCAGCGTAGTGTCCAGAGCATGGAGGCACTACCAGGAGACAGGCCAGTACATTAGGAGACGTGTAGGAGGGCAACAACCCAGCAGCAGGACCGCTACCTCCGCCTTTGTGCAAGGAGGAGCAGGAGGAGCACTGCCAGAGCCCTGCAAAATGACCTCCAGCAGGCTACAAATGTGCATGTGTCTGCTCAAACGGTCAGAAACAGACTCCATGAGGGTGGTATGAGGGCCTGACGTCCACAGGTGGGGGATGTGCTTACAGCCCAACAGCATGCAGAACATTTGGCATTTGCCAGAGAACACCAAGATTGGCAAATTCGCCACTGGCGCCCTGTGCTCTTCACAGATGAAAGCAGGTTCACACTGAGCACATGTGACAGTCTGGAGACGCCGTGGAGAACGTTCTGCTTGCCTGCAACATCCTCCAGCGTGACCGGTTTGGCGGTGGGTCAGTCATGGTGTGGGGTGGCATTTCTTTGGGGGGCGAGCCCTCCATGTGCTCGCCAGAGGTAGCCTGACTGCCATTAGGTACCGAGATGAGATCCTCAGACCCCTTGTGAGACCATATGCTGGTGCGGTTGGCCCTGGGTTCCTCCTAATGCAAGACAATGCTAGACCTCATGTGGCTGGAGTGTGTCAGCAGTTCCTGCAAGAGGAAGGCATTGATGCTATGGACTGGCCCGTCCGTTCCCCAGAGCTGAATCCAATTGAGCACATCTGGGACATCATGTCTCGCTCCATCCACCAATGCCACGTTGCACCACAGACTGTCCAGGAGTTGGCGGATGCTTTTGTCCAGGTCTGGGAGGAGATCCCTCAGGAGACCATCCGCCACCTCATTAGGAGCATGCCCAGGCATTGTAGGGAGGTCATACAGGCACGTGGGGGCCACACACACTACTAAGCCTCATTTTGACTTGTTTTAAGGACATTACATCAAAGTTGGATCGTTTAGTAGTGTTGTTTTCCACTTTAATTTTGAGTGTGACTCCAAATCCAGACCTCCGTGGGTTGATACATTTGATTTCCATTGATCATTTTTGTGTGATTTTGTTGTCAGCACATTCAACTATGTGAAGAAAAAGTATTTAATAAGAATATTTCATTCATTCAGATCTAGGATGTGTTATTTTAGTGTTCCCTTTATGTTTTTGAGCAGTGTACATCATCAACGACAGACATGTTTATATTCATAACATACTTAATGTTATAGTTGTCACCCAGACACACAGTACAGTTCACCACCACTTTATTCTCTGCAGTGAACCTGGAGTATCAGCCCAGCTCAGGCACCTTGGCATAATGGATCCAGAAACATGCAGCCACCAGAGGGAGTATGGAGAACCAGGGACATGCAGTCACCAGAGGGAGTATGGAGAACCAGAGACATGCAGTCACCAGAGGGAGTATGGAGAACCAGAGACATGCAGTCACCAGAGGGAGTATGGAGAACCAGAGACATGCAGTCACCAGAGGGAGTATGGAGAACCAGAGACATGCAGTCACCAGAGGGAGTATGGAGAACCAGAGACATGCAGTCACCAGAGGGAGTATGGAGAACCAGAGACATGCAGTCACCAGAGGGAGTATGGAGAACCAGAGACATGCAGTCACCAGAGGGAGAATGGAGAACCAGAGACATGCAGTCACCAGAGGGAGTATGGAGAACCAGAGACATGCAGTCACCAGAGGGAGTATGGAGAACCAGAGACATGCAGTCACCAGAGGGAGAATGGAGAACCAGAGACATGCAGTCACCAGAGGGATAATGGAGAACCAGAGACATGCAGTCACTAGAGGGATAATGGAGAACCAGAGACATGCAGTCAGCGGATGGAGTATGGAGAACCAGAGACATGCAGTCACCAGAGGGAGAATGGAGCACCAGAGACATGCAGTCAGCGGATGGAGTATGGAGAACCAGAGACATGCAGTCACCAGAGGGAGAATGGAGAACCAGAGACATGCAGTCAGCGGATGGAGAATGGAGAACCAGAGACATGCAGTCACCAGAGGGAGAATGGAGAACCAGAGACATGCAGTCAGCGAATGGAGAACCAGAGACATGCAGTCAGCAAATGGTGAATGGAGAACCAGAGACATGCAGTCACCAGAGGGATAATGGAGAACCAGAGACATGCAGTCAGCGGATGGAGTATGGAGAACCAGAGACATGCAGTCACCAGAGGGAGAATGGAGAACCAGAGACATGCAGTCAGCGGATGGAGTATGGAGAACCAGAGACATGCAGTCACCAGAGGGAGAATGGAGAACCAGAGACATGCAGTCACCAGAGGGAGAATGGAGAACCAGAGACATGCAGTCAGCGGATGGAGTATGGAGAACCAGAGACATGCAGTCAGCGGATGGAGTATGGAGAACCAGAGACATGCAGTCACCAGAGGGAGAATGGAGAACCAGAGACATGCAGTCAGCGGATGGAGTATGGAGAACCAGAGACATGCAGTCACCAGAGGGAGAATGGAGAACCAGAGACATGCAGTCACCAGAGGGAGAATGGAGAACCAGAGACATGGAGTCACCAGAGGGAGAATGGAGAACCAGAGACATGCTGTCAGCGGATGGAGTATGGAGAACCAGAGACATGCAGTCAGAGGGAGTATTTAGAACCGAGCTTAGGGCAATGGGATGATAGCTTTGAGAAGAGAGACAATGGCCAGGCTATGCCCCGAGAGCCCTACAGTGAATACTGCAGCATGAGGCGAACTAGAGAAGGTGGGAAGGAGTATGGTGCTTGCTCTGCTATGAGCTACATCATCTACCCATCATCCAGAGACTGGAGCAAAGGCTCATTGAGGGGTAGCAGTGGTCCCTTCTCCCCAGACACAGATAGGGACATTGATGGAGATCCTGTGGAGCTCAGTGGGGATTACCTGGAGCTCCTTCGTAAGAGGATGGAGCCGGACATCATAGAGGAACAGATTGCCGGGAAAAAAAGCTGCTCTTGCTATGGAAACGTTTGGACCTGAATCAAAGGCCATCCGTAAACAGAAGACGAAGGACAAGGAAATGTTAACACTTTTTTCCAATAAGGATGTTACTCCTAAAGCTAGGGTGAATAGCATTTTGAGAAAGTGGGCATGGACCAATGGATGTCGCTCAAAGGTATGTGCTTGTTACATCTGTATTTTTGAATAGATTTATTTCCTGATGTTTGGATGAACTGTTCTGTTCCATTACATAGACTAAGGAGAGGCAATAGAATAACCCCCAAGTGCAGATCTAGAATCAATTACCCATAAACCTGTCCCATTAACCATTTAAAGGTATAAAAAAAATACTAAACTGACCTTAGATCAGTATTCAGGGACAACGTAGGCTTGATCAGCATCATACATCTTCAAATTATTTCTTAATTCTTTGTGTGTCCCTTTCAGGAAATGTGTCTTACATCGCAAACTCAACCACATATACATAAATACATTAGGGATGTGCTTCTTTTCCTTTCAAGATGATTCGATAGGTATCTAGATACATGGGCTCTGATATGATACGGGAACAATATGTTTTAGTTTGAAATTATTCGGTTTGGTTAGAGAATTAATAGATTTGGTTTGATACACTCATTTATTGCACTGACATTCAGTGTTCATTTTCCATTCTAAATTCAAATATGCTACTGATGAAGCTCATGAGCTGGGCCTCTCTGAGCTGTGTGTGTGTAAATTATATACAGTGCCTTCGGAAAGTATTCAGACCCCTTGACTTTTCCCACATTTTGTTAGTTAGATTTTTACAATTATCACATTTTTTTTCTTATCAATCTACACATAATACCACATAAGGACAAGCAAAAACAGGTTTTTATGCATTTTTAATGCAAATTAATAATAAAAAATATAAAGAAATTATACTTGCATACAGTGGGGCAAAAAAGTATTTAGTCAGCCACCAATTGTGCAAGTTCTCCCACTTAAAAAGATGATTGAGGCCTGTAATTGTCATCATAGGTACACTTCAACTATGACAGACAAAATGAGAAAAAAATCCCGAAAATCACATTGTAGGATTTTCAATGAATTTATTTGCAAATTATGGTGGAAAATAAGTATTTGGTCACCTACAAACAAGCTCACAGACCTGTAACTTCTTCTTTAAGAGGCTCCTCTGTCCATCACTTGTTACCTGTATTAATGGCACCTGTTTGAACTTGTTATCAGGATAAAAGACACCTTCCACAACCTCAAACAGTCACACTACTAACTCCACTATGGCCAAGACCAAAGAGCTGTCAAAGGACACCAGAAACAAAATTGTAGACCTGCACCAGGCTGGGAAGACTGAATCTGCAATAGTTAAGCAGCTTGGTTTGAAGAAATCAACTGTGGGAGCAATTATTAGGAAATGGAAGACATACAAGACATCTGACAATCTCCCTCGATCTGGGGCTCCACGCAAGATCTCACCCCGTGGGGTCAAAATGATCACAAGAACGGTGAGCAAAAATCCCAGAACCACACGGGGGGACCTAGTGAATGACCTGCAGAGAGTTGGGACCAAAGTAACAAAGCCTACCATCAGTAACACACTACGCCGCCAGGGACTCAAATCCTGCAGTGACAGACGTGTCCCCCTGCTTAAGCCAGTACATGTCCAGGCCCGTCTGAAGTTTGCTAGAGGGCATTTGGATGATCCAGAAGAAGATTGGGAGAATGTCATATGGTCAGATGATACCAAAATATAACTTTTTGGTAAAAACTCAACTCGTTGTGTTTGGAGGACAAAGAATGCTGAGTTGCATCCAAAGAACACCATACCTACTGTGAAGCATGGGGGTGGAAACATACTTTGGGGCTGTTTTTCTGCAAAGGGACCAGGACAACTGATCCGTGTAAAGCATGGGTGTCAAACTCTGGCCCGTGGGCCAAATTTGACCCGCGGGGTAATTATATTTGGCCCGCGAGACAATACCAAATTACTACTAGAGCTGGCCCGCCGGTATTATACAGCGCATTCACCACTAATACTACGAATCCCATAATGCTCTGCTGTTTTCGCGCGCCAATCAGGACAGGACCCAGAAACGCTCTCTCCTCTGTGACAGTAGTCATAGCAACATAGACGCTACAACTGTCAGCGAGCTAACCCTTCCCAAAAATGGCGAAAAGAAAGGCAGAAAACAGGAGCTTTCTGGACAAGTGGGAGGCAGAATATCTGTTTACATATGTAAAAGACAAACCTGTTTGTCTTGTTTGTGGAGTCAACGTGGCTGTAAGTAAGGAGTACAACATTAGACGACACTATGAAACGAAACACCATGACAAATACAAGGACCTGGACATGACTCAAAGGAGCCAGAAAGTAGAGGAGATGAAAAGAAGTTTGGTTTCACAACAGAATATGTTTAAAAAAGCCACATCACAAAGCGAGGCTGCTGTAAAGGCTAGTTATATAGTGGCAGCAGAGATCGCAAAATCAGCCCGGCCCTTTAATGAGGGAGAGTTCATGAAAAAGTGCATGATGAAGGTTTGTGACCTCGTATGCCCAGAGAAAAAACAAGCATTTTCAAACGTGAGCCTGAGCAGGAACACAGTAGCTGATCGCACATGTGATCTTGCCACCAATCTGTATGACCAGCTGATGGAAAAGGGAAAAGATTTTGTTGCGTTCTCCCTCGCTGTGGATGAGAGCTGCGACGCATCTGATACTGCTCAGCTGTCAGTCTTCATCCGTGGAGTGGACTCAAATCTGTGTGTTACGGAGGAGCTATTAGGATTCAAATCAATGCATGGCACAACCACAGGAAAGGAAATCTTTGAGGAGGTTTCCAAATGTGTAACTGAAATAAAGCTGCCGTGGGATAAACTCGTTGGATTAACGACAGATGGTGCGCCAGCGATGTGCGGTAAAAAGAGTGGACTGGTGGGCATGGTTCGGGAGAAGATGCGGGAAGAGAACTGTGCAGGTGAGCTAACTGTTTACCACTGCATCATACATCAGGAAGCACTGTGTGCCAAAGCCCGGGAGCTCCGGGAGCAAAAGTTCCTGTGTGAGCTGGCCTTTCTCTGTGACATCTCGAGCCATCTCGATGCGCTGAACCTGCAGCTTCAGGGGCGGGGGCGCATCATCACAGACATGTACGCTGCAGTGAGGGCCTTCAAAACTAAACTGTGCCTGTGGGAGAATCAGATGCTGCAAGGAAACCCTTGCCATTTTCCCTGCTGCCAATCCATAAAAACGCAGATCTCTACCGCCGTGTTCCCATGCGCACAGTTTGCTGAAAAACTCAGTGTTCTCGCCGCTGAGTTTAGCCGGCGATTTGCCGACTTCGATGCCCAGAAATGCAAGTTTGAACTGCTTAGTAATCCCTTCGCAGTTGATGTGGAAAATGCACCAACCAACATCCAAATGGAGCTGATTGAACTCCAGTGCAACGACACGCTGAAGTCAAAGTATGATGCTGTGGGCGCCGCACAGTTTCCACGGTTCATCCCTGACACAATGCCTCAGCTCCGCACCCAAGCTGCTCAGATGCTCTCCATGTTCGGCAGCACTTATCTATGCGAGCAACTTTTCTCCTCGATGAAGATGACCAAAACAACTCACAGGAGACGTCTGACTGATGAACATCTTCGCTCGATACTGAGGATTTCTTCAGCTCAGAGCTTGAGCCCAGACATTGATGAACTAGCATCCAAGAAGAGATGCCAGGTATCTGGCTTGGGCACATCAGATTAAACCAGTGTGCAATAATTAACGTTTTCTTTATGCACTTTTTCTTGCTACAAGGCATGGGCTTGAATGGTTGATTGATTTATTATCATTTTATTTGTAAAATTATTAGCCAGTGGAAAAAGTTTATTTTGGTATTTAAATCAGAAGGCTGCAAATAGAAAAGAGGCATACAATTTTTATTTAAATTTTATTTATTTAATAAATGAATGCCATTGATGTGTTTTTTCATTTGAAATTCGATTTTGCATGTCTCCACTATTAAATTATATATTGTATGGTAATAAGCGATGCTTGTTCCATATTCAATGTTAAAGCAAAACTTGTTTGGGTCCATATTAAAAGGTTAATTTGTTCAATGTTGGCCCGTGACTTTGTTCAGGTTTTACATTTTGGCCCACTGGGTATTTGAGTTTGACACCCCTGGTGTAAAGGAAAGAGTGAATGGTGCCATGTATCGTGAGATTGAGTGAAAACCTCCTTCCATCTGCAAGGGCATTGAAGATGAAACGTGGCTGGGTCTTTCAGCATGACAATGATCCCAAACACACCGCCCGGGCAACGAAGGAGTGGCTTCGTAAGAAGCATTTCAAGGTCCTGGAGTGGCCTAGCCAGTCTCCAGATCTCAACCCCATAGAAAATCTTTGGAGGGAGTTGAAAGTCCGTGTTGCCCAGCAACAGCCCCAAAACATCACTGCTCTAGAGGAGATCTGAATGGAGGAATGGGCCAAAATACCAGCAACAGTGTGTGAAAACCTTGGGAAGTCTTACAGAAAACGTTTGACCTCTGTCATTGCCAACAAAGGGTATATAACAAAGTATTGAGATAAACTTTTGTTATTGACCAAATACTTATTTTCCACCATCATTTGCAAATAAATTCATTAAAAATCCTACAATGTGATTTTCTGGATTTGTTTTCTCATTTTGTCTGTCATAGTTGAAGTGTACCTATGATGAAAATTACAGGCCTCTCTCATCTTTTTTAAGTGGGAGAACTTGCACAATTGATGGCTGACTAAATACTTTTTTGCCCCACTGTAAGTATTCAGACCCTTTACTCAGTACTTTGTTGAAGCACATTTGACAGCGACTACAGCCTCGAGTTTTACTAGGTACAAGCTTGGCACGCCTGTATTTGGGGAGTTTCTCCCATTCTTCTCTGCAGATCCTCTCAAGCTCTGTCAGGTTGGATGGGGAGCGTTGCTGTATAGCTTTTTTCAGGTCTTTCCAGAGATATTCAAGTCCGGGCTCTGGCTGGGCCACACAAGGACATTAAGAGACCTTTCCCAAAGCCTCTCTTGCGTTGTCTTGACTGTGTGCTTACAGTCGTTGTCCTGTTGGAAGGTGAACCTTCGCCCCCAGTCTGAGGTCCTGAGCGCTCTGGAGCAGGTTTCCATCAAGGCTTTCTGTGTACTTTGCTTCCCTCGATCCTGACTAGTATCCCAGTCCCTGCCACTGAAAAACATCCCCACAGCATGATGCTGCCACCGCCATGCTTAACCGCAGGGATAGTGCCAGGTTTCCTCCAGACGTGACACTTAGCATTCAGGCCAAAGAGTTCAATCTAGGTTTCATCAGACCAGATAATCTTGTTTCTCATGGTCAGAGTCTTTAGGTGCCTTTTGGCAAACTGCAAGCGGGCTGTCATCGGCTTTTTACTGAAGAGTGGCTTCCGTCTGGCCACTTTGCCATAAAAGCCTGATTGGTGGAGTGCTGCAGAGATGTTTGTCCTTTTAGAAGGTTCTCCCATCGCCACAGAGGAGCTTTGGAGCTCTGTCAGAGTGACCATCGGGTTCTTGGTCACCTCCCTGACCAAGGCCCTTCTCCCCCGATTGCTCAGTCTGGCCTGGCAGCCAACTCTAAGAAGTGTCTTGGTGGTTCCAAACTTCTTCCATTTAAGAATGATGGAGGGCACTGTATTCCTGGGGACCTTCAGTGCTGCAGAAATGTTTTTGTATCCTTCCCCAGACCTGTACTATGACACAATCCTGTCTCGGAGCTCTATAGACAATTGCTTCAACCTCGTGGCTTGGTTTTTGCTGTGACATGCACTGTCAAATGTGGGACATTTTATAGACAGTTGTGTGCCTTTCCAAATCATGTCCAATCAATTGAATTTACCACTGCTGGACTCCAATCAAGTTGTAGAAACATCTCAAGGATGATTAATGGAAACAGGATGCAACTGAGCACAATTTTGAGTCTCATAGCAAAGGGTCTGAATACTTAAGTGAGAAGTTTGCATACACCTTAGCCAAATATTTAAACTCAGTTTTCACAATTCCTGACATTTAATCCTAGTAAAAATTCCCTGTCTTAGGTCAGTTAGGATCACCACTTTATTTTAAGAATGATAAATATCAGAATAATAGTATAAAGACTTATTTATTTCAGCTTTTATTTCTTTCATCACATTCTCATTGGGTCAGAAGGTTACTTACACTCAATTAGTATTTGGTAGCGTTGCATTTAAACTGTTTAACTTGGGTCAAACCTTTCGGGGAGCCTTCTACAAGCTTCCCACAATAAGTTGGGTGAATTTTAGCCCATTCTTCCTGACAGAGCTGGTGTAACTGAGTCCGGTTTGTAGGCCCCCTTGCTCTCACACACTTTTTCAGTTCTGCCCCCACATTTTCTATAGGGTTGAGGTCAGGGCTTTGTGATGGCCACTCCAATACCTTGACTTTGTTGTCCTTAAGCCATTTTGCCACAACTTTGGAAGTATGCTTGGGGTCATTGTCCATTTGGAAAACCCATTTGCGACCAAGTTTTAACTTCTTTGGGATAGGGGGCGGTATTTTGACGTCCGGATGAATAGCATGCCCAAAGTAAACTTCCTGCTACCCAGGCCCAGAAGCTAGGATATGCATATAATTGGTAGATTTGGATAAAACTGTTAAAATAATGTCTGTGAGTATAACAGAACTGAAATGGTAGGCAAAACCCAGAGGAAAGACCATTTAAAAAATTCAGCATACCACTGATTTCAATGCCTGGCACTTTTATAATAGGGCTTCCACTAGATGTCAACAGTCTTTAGAAAGAGTTTCTGGCTGGTTTTTGGAAGAATGAGGGACAAGTTTTAGTTTCTCTAAGTGGCTCCCATTTTGGCTGTAGCGTTTCCAAGCGCATGGCCGAGAGAGCGTGTTCTTTTTGTTTATCTCCGTTAAAGACAATAACGATTCTCCGTCTTAAATTGTATTGTTTATTATTGGTATTAGGGTACCTAAGGTTTGATTATAAACCTTGATTGACTTGCTTGGATAAGTTTATTAGTAACATTTGGGATTAATTTTGTATGCATTTTGTAAGGGGGAAACCGAGTGGATTATTGACGGAAGCGCGCCAGCTAAACTGAGTTTTTATGGATATAAAGAAGGAATTTATTGCAAAAAAGGACCATTTGTAATGTAACTGGGACATTTTGGAGTGCCAACAGAAGATTTTCAAAGGTAAGGCATATATTATATCGCTATTTATGACTTTTGTGTCGCAACTCCCTGGCTGAAAATGATTTGTTATGCATTTGTGTGCTGGGCGCTGTCCTCAGATAATAGCATGGTTTGCTTTCGCCGTAAAGCCTTCTTGAAATCTGTCACCTTGGCTGGATTAACAAGTTAAGCTTTATTTTGATGTATTGCACTTGTGATTTCACGAAAGTTGAATATTTATAGTAATTTGAATTTGGCGCTCTGCCATTTCACTGGATGTTGGCCAGGTGGGATGCTACCCTCCCACCCATCCATAAGAAGTAGCTTTAACTTCCTGACTGATGTCTTGAGATGTTGCTTCGAGAGGTCGACCGATTATGATTTTTCAATACCGATACCGATTATTAAAAGCCGATTTTTATTTATTTATTTAATTTGTAATAATGACAATTACAACGATACTGAATTAACACTTATTTTAACTTAATATAATACATCAATAAAATCAATTTAGCCTCAAATAAATGAAACAAGTTCAATTTGGTTTAAATAATGCAAAAACAAAGTGTTGGAGTAGAAAGGAAAAGTGCAATATGTGCCTTCTAAGAAAGCTAACGTTTAAGTTCCTTGCTCAGAACATATGAAAGCTGGTGGTTCCTTTTAACATGAGTCTTCAATATTCCCAGGTAAGAAGTTTTAGGATGTAGTTATTATAGGACTATTTCCCACTATACCATTTGTATTTCATTAACCTTTAACTATTGGATGTTCTTATAGGCACTTTAGCATTGCCAGTGTAACAGTATGGCTTCCGTCCCTCTCCTCGCTCCTCCCTGGGCTCGAACCAGGAACACAACGACAACAGCCACCCTCGAAGCAGCGTTACCCATGCAGAGCAAGGGCAACAACCACTCCAAGTCTCAGAACAAGTTACGTTTGAAACGCCTGACAGTTGTCATATAAAGAAGCTGATTGAACAGCATGATCATTACTCAGGTGCATCTTGTGCAGAGGACAATGAAAGGACACTTTAAAATGTACAGTTTTGTCACACAACACAATGCCACAGATGTCTGAAGTTTTGAGGGAGCGTGCAGACTGCAGGAATGTCCACCAGAGCTGTTGCCAGAGAATTTAGCAGTACGTCCAACCGGCCTCACAACCGCAGACAACGTGGGGGGGTGCTGTGGAACATTTTTGTCTGTAATAAAGCCCTTTTGTGGGGAAAATAATCTTTCTGATTGCCTGGGCCTGGCTGTGGGTGGGCCTGGCTGCCAAGTGGGTGGGCCTGTGCCCTCCGAGGCCCACCCATGGCTACACCCCTGCCCAGTCATGTGAAATCCATAAGTTAGGGCCTAATGAATTTATTTCAATTGACTTATTTCCTTATATGAACTATTAGAAATTGTTGCATGGTGCTATTACATTTTTGTTCAGTATAGTAATACTACCCTAGGATTTGTCTTCTGGCCATATCCTTTGGAGATTCATATTGAAGCTTTTTTCAGTGTACTGTATGTTCAGATTGCTTTTATGTTATTATGGCATGGGCAGTACCAGGAGGTTGTTTTAGTTATAAAAGCCAGGAAACTGACTATTTTTAATTCCAAGATTCTATTTCTATAGAACCTGTCCTGTTTCACTTTGTATCTCAGGACTAAGAGTGGAGTAATGTATAATTTCTACGTAATGGGGCTAATATATATTTTTTATCATGAATTAAGTTATGGTGAGACAAAACACATTTGAACTTAATAGAAACTGTGTGGCAGTCATCTTTGTAAGTTCATGTACAGTATATTTGTGTGCATTCTGTGTTCCCCTGTTTTCAGGAAGAGATGCAGTCTGAAGCACATGGCATTCTCAGATTTCCCACAACTCAAGAAGACAAATACAAGATTGTATTGTAGTACATGTTTTTTTGCAGATTTAAAAAATAAACCCAACAATTATTGCAAATATACAGCACTTGTTCTGTTAAACAAAACCAAGTAAAACACACCAAATAAATTACACAAATAGCCAAGTCGCATCTCCAGCGGTCATTTGGAGTGATGTATCCCATATAACTTGGTGAATAGGAGAGCTGTGCGTGTGTGTTGTGTGCATATATATGCGAGTGTGTGTGTATGTCTATAACCCTAATTTAAAGCTCATCCCTCTCCTCTCCTTCACAGAGGCAGGCTTCCCTCTGGCTATTCATGTAGGGCCTGCAGCCCAGAGTCCAGACTGTGTTGAACAGGGTGTCAGCTACCGTCTCACAGGCTAGAAGGTAAAGAGGGACATGGGGATGAGCGATAATTACTGGCCTATTTAAACATCTTGAGCAAAATATCAATAGGCCTGATGAAAGTGCAATAAAGTTCAGGTATAGGACTGTAGGTGTAATCTGTGGCTCTGTATGAAAGTGTACAAGCTGTCAAATCTTTGATTTTTCCTTAATTCCTTGCACCCCCTCAAAGTTCATTGGAGAAAGTTTGAGGGGAGGGACATTGGCGCCTCTTGCACTGGACTTTGAGAGGGACTTGAGGAATCAAGGGCTTGACGGCTTCTACACTTTTCAGACTGTGGAACTTTCCATGTACACTGCATCAGGTTGACTGACCTTCGACCTTTGACATGAAGCCCAGGCTCTTCTTGAGGTCAGAGCAGATGCTGTGGAGACACCAGCGGAACTTGGAGTCGCAGCGGTACTTGTTGGAGCCGCAGGTGTCGTAACACATATCCAGCTGGTTGCAGCACTTAGTCATGGCAGGGATACCCAGATCAACCTTGATGGAACAGGACAAGTGTGGTGAGTGTGTGTGCATGCGTGCTATGATGGTGTTATATACTGAGTGTACAAAACATTAAGAACACCTTCCTAATATTGAGTTGCACCACCTTTTGCCCTCAAAACAGCATCCATTTGTCGGGCATGGACTCCACAAGGTGTCGAAAGCGTTCCACGGGGATGCTGGCCCATGATGACTATAAAAATACTTGGTGGTTGAAATGTTTCACTGAGCATTAAAGTGTGTGTGTGCGTGTGTTTCCAATCATCTATATATGCATACACTATTGGGTACCGGAAGGCCTAGGAAGTAGGAGCTGCATCCGTTGGGCTCCTGCATCTGGTAGTCAGGGCGAGGAAGAGCAGCTTTACCTGAGGTAGAAAGAATGTTAGAGTTCAATTCAAGAAATGCCATGAGGAATATTTGAATTCCACTTAAGTTTTTAAATTCCAATGAGGAAAATGGGAACTGGAATTTCCGTTTACTTCATAAATTGACTGAATTGACTTGAAATGGAACGGAACCCAACCTTGATCGCCATTCACACTTGATTGACTAACTCAGCAAAGGCAGCCCACTGGGCACAGATGTCAATTCAAAGTCTAATCCACATTGGTTCAACGTAATTTCATTGACATGATGTTGATTCAACCAGTGTGTGCCCAATGGGAGGTTGGATGTCCGTAAGTTATGTCAGACAACAGACGTTGTTGTGGAAGATTATCAGTTCATAAATGGTGGTAACCAAAACAGGGTCCATGGTCAATACAGGTAAAGTCCATGGACATATGATATCATCTCCCTAATCTATAATGGATCTCTACCTGCTGGATAATCATTACACAATTTGAATTTAGGATCCCATGGAAGTACAAAACAGATTATCTCGGCTAACTAATCACAAGCCTGGTCTAGATCTAGATGGACTTGTTTAGCTAACTCCTCTGACTATCGTTGGCATGCCACACATATGATACATGTATGATAGGCTAGCCAGAGGAGTTGGTCATGTTCTTACCATATCTACAGCGGTACTGGCACACTCCATCGCGTCCGCCCATAAGCTCCAGCATGGAGTCAAAGTATCCATTGACAGCTTCAAAGCCTCCCCTAACGGAGTTCAGTCCCCACTCGTCCTCATCCTCTGCCTGGGAGGGGTCGACAGGGGCCTGGCTTGGGTCCACTGGTGCAGGTTCCTCAGCGTCCTGGGAGAGGGTCCCCTGGATGGAGAGGTCCAAAACCAGAAGAAGAGCAAGGGAGGCCCAGTGTGTCATATTGAGGTTCAGAGAAGCAAAGGGACAGCTAGGGACACAGCGTTGATGATCCACAGAGTTCAGCTGGAAGAATGAGAGAAGCACAAACACACAGAGAGAGGGAACGAGACAACTCACTCTGTCGCGTCAACCGGCACCCAGACCTGGACTTTGAGCTAGACACCGGGACAGCCTCCACTGTGGAGGAACGAAGGTCAGCTCCTATCTAGATTGTATTTATGTTATAAAGGTGCCCAAGGTGTGCTATATTTTATCTGTTAGTAATGTTAATGTGCTTCATTGTAATCATATTGGTCTCAGGGTTTTGACTATGATCCTATAAAGACTGATGATCTGTCACCAATTTTGAGGATAACAATAGACTGGTGAATATGGCATTAAACAGTCAACCTACTAATTGTACTTCACACAAATGATGGTTAGAAAAATAATCAATGCACTGCATTACTAGACATGATTTATTCAACAAATTCAAAGATAACATAGGCAAAGCTTGGCCCAGAGACCTAATGGTGTCATGAATACGACTGATAATTATCTTTCAACATGTTCTCGTGCTGTAGAACGTGCACTTCGATAAGTACTACTTCCGAAGGAACGCAATGGCACGTAGGCGACGACGTAGTGCACACGTGCTCGGAAGTAAGCAAGGAAAACGTAATGTCGTTCTCTGGTGAATTGTTTGTTTGGTGATAGCGCTGGCTTCGTAATCGAAATTATATTTTGGGAGTACTTGTCATGGAAACATGTTTGTGCTGTTCGCTCATCTAACAAGACGAACCGTTTGCTAATGAAGTGCGCGAGCGTCAAGATAGAGGGGTGCAGGTGCACGTTAGCAAGCTACTGCAGTGTATAACTATGACCTAGACACATTTTGTAGTGGTCATGAGTGAATAACCACTCATTTTTATTTTGAGGAGACGAGTAGGCCTACCTGACACAACAGTGTATGTCAGCAACATGGCATTCACCAGCCTTTTTTCAAGTCTTCCAAACAAAGACTTTGACACGGCGCCTTGTGAGCGGAGAGAGAGGTAAAGCTACTATAATACAAGTAGTCATTATTTCTACTGTCTCTCTTATACTATGCTGGATTAATGTAACTAGTTAACTAACATAGTCATGTGTTTCAGCTTTGAATTGGAGTACATAACCAACTGTGACAATTGATTGTATCCAATTTTTCTCAGATTTCAAAGGGATGAAAGGCAACTGGAACCAGTTAAACTGGAGGTGAACGAAAGGGATGCCCAGTCCAGAAAGTGGCCATTGCAAAGGTGTCAGCAGAGTGGCCCCAGGAAGAGGAAAAAGGGGGACCAACAGGTGAATGTGTCATGTACTAAACAGATGCTGAATAGGCAAATTCAGAATGGAGAAGTTTTTTGCTAAACATTGACATAAGCCTAACTAACATATGCCTATCTTGCGTTTGTGCAGTGCTTTGTACTACTAGGCGAATTGCATACCACATACCTGTAGATCAGGCCTCTCCAAACCTGTTCCTGGAGCGATACTCTCCTGTAGGTTTTCGCTCCAATCCCAGTTGTAACCAACCTGATTCAGTTTATCAACCAGATAATTATTAGATTGAGCTGCGCCAGATTATGGTTGAGGTGACAACCTACAGGACGGTAGCTCTCCAGGAACGTGGTTGGCGAGCCCTACTGTAGATTAAAAAGTTGGGATAGAAATAGGCCACAAACCATTACCATTTGGTATTGCCCCTTTCCTTTTGATTTTGTGTTATAGCGTTACCCTTTTTGTATTTTTCTGCAGGAGCAGTGTGGTCAGGCCAAGAAAAGTAAGCTCCGTAAATGCCCATCACAATCTTATAAAGACTTTGACTCTGTGGCCCGAGACTACAACATGGTGAAGTGTGATTTCGAGCAACCAGGCTTTGACTTGAGTAGAGACCTGGACTTCTACAGTGATAGCAAGGAGGGTGCATCCCCAGGTCATGCTACAGAGAAGGGTGGGTTTTATGGATTAACCCTTTACTATTAGCAATGCATTCAGACTTTAAAAGGTGTATAGGATATTAATTTCATTTAACTTTTTCCACAGATCCTGATCAGATCAAGGATGTTCAAGGTGTAAACGAGAAGAAAGGACGGGAGCAGAAGAAGCAGCGACGGAAGCCCCAGCAGCAGAGACTTGACAACCAGGCCAGAGGCAGAGGGGGAAACTCTGCCAGGAGGGGTGGGGATTTTACCGGAATGGGTGGACGCGGAACTAACCAGCCCAGAGACTTCTCCAACAGGGGCGGAGAGTGGAGCAATAGAGGCCAGGGCTGTGACGAGGGGCGGTTTTCTCAGAAGAGGTGATTGGTCAAAGCGAGGCACTGACCGGTCACTTAGAGGTGGACGACAGTTCCCAAATGATGTACGTTTAACACTGGTAATTCAAAATGAAATCATGCATATTTCCTTGTCAATATCCATAGAAATGTCATTTGTAGCTTTACGATGTGCTCGGTTACAGCTAAGGTTCCCAAGTCAGTGATTTCAGTCTAATGTACATTTTCACAGCTGATTCCAACATCTTCCAGGAAACTTTGACTGGAAAGGGGAAGAAGAACATGACAAAGGAATTCAAAGACCAGAATGCTTTGGAGATTGACAGAAGGTTAATCTGTCAACATTTCCTCAGGGGAAAGTGCATAAAGGCAAGTTTCTGTAATTTATGATTAGAAATTGTAACAATATTAATGGCCACTTGTCATTGAACCTAAACCCAATATATTCAAATGATAGTCAGGTATGTTTATGTTGACTTCTTTTACAGTAAATACTGTCACTGGCCTGACCATTTTTATAGAGACCCCAACTTATTTTGTTTTGCAGGGTGTTGACTGCCAGCTAGAACATGCTCTGGGTGTCAACTACTCGATCAACGAAGTGTGTAAATTCTACGTCCAGGGATCCTGTTCGAAAGGAGAGAGCTGCATATACATGCACAATATCCTTTTCTCAGCTTATTCTAAATGTCCCTTATGTAGTGGTTGCCACTGGGTGGGTGAGGGGGGGAAATGACTACTGTTTTTAGTACCGTTTCCTTGTGTATCTGTCCTTCTACCTCTTGTTATATTTTGTGAAAAACTTCAAATTTGATCACAAAATACTAACTTAACAACAAAATGGCTGCCGTAGGGGTAGCTGCAGATGTTTTGTCTTTATTTCCTTGACCAAGTACCCACAGTTTCCCCTGCAAGTTCTTCCATACTTACGAGAAGTGCTACCAAGGAGACCAGTGCAGGTTTTCCCATGAACCCCTGACTGAGCTCACCAAACAGCTACTGGAGGCAGTCAGTAACTGTCTACCCTGAGAGACACTCCTGCTCTTACACAGACTGACATATTGGTGCTCCCTGTTACCATTATCTACTAACTAGGGCTTATGTCTCCTATGCAGGCATTGAAGAGGGACAAGGACATTGAGGAACTGGCTAAAAACGACAAGCCAATCAGCATGGAGGAGCCAGTGACAGCTGAGGAGACAAAGCCTGGCATTGACATATTCCTGAATCCCCTAAGGTTAAGAATGCGAGTGCACGCGCACATGTTTCTTTTACTGTCCTTGTGGGGACTGAAAATGTATTGTCATTCATTTTCCCTAACCCTTAATCCTAATTGTAACCCTAAGCTTATAATAGCTCAAGTCCTCATCGGAACCTGAGAAATGTCCCCACGAAGGAGTATTGTCCTTCTTTTACTAGCCCACACACCACAGTGGTGTATTAGAATAGTAAGCCCCCCGCACCACAGTAGTGTATTAGAATAGTAAGCATAGTAAGCCCACTGCACCACAGTGGTGTATTAGAATAGTAAGCCCCCCGCACCACAGTGGTGTATTAGCATAGTAGTGTATGTATGTGGTTGAGCATTACATTTTACACTTGATAGTAAATCAATGTTATTCACTAGTGTTTTATTGATTGGCTACATTTGTCTGGATTTCAGGCCAAACTTTTACAACAGCTCATGCCCCTCTGAGCCACATGCTGAGGAAAGTACCACCATGTATCAGAATGAAGTGTCAGCTGAGGTCGTGGAGAAGGAAATTGCCAATAAGAGGCAGGCTTCTTATTCAGTTGAGGCTTTCTCTACGGCCCAGAAGCCAGTGAAAAACCCCTTTTGCAGTCTCTTTGCAGGGACGATCAGCCAGACCTCCACTACACCTCTCATACAGAACTCTGCTAATTCGCCCATCAACACCCCAGGATGTAAGGGACTAGCTTCTTATTCAGTTAAGGCTGTTCTAAAGTCCCACAAGCCTGTGGATAACCCCGTCCGCAGCCTTGTTGCAGGCCCCATCACACAGTTCTCTCGCCACCCTGATATACAGACCCAACACCCAACTAGATCGTCCTAGCACTACATTAAATCCTCCAGACTCCATTCGGCCCCCTGGTCCTCCTTCAGTCTATAAGAGGCCGGCTTACTATTCAGCTAAAGCTGTGCTTGGATCTTTGAAACCATCCTTCAGCAGCCTCTTTGCAGGCCCCATCAGTCAGACATCTCCCCAACCTCCCACACAGACCCAACCAGATTCCCCTAGCGCTACATTTCTGCGCCTCCTGCAGGCTGTAAAAGGCCGGCTTCGTATTATGATACGGCTGTGCTTGAGCCCGAGAAGCCTGTGGAAAACCCCTTCTGCAGCCTTTTTGCAGGAATCATCAGCCAGACCACTTTCAACCCTCCCTCACACTCCCAAAACTCCCCAGGTTGTAAGGCACCAGCTTCTAACAAGCCCATGGAAAAACCCATCCTTAGCCTCTTTGCAGGCCCCATCAGGCAGACAACCCTCCCTGACCCTCCCAGACAGATGCAACCAAATCCCCCCAGAACTGCAATTTGTCCCCCAGACCCCATTCGGTCTTCTGAGCCTCTCCCAGTCTGCAAGAGACGGACATTCTCAGTTGAGGCTGTCAGTGAGTCCCAGAAGTCCATGGAAAAACCATTCCGTAGCCTCTTTGCCAGCCCCCTCACACAGACCTCCACTTCCGGCCATCCAACACAGACCCAACCAGATCTCCCTAGAAATTTCACTGGTTGTAATAGACCAGCTTCTGATTCAGTTGAGGCTATGCTTGAGGCTCAGAAGCCAGTGGGAAAACCCTTTCGCAGCCTCTTTGAAGGCCCCATCAGCCAGACAACCCTCCCTGACCCTCCAACACAGACCCGGCCTTATCCCCCAATAGTCGAGCCTAAACCGGAGGTGCCAGACCCAACACCGCTCACCGGTAAGGGCCTGCTTTACTCAATACAATACTTTAAATGTCCCTTTGCGGGAAATGCAACTATATTACTGACATTTCATCACCACTTCTTGTCCTCCAGAGCCATCCACAACCCATTCTGTTCTGAGGACCCTACGCCTGAGCCCATGCCGCCATGAGGGGGAGCAGGCAATCAGTAACCGCTGCAAAGATCCAGGTACAGTCGGACACATCATGCTACAAGTAGTGCATTTGTATTGCAAGTTTGCATAGTTTTTTATTTTATTTCACCTTTATTTAACCAGGTAGGCCAGTTGAGAACAAGTTCTCATTTACAACTGCGACCTGGCCAAGATAAAACAAAGTGTGACACAAACAACAGAGTTACACATGGGATAAACAGTCAATAACACAATAGAAAACTATATGCCGCGTGTGCAAATGAGGTAAGATTAGGAAGGTAAGGCAATAAATAGGCCGTAGTGGCGAAGTAATTACAATTCAGCAATTAAACACGAGTGATAGATGTGCAGATGATGAATGTGCAAGCAGAGATACTGGGGTGCAAAGGAGCAAAAAAATAACATGAGGATGAGGTACTTGAATGGGCTATGTACAGGTGTAATGATCTGTAAGCTGCTCTGACAGCTGATGCCTAAAGTTAGTGAAGGAGATATGGGTCTCCAGCTTCAGTGATTTTTGCAATTCGTTCCAGTCATTGGCAGCTGGAAGGAAAGGCGGCCAAAAGAGGAATTGGCTTTGGGGGTGACCAGTGAAATATACCTGCTGGAGCACATGCTACTGGTGGGTGCTGCTATGGTGACCAGTGAGCTGAGATAAGGCGGGGCTTTACCTAGTAAAGACTTGTAGATGACCTGAAGCCAGTGGTTTTGGCGACCGAATATGAAGCGAGGGCCAGCCAATGAGAGCATACAGGTCGCAGTGGTGGGTAGTATATGGGGCTTTGTGACAAAACAGATGGCACTGTGATAGACTGCATCCAATTTGCTGAGTAGAGTGTTGGAGGCTGTTTTGTAAATGACATCGCCGAAGTCAAGGATGGGTAGGATAGTCAGTTTTACGAGGGTATGATTTGCAGCATGAGTGAAGGATGCTTTGTTGCGAAATAGGTTGTTGCCGATTCTAGATTTAATTTTGGATTGGAGATGCTTAATGTGAGTCTGGAAGGAGAGTTTACAGTCTAACTAGACACCTAGTTATTTGTAGTTGTCCACATATTCTAAGTCAGAACCGTCTAGAGTAGTGATGCTAGACGGGCGGGCAGGTGCGAGCAACGATCGGTTGAAGAGCATGCATTTAGTTTTACTTGCATTTAAGAGCAGTTGGCGCCAGCGGAAGGAGAGTTGTATGGCATTGAAGCTCATCTGGAGGTTTGTTAACAGTGTCCAAAGAAGGGACAGAAGAGTTCAGAATGTTGTCGTCTGAATAGAGTTGGATCAGAGAATTACCAGCAGCAAGAGTGACATCATTGATGTATACAGAGACGAGTCGGCCCAAGAATTGAACCCTGTGGCACCCCATAGAGACTGCCAGAGGTCCGGTCAACAGGCCCTCCGATTTGACACACTGAACTCAGAGAAGTCGTTGGTGAACCAGACGAGGCAATCATTTGAGAAACCAAGGCTGTTGAGTCTGCCGATAAGAATGTGGTGATTGACAGTCGAAAGCCTTGGCCAGGTCGATGAATACGGCTGCACAGTATTGTCTCTTATCGAGGGCGGTTATGATATCGTTTAGGACCTTGAGCGTGGCTAAGGTGCACCCACGACCAGCTCTGAAACCAGATTGCATAGCGGTACGGTGGGATTTGAAATGGTCGGTGATCTGTTTACCTTTGCTTTCAAAGACCTTAGAAAGGCAGGGTAGGATAGATATAGGTCTGTAACAGTTTGGATCTAGAGTGTCTCCCCCTTTGAAGAGGGGGGGATGACCGCGGCAGCTTTCCAATCTTTGGGGATCTCAGATGATACGAAAGAGGTTGATCAGGCTATTAATAGGGGTTGCAATTGCGGTGGATAATTTTAGAGAGGGTCCAGATTGTCTAGCCCAGCTGATTTGTAGGGGTCCAGATTTTGCAGCTCTCAGAGATCTGGAATTGGGTGAAGGAGAAATTGGGGAGGCTTGGGCAAGTTGCTGTGGTGGGTGCAGTGCTGTTGACTGGGGTAGGGGTAGCCAAGTGGAAAGCATGTCCAGCTGTAGAAAAATGCTTCTTGAAATTCTCAATTATTTATCGGTGGTGACAGTGTTTCCTAGCCTAGCACTTCCTCCCAGCTGCCCACTGCACTCTTATTCGCCATGGACTTTAGTGTCCCAGAACCTTTTGGAGTTTGTGCTACAGGATGCAAATTTCTGTTTGAAAAAGCTAGCCTTTGATTTCCTAACTGCCTGTGTATATTGGTTCCTAACTTCCCTGAAAAGTTGCATATCGCGGGGGCTATTCAATGCTAATGCTGTACGCCACAGGATGTTTCTGTGCTGGTTAAGGGCAGTCAGGTCTGGAGTGGTTCTACATTTTTTTGAATGGGGCATGCTTATTTAAGATGGTGAGGAAAGCACTTTTAAAGAATAACCAGGCATCCTCTACTGACGGAATGAGGTCAATATCCTTCCAGGATACCCGGGCCAGGTCGATTTAGAAGGGCCTGCTCGCTGGAGTGTTTGATAGTGATGAGGGGTGGTTGTTTGACTGCAGATCCATTACGGACGCACGCAATGAGGCAGTGGTTGCTGAGATCCTAGTTGAAGACAGCAGAGGTGTATTTAGAGGGCAGGTTGGTGAGGATGATATCTCATGGGTGCACGGATTTGGGGTTGTACCTGGTAGGTTCATTGATAATTTGTGTGAGATTGAGGGCATCAAGCTTAGATTGTAGGGTGGCCAGGGTGTTAAGCATGTCCCAGTTTAGGTCACCTAACCGTAAGAGCTCTGAAGATAGATGGGGGCCAATCAATTCACATATGGTGTCCAGGGCACACTGCTCCGTGTAAGCAGTAAAATGGGAACAGGCCAATTGGCAAAATGGGTATTGTAGCAGTGGCTGATAAACCTGTTCAGCTAGCTGGGAGATGGGCCTAGCACGAGGCTGGCTCCAGGCTAACTGTTGCTTGCTTCGGGACAGAGACGTTAGCCAGGAGTAGCCACTCTGATAGCAGCTAGCTAGCTGCGATGATCCAGTGTAAAGGTTCAGAGCTTGCGGTAGGAATCCGGAGATGTGGGAGAGAATAAGCAGTCCGATATGCTCTGCGTTGAATCGCACTGTGCAGACTGGCAGGAGTTGACCGGGCTGAGGTTAGCTGATGACCGCTAGCAGTGGCTAACTGACTACTAGCTAGTAACTTGTTAGCTAGCTAGCTTCTGTTGGGGGTTCTGGTTCTAAAGTATAGAAAATAGCAGATCCATACCACATTGGGTGAGGTGGGTTGCAGGAGAGTATGTTGAAATTGAGGTAAAAAAATATTTAAAATATATTCAAAAATAATGTGTGTGTATGTATATGTACATGAACATGACAAGACATCTGACTGCTACGCCATCTTGGATGAGACGTGATGTTTTTTATACTTATTTTCTCTCACCTACTTCTGGCTAAAATATTTAGAATTTTTTGACTCTTGGTGTGTATCAAAATATATTCAGGATTGTGTCCGTTACTGTTGGAAGTGTGTCAGATCTGTTGTGACCCCTTTCAGGAGGTGATGGCCTGTGTTCCAGTGAAGACAAAATCTCCAGAGGATCTACTTCCACAGGACAGCAGAGCCAGGAGGTGGTTGAGGAGCCGGCGAGTGAGCGTGAGGAGCCGGCGAGTGAGCGTGAGGAGCCGGCGAGTGAGCGTGAGGAGCCGGCGAGTGAGCGTGAGGAGCCGGCGAGTGAGCGTGAGGAGCCGGCGAGTGAGCGTGAGGAGCCGGCGAGTGAGCGTGAGGAGCCGGCGAGTGAGCGTGAGGAGCCGGCGAGTGAGCGTGAGGAGCCGGCGAGTGAGCGTGAGGAGCCGGCGAGTGAGCGTGAGGAGCCGGCGAGTGAGCGTGAGGAGCCGGCGAGTGAGCGTGAGGAGCCGGCGAGTGAGCGTGAGGAGCCGGCGAGTGAGCGTGAGGAGCCGGCGAGTGAGCGTGAGGAGCCGGCGAGTGAGCGTGAGGAGCCGGCGAGTGAGCGTGAGGAGCCGGCGAGTGAGCGTGAGGAGCCGGCGAGTGAGCGTGAGGAGCCGGCGAGTGAGCGTGAGGAGCCGGCGAGTGAGCGTGAGGAGCCGGCGAGTGAGCGTGAGGAGCCGGCGAGTGAGCGTGAGGAGCCGGCGAGTGAGCGTGAGGAGCCGGCGAGTGAGCGTGAGGAGCCGGCGAGTGAGCGTGAGGAGTGCCTTCTGAGGGATGAGCTGTTGGTGATCCTTGCCAGGCTGATATCACCCTACCACGGTCCACCTTCGCCCGGGTCGTGGTGTGGTCCTTTGAAGACCTTGCCCCTCTTCCTCCCCCCTCACTCAATCACCAGCCGTCTGTCCCTCTGGCCTCCCCCTCTGAGAGAACATCAGGTCCTGCTGTTGGACTGTCCAGCCCTGCAGGACTCAGGCCACAGCATTCCCCACAGGACTCCAACTCTCAGGAGGCTGCAGGAGAGCATCTCATTCCCTCCAGGAATTCAGGTAGGAGTTGGGTCCAGGTGGATACCCCTGGCGTTCACAACCTTCCAATCCAAGCGATGGTACGGATCACTCGACGTAACACTGATGTACAACCACAGCGACTGTCTGGACAAATGAGGGGCAAAAGTGACAACGTGGGTGACAAAAAAACACTGAAAGACCTTTTTAAGACTTTTGACCCCACATCTCCCTTCAGACAGTAACTGCATTTGGACTATGGCTCATTGTATGCACTGTTGGTCAATGGACTACACACCAAGACTTACACAAACACTTGGCCTTCATATGAATGCTTTTGCTCTAGTGTATTTTCCTGCTAACAGATCAGAACAGCAATTCATTGCAAAAATGATTGTGTAAAATGCAAGAAAACAATTACACGCGTGTGCACACAACCCTCCTTAACTCCATTTGATAAAACGTGTCCCATTGATATCATTACTTAGCAACAGCTAATGTTACTGATGAATTGTCAGCCTAGTCTGTCTTGGTGAGAATTGTTTATGGATTTTCTTAGATGAGGCATGTTGTACATTTTATTCTGTAAAAAAACATCGTTATTGATTATTTAAGGTTAAAAAAACATGGCATTTCATTTTTATTAAAGCAGAAAGTAACATATTGGAACAATTAGTTAACTAGTAACAACTAACCGTTGCCCTCTTCCTCCACTCTTGCCGACTACATTTCCTCTTATTTGATGAGTGAACAATGGAATGTTATTACACTCAACTGATTCTTATTCTCATGTGGAAAATGTAATTATTTAAACTAATTCTGTACCAGTTCTGCTCTGCATGTAGTGCTTCTCTTTTCTTATAGTAAGGTACAGTGCTGCGAAAAAGTACTTTATGCCTTCTGTCCACCAGATGCATCAAACTCTTTGCATTCAGGCGGAAGTCATTAATTGTCAAAGGAGCAGTCCGCAATGCTATGTTGGGGGAGCCGCACTAGGCTGCGGTGCGTTCTGTGTACCACATGCGGTCAATATTTAACTCTTGTGTTGGTTTACCGTGCAGCGGTACAAATGGAAGTACACACAGACTCCGAATAGCTAGTTGAAAAGCAAAGCACGTGTATGGAACAGAAAATGCGGGATAGACATCCGGTAAAATAAAACTCGTATCTGGTGGTCATTAGGCTTCTAAGGCTGAACCAGCAGAGTTGCTGTATTGTATGCACTTTAGAATGTTTTAATTACAGTATATGGCCCCTGCCACTTTATCACATTTAAGTCTCACAGCCTTGGATTTTGATGCATTTGATTGGGAACTTTTATTTGTGAGTCACATTATTCAGAGCCCCACCAACACACACACACAATGGTAAACAATAATATAAATGACAGTTCATTTTTATGTATTCATCCCTAGGTCAATACTTGGTTGAACCACCTCTGGCAGCTATTACAGCCAGTAGTATTTTCAACTAACTTTGCACACTGTAATAAAGCAGTATTTTCCCATTCCTCCTTGCAAAATGCCTCAAGCTGTGTCAGGTTGTGGAATGGTGGACTGCAATTTTGAGGTCTTTCCAGATTTTTGATGAGATTAAGGGACTGGGCCGCTCAAGGACATCTATTTTCTACTCCAGTGTTTCTCTAGCAGTGTGCTTTGGATCGTTGTCCTGTTGAAAAACAAACTTCCACAGTTATTGTTTTTTGGAAGAGAGGAGCAAGTTTAACCATTTATGTATTTTTGCACCATTCATCCTCTCATCAATCATGACAATATTGCCAGTCCCTGTTGCTGAAAAGCCACACATCCCACTTAGCGTTCAGGCCAAAATGTTCCACTAGTCTCATCAGATCACCAGACATTCTGCCACAACTGCAGCATCTTCTAGGGGATGTTTTGCAAACTCTTTGCAGACAAGGATTTTCGAAAGTCAGGGCTTCTTCCTTGCCACTCTTCCATAAAGATCATTTTTGTAGAATGCCTTGGAGTTGGTTGATACATTAGTCAGTGGCTGCAATGTATGATGATGTAACTCATTCAGAGTCCCTGTTGGCTTCACAGTAGCTTCCCTCAGTGCCTTTCCTGTCCGGCAGCTAAATTTAGAGTGGGGGCCTGATCTAGGGTGTGTCGTGGTAGTTTATTTTTTCCACTCGGACTGCACTGAGCTCAAGGGACTTTTAGTGACGTTGAAATGGTTGTGTACCCGTCCCCAGATTTGTGCTTCTCTATAATCACATCTCTGACTTGCTCTTTCTTTTGAAAGTCTCTATCATACTGTGGGACCATACAGAGAGAGGGGTATTTATCCTTATAGATTCATTTTAGGTGGGTGATCTATACATTTCTTACACAGGTGGAGTCCAACACATTGTGACTTGTTGAGGAAATGTATTGCACCAGAGCAAATTTAGGCTTTCAATTACAAAGGGTATGAATACCTTTTTTTAATCTGATTTCCACCATCTCACACATTGCACCTGGGCTTCTACCATGAAGACATTACAAAAGGCACATGACCAAAGTATTTCATTTTGATCATCTCAAAGCACAAGTAATAAATCCAGCACAATTTATTTATTTTTATTTGTACCTGTATTTAACTAGGCAAGTCAGTTAAAAACACATTTTTACTATGACGGAAAAAAGAACCAAAAAGTTGACGTCCACCCCCACCCAGCCAACATGTTGTGCAATAATTTGGGAGCCTGGCGCACGGTGGCTAGACTGTCATACAGCTCTATGATTAGGGTAGGACTATTCAAAACTTATTGTACACTTTTTATTTGCATTTTTTTACACCTTCCAAAATTTCATGGATTGAATTTGGTAACTTTCAGGATGAATCAAACCACTGTTTTTATTCATCAATATATATTGTGCCTAAAGGCTCTAAAGCAGTTTTTTTATAACCCAAAAATGTCCCTAAATATACCAGTTGGTGCTGAAATAGATGAATATGCATATTTAGATGGCTATTTAATTGATCCATATATTCTGAACACGTTCTCTGTTTTCTAGTCTGTCGACAAATTCTAATTAAAGCTATACTGTATTTAAAGGGATGGCTTAAGATAAATGTTTTGAAAACCCTATTGAATGACAACTCCACAAGGAAATCTGTTGGCCAGCAAGTGGGAAGGTTTTCAGCTGTTTACTTAAATTAAGTGTGCCCAAGGAAACCAGGCCTCCAAAGCCTATTGCATACCTGTATAAGTAAAGTCTGTATACCAACTACTGAGAGTTGCGTAGAAAAGGCACTTGTTTCCTAAAACTGAGTCAGGCCCCTTAGAGAATGTATGCCCTTCTCAGTATAATGGTTTGATTAATCCTGAAAGTTGCCATTCAGTAGTTCAATCCATTAAATATTAGTACTGAAAACTCAGTGTGAAAATCTGTTGGCCAACAAGTGGAAGGGTTTTGGGGGGTTGAATTACATATATTCAGCGTGCATAAGCAAGCAACATAAGGTAAGTCTGAATCACTTTCTTTTTTTTTTTGCTTAGACTACTACTCCTTTAGCCTGCACCTGTCTCTGACACATCCTGTTTCTCTTTTGGTCCCTCCCCTACCCCCTCATTGCTAGCGTGGAAGCCATTTTTTACTGTCAATGTCAACAAGGAGAGGTTTTGACTCCACTCCTCCGCTCTCAGGGCTTTGGCTGCTTCTCCAAAGCATTAGCATAGCCTTAGCAGCGTCATCTTGCTCACTCTATTCCCTCTCGTCATAATCAGGGCTTTTTCTCTGGAAGCATCCCATCTGAGTGGAAAGGGAAAAACAATGTTGAACAGTTCAACAAAGGGTTATTCCTTTACAATGGAGACGCAAAGGTTCTGTCGCATCATTGATACTCACCTTATACATGGCCATTGTGACGATGAGCAGGAGAAAGAGTCCTACTCCAACTCCTGTCCCTAGTATCAGCTCTCTTTGTGGATGAATGATGATCTCAGCCTGGACATCAATCTGGAGGAATACTTTTTGAGACCACGCGTTTTACGATAAAACAAGTCTTATGCAGTAAATCAGTTTAATTCCACAAACGGAATTACCTGTGTTTGGTGGAAGCTTGTAGAGTTGTCCTAATGAGCAAAGAAATATTACAAAATGTATGTTTTTGTGAATCTTTGCTCAAGAAATATTTGTATCTTTGTTGAAGAAAAGGTTTTTACATGAAACTTACCCCTGGGTCACTCGCTGTCTGGGCATATCGTTTTTTGTCATAGCCGAGTTCGACAAAACTGATGAAATTGACTGTTTCTCTGTCCCCAGTGAATTTCTTTGGCAATGACAAGCTCTGTAGAGTGAGATATTGTTAGACAAACTACATTAAATAAAATTGTGTGCCTTGCTTCAATTCTTTAAAACCATTTTGTGGTAATAGTAGAAGTGTTCTGATTTAAATAGCAGAGAAGTTAGACAAAGCTGTTTGTCTAACTTGTTGGGAAAGTGTATCAAAGTTCAAACTAAAATTAGTGCTTATTAGAACAGCTGTGTGATTTCAGATTTAAATAGCAGAGAAGTAGACCCATATGTTTATCATGTCTAAGTTGTGGTATAAAATGCTCGGAAAGTGGTCAATGTCAATTTGTAAAAGTTGACAAACTAACAAAGCTGCATCATTTGATGTTCTGATTTTAGATTTGAAAAGCAGATAAGTAAAACCAAGATGTCATACCCTATACACTTTGGGGAAAATAGCTGATTTGTCAGCTAATAAGCCAGGCAAGTGACACATTCTCACGTCATACTTCCATGTTCCTGGTCTTTTGCAGGGGCTTCAAGTTTATATCATAAAATCAGATGCCTTTTATGACGTTTTTGCGATGAAGACTATTGCGCTACGATTTTGCCAATTTGAAGACCAGTCAAAAACCCTACAAAAGTTCAAAAACTACTAGGCTTCTTGCATGGCGTATTCAGCAGTGGGAAGTTAATGGATGAAGTTGATGCGGTTATTAAGACATCCGTATCTCTTGATTTGTATAATAGAATGTTGGAATTCATGGGAGTCTAAAATGGAACCTTTTAGAATGTTGAAGAAATCCCATGGAAGTGGATGGAGGACAAAAAGCTCAATAGTTTAAAAGTATAATTTTATATCAATAAGTCCACTCTGCACATTTTAAAGTTTGAATGGCGTTTCTAGCTTTAAATGGTGTAGCGTGCTAAAGAATAACTATGACAAAGATTTAAAAGTGAGATGTTTGCTGTCTGTCTCATTCATTATTAGCATGTTACTCTGTACCATTATTTGTTGAAGTTGTCTTAATACAGACCTTTGCATGTTGATCGAGGTCCTTGAAGGAAACATTTCCAGACAGCACAAATGTAACTGTCAAAAACTTCTCCAAAAGGAAACTTTCACACTCGATGGACTTGCAGTATTTTTCTGGAGAGCAGTACTGTAAACACAGCCAGAAGCAAAATGTGTGTTTCAGTAACATGATTTACTATACTGAGTTGTAACCTGATTGGATCGGTTACCAACAATGTCAAGAGTGAGTGCCATATTTGAATACTCACCTCTGTTGGTGAATTGATAACCTTTCCACATTGAGTGTGGTTCTTCAAAGAAAAAGAAAGGAAACTTGTATTAGGTTGTTTCCTATTGAAAGAAATTGTGGCAGTAAAACATCAGCATTTTTGTAGGAAATGTGAACAGTTTACCTGTAAGACAGATATTTCATAGTCCTTCATTTCAAATCTGTGCTCAAGCTTAGTTGGGAAAGTGAATGTGACTGTGACTGGTACAGAGTTAAATCCCAAGTTCTGCACCTGTAAACAGTGGGACATTTAATCACTCAATGATACTAACATTAACATTTGTATAGAGATTTTATACAAAGGCATTTGTTACAAAACTCCCAAATGAGCAAGACTAGAGCGACAGACATTAAAATGTTTGTTTTTTTAGTATAAAAAGATCTAGCTCATTACACCCACACCGTGTGAATCACAATTTCAAGATCAGTCACAGCAATAGCAGCTGATTGTTTACCTCATATACATTCACCAGTCTTTTAGGTGATGTGTCCTCCAGAGTAAAGTTCATGTAAGTGGTGGAGTCTTGGGGAAGGCTTCAACAACAACAAAAAGATACACAAGTCACCTGGATTTTATTCAATTAACTTGATGGAGTCATTCTCAAACAAAATGTCAAGTATAGGCTTGTAAAGACTTACGCTTTTGCTACCAGGTCAACTGCAAATTGAACAGGGATGGTCCGGGTTAGGGAACTATTGGTTGAGTTTCCATTGTCGCTGTAAACAAAAGCAAAGGTAAATGCATTTTTTTGTGTACATTAATGGAATGCTATGAAGTCCTTCAGCTAATTCAGAAGAAGGTATTGAGGTTGTATAAACCTAGTTTGTTTTAATCAATGTATATCAATGTAATATTCGACTGCATGGGGAAATGTGTGTTTCCTGGACTGATTCTCTCACACAATTCACATTGTGGAGGCATATTTTCTACCTCAGGCCGATGACGGTCATCTCCATTGTGTCGTTCCAGTTGTATGTATTCAAAATATGGAATTTACTGGTGAACACAGCCTGAAAAAGAAAATGGCATCGTTGACAAAGTCAGACTTGATTTGAAATTGGATCATAACTGTGGGAGTGGAAAAGAAGTAGAAGGCATGTGCCTTCAGAGAGTATTCATACCTGTTGACTTATTCCACATTTTGTTACAGCCTGAATTCAAAATGGATTAAATAAAAAAAAGCTCACCCATCTACATACAATACCCCATAATGACATAGTAAAAACATGATTTTAGGTTTATTTTTGCAAATTTATTGAAAATGAAATAGAGCTCATTTACATAAGTATTCACACCCCGGAGTCAATAGTTTGTAAAAGCACCTTTAGCAGTGACTACTTCCGTGAGTCTTTCTGGGTAAGTCTCTAAGAGCTTTCCACACCTGGATTGTGCAACATTTTCCCATTTATTAAAATAATCCTTCAAGCTCTGTCAAATTTATTGTTGATCATTAGTAGAAAACCACTTTCAGGTCTTGCCATAGATTTTCACGTAGATTTAAATCAAAATGGTATCTCACTCAGGAATATTCACTGTCTTCTTGGTAAGCAACTCCAGTGTAGATTTGGCCTTGTGTTTTAGGTTATTGTCCTGCTGACCGGTGAATTAATCTCTGTGTCTGGCGGAAAACAGACTGAACCATGTTTTCCTCTAGGACTTTTCCTGTACTTAGCTACATTTTATTTTTTTATCCTGAAAAACTCCACAGTTCTTAACGATTACAAATATACCCATAACATGATGCAGTCACTACTATGCTTTTTCTCGGTCTCTTCTTCACGCAAATGACAGGGATTTGGGCCTGTTCCCGGGAAAGCAGTATATCCTTCACGTCGGACTCTTTAAAGGAAAAAGGTTCTTCCAGTTTGTGGTGAGTAATCGCTGTTCTGAGTTTAGATATTGTGGAGTGCACCAAACACTCTGGTAGTGCAGAGACCTTGATAACGTACAGCCAGTTTGATCTCGATGCCCACTGAGATGAAACCAAGGAAAAGGGGAATCAGGGGAGGTGTATGACTAATAAACAAGAGGAAATAATCTCTATCTCCCATCCATTATCATGGGAAACGTCCGCTCTGCTTGTAATCAAGACGGAGGAACTATCAGCAACGACTTCATATGTGAGATTACGTCGGCAAACAAGTCTGGTATGGTTTACGGAAACTTTGCTAACGGAGGTCATACCTGATTCCCATGTAGAGGTGGTTTCACAATAATCAGAGCTGACAAGAGCTCTGTCCTTTCGGGGTCAAGTAGGGCGGAGGCGTCTGTCTGTAAACAATCAATGGTGTCACACTAACCATGTCACAGTGAAGAGGGTCTGTTTCCCTCATGTGGAGATATTAGCAGTGGGCTGCTGATCCTACTATTTACCAAGAGCATTCCCTAGCGTGATAGTGATTGTCTACATCCCGCCGTCTGCAAATTTTTAACTGACCACAAAAACTATCCACAAAGTCACCACATTACCTACTCAATCGATCACCTGACTCGGTTGTTATCTCTGGAGATTTCAACCACTGTTTGCAACACTTCCTACCTTCAAACAGTATGTTAAAGTTCCAACTCATCTGGACAAGACCATTGAAATTCTCTACACCAACGTGAAAGATGCCTACTGCTAGACTGCTCTGCCTCCACTCACTGGACAATCTGACAACGACCTCGTCCAGCTGCTACCACCCACTGGTCCAGAGGTAACGCATCACTCAGGCGGTGATTCACGAATGGACACCTGAAACTGGAGAAGCGCTACATAGCTGCTTTGAAGGTACAGATTAGAATCCATTTATAGATGACTGGGAGGAGGATCTTAAAATGGGCTCTGAATGCACAACGGACTATGTTAACTTCTCTACTGACAATATTGTGCAAGGCAAAACATGAATACATACTGACATTAGAACGCAAGAAAATAACATGAAGGATATCTGGTATGGTAGGAATAAAACCGTTAACAGTAACTACAGAGTGATGAGGTAAGGGACAGAGTTTAAAAACGTTTTATTTTTACCAGATTCATTCGATAAGTATGATTTATCAGTGGAGCAACAGCAGATAGGGGAGGTGCTGGACTCTCATCTGGGAAGCACTGAGCCCACGAGCATCTCGAAGAAACAAGTGGTGAGGCAGCTGAAGAGGATCAATCCCAGTAAATCAGCAGGGCCTGATGGGGTTAAAGCCAGAGTACTCAAGGTGTGTGCTAATCAACTGGCTTTCATACTGCAGCATATTTGCAACCTGTCCGTAACACGCTCAGATATTCCTACTAAAATGGAAAACATCCTGCATAGAGCCCATCTCAAAAACATGACGAGGGACTGCACTGAAAGACTTAAGACCAGTGGCTTACTTAAGACCAGTGGCTTGTTCTGCTATGTCTCCACTAGAGTATATGAGCACCTGGAGAAGCCTGGCTGTGTAGCGAGAACAATGTTCTTTGACTTCTCCAGTGCTTTCAATACCATACAACAGCAACATTTTGTCCCAAAATGACATTCACGTAAACCCACACACAATCAAATGGATTGTGAACTACCTAACCAATAGACCACTGTTCGTTCGACTGAACCAGGCAGTATCAGATTGGATATGTACAAACATGGGGAGCCCACAGGGCACTGTCCTGTCACTTTTTGTGTTTACCCTTTACACAAATTACTTCTCACACAATGAACTGAACCACTTAAAGAAATTCTCTGACTCTGCTATAGTAAACTGTGTCATGAGAGGAGGCAATGCTCTTCACAGGGATACAACTGAGTCCTTTTGAAGTGGTGTGAGGCCAATTACTTGGACCTGAATGTACTGAAGACCGAGGAGCTAGTGGTAGATTTGAGGAAAAATACATGTTTTTAAGCCCATTTATATTAATGGTGAACAGATTGGCACCGTTGACTCTTATAAGTACTTAGGTGTAACAGTGGACAACAAATTGAACTGGAAGGAGGATTCTCAGTGGCTACAAAAAAAGCACAATCCAGAATGTACTTTTAAGGAAGCTTTGGACTTTTAAAGTATGCAACAAAATGCTTCGTATGTTCTATAGCAATGTCGTGGCGAGTGTAGCGACCTATGCCATTGCGTGCTGGACAGGGAATTTAGCTAAGGAGAAGCTTGACAAAGTCATTAAGAAAGACAGTGCTACAATTGGCAGCAGGCTGGAATCAATGGAGGACATGTTCATAAAAAAGCTGCACGTGACACACACCCACTCCACCAGGCCTCTAATGCAACACAGGAGCAGCTTCAGTAGCAGGTTAAGCCTGCCCAGATGATCCACAGAGAGGTTTAGATGGTCATTTTTACCCACAGCCATGAGGCTTTTTAATGACTAATTGATTAACGGTTATGAGGTCTTATTTTCCTATTGGAAAATGTTGTTGCCAGTTTTTTTTTTTCTCTCCCAAAGTAGGATAAAAAAAAACAGCACTTGAATCAGATAATTATTTTAGGGATAGTAGGGTGCATGTGCCTTTTTATGTCAATGTTTTTTTATTTTTATCATGTTGGTCATTGTTGCGTGTCCTGTCACTTTAAGTCATTGATGCATGCTGGGATAAAACAATTTCCCAAGTTGAGATGAATAAAGTAATGCTCTACTCATCATTGCACACAGTGAGTCCATGCAATGTGTGACTTATTAAGCCCATTTTTATTTCTGAACTTATTTAAGCTTGCCATAACACAGGGGTTCAACTGATTCAAGACATTTCAGCTTTTCATTTTTAAAAATTAATTTGTAAAAATATCAAACATAATTCCACTGATATTATGGAGTATTGTGTGTAGGCCAGTGATAAACAAAAACACTCAATTTAATCTATTTTAAATTCAGGCTGTAACAACAACAATGTGCAAAGCGTCAAGGGGTCTGAATACTTTCTGAAGGCACTGTATCACTCAAATCAAAGCTGTCACTCAATAAGACATTGAGTTACTGCTTTTAGCTCTGAGTCTTTATCATTTAAGAACATTTTAAAGCTTTACCAGTGTATTCACAGTTGAGCATTATTTACTGGTATATCTAAGTAATCACTCACGGTAGTTTTACTACGGTAGACAGGTATGCTGACACTGCATGTAGTTCTGTCCATTTCACCTTCCAGACCACCACAGCTGAACACCGTTCTCCTTGTAGACTATGGAATACAGACAATATGTCAGGTGTGTAAATAATCACTGACAGTCTAAAATAAACAAGTTTGCATGTTAAATATAAACCAATTTACGGAACTAATCAATTCAACACTTAAAGATCCACTACGCATAAATCGCTATATGTACGTTTTTGGGCGACCCGACCAAATTCACATACAAATGGAGTTATAGATCTGTCATTCTCATTGAAAGCAAGTCTGAGAAGGGGTAGATCTGTTCTATGTCCGCTATTTCTGTTGGATTCAAGCTTCAAATATACTTTTTCATTTTACCATACGAGAACATATTGATTACTCTCCATACACTCTACAGGAATTTGGTGTATGGAAAGTTACTGAGTGAGACAAGGGGGAGTGCATAAATGTAATATTCTGTTCAAAGATATTATTGAATATCAATGTTCCTACAGAGAGAAGTAAAAGCAACAGTCTAGCTTCAGTTCCTGATAGGGCAGGCCAGCTGCAGAACTAAGGAAGACTGATGAATTTGGCTCGAGGTCAAGTCAACAGATGAAGTGAGAAGAAACCTCTGGGAGGGGAGCCAAAGGGGCCGACCACAACGACCCTCCTACTACAGTCCTATCGCGCACACAAACACTCCCATGCCCACAAAGGTTTGAGCATCAGGCAGGGCCATGACTACACCAATGAGAGGAACCAATTCCTGCCTAGCAACAGAGATGTAAAAGGGGTTGACCCTGGCTAGTAGGAGGTTATAAATATATATGATTGTGTAATCATACCTTGTCTTTGCAGCTGTATGACCCAGTGGGTTTATTTATTTTAATTTTATTTCACCTTTATTTAACTAGGCAAGTCAGTTAAGAACAAATTCTTATTTTCAATGACTGCCTAGGAACAGTGGGTTAACTGCCTGTTCAGGGGCAGAACGACAGATTTGTACCTTGTCAGCTCGGGGATTTGAACTTGCAACCTTTCGGTTACTAGTCCAATGCTTTAACCACTAGGCTACCCTGCCGCCCCGTTTGGCGACGAGTATGAAGCGAGGGCCAGCCAACGAGAGCGTACAGGTCGCAGTCCATAGTATATGGGGCTTTGGTGACAAAACAGATTGCACTGTGATAGACTGCATCCAATTTGTTGAGTAAGGTATTGGAGGCTATTTTGTAAATGACATCGCCGAAGTCGAGGATTGGTAGGATGGTCAGTTTTACAAGGGTATGTTTGGCAGCATGAGTGAAGGATGCTTTGTTGCGAAATAGGAAGCCAATTCTAGATTTAACTTTGGATTGGAGATGTTTGATGTGGGTCTGGAAGGAAAGTTTACAGTCTAACCAGACACCTAGGTATTTGTAGTTGTCCACGTATTCTAAGTCAGAGCCGTCCAGAGTAGTGATGTTGGACAGGCGGGCAGGTGCAGGCAGCGATCGGTTGAAGAGCATGCATTTCGTTTTACTTGTATTTAAGAGCAATTGGAGGCCACGGAAGGAGAGTTGTATGGCATTGAAGCTTGCCTGGAGGGTTGTTAACACAGTGTCCAAAGAAGGGCCAGAAGTATACAGAATGGTGTCGTCTGCGTAGAGGTGGATCAGAGACTCACCAACAGCAAGAGCGACATCATTGATGTATACAGAGAAGAGAGTCTTACTTACTTTCGGTTTTGTACACCAGCTTCAAACAGCTGAAAATACAATATTGTTTTGGAAAATATATTTCACAGCTGTTTAGATGGTACAATGATTCTCTACACTATACTTGCTTGTTTTGTCACAAACTTAAGCTAACTATTACAATTTTAGTAACCAGGAAAGGGTGGAGTGATTTCTGCATAGTGCACCTTTTTAATATTTTATAAATAATTAGCACATGTAGGGAACATTTAAATGTTTGGCGGCAAACTGATATTTGAATCAACCTTCTTCTATCCTGGTTCTGCAGACCCACAAGATGAGCAAGGAAAGCTTTTGTTCCAGCCCAGGAGGAACACCCCTGATTAAACTAATCATCTCACCCTTGATTGGCTGAACATGTTTTGGGTCTCCAGTTTTGAATAACACTGGTTTAGATGAGATCAAGAAGAAAACATCAGAATGAATTACACAATAGATGGAGGGGTGTCGGTATTACCTTCAGAAGATGCATCATGGAGAATGAGAGGCCAGGAGGGTAGAGGAGGGTTAGACTGGTGTTATAGGAGTCATCCCCGTGATTGGACAGTCTTATAGTCACATTAAAGTAACTCTGGTCCACCACTAATAAAGTTGATGTGCTGATAAGAGAGACAAGACCGTACAGTCAGAAAACATGCTTTTTTTGATGAGTAATCATTATAGTTACAAACAAGTTACTTTATATGGCCTCTGTTTATCAGACACTTACATGAAGTTGAAGTCCACCTCAAGCTCTGCCAAACAGGTTTCATTTTCTTTGCAGTTCTTTTCAAAGGGCACCTGTGATGAATTCAAGACAATGTGTTTAGATGACCTGTTTTCACAGGTCTTTGGTTAAATTACAATACTCAGTCCACAGTCAATGCTAGTACTGTTGATCATTGTAAGTGAACAGGTTTTAGTCAGACCCAGAACGTATCCTCGTACCTCAACCACAGCCTTTGTATGACTGTCAGTATTCAGAATGGCAGTACAACCCTCTTGTTGGCTTTGAGATTGAGAAAATTTAAGTTGGATGATTATGGGCGATAATGTGTCAATCACGCATTGCTGGAAGAAAAGAAAATGTGTCATTCATTTCCCTATCCATAGTCCTGAACAACCCTTATCCTTTTCATCACTGAATAAGACAATAACAATTCAATAAGAATTCCACAACCTAACAAGTTAATGTTACTCATTAAATCCCCTCCTTACGAGAGACATTATGGTTGTTGTATTGTTGCATAGCTACAGTTTCTCATTGATCCTACTGTCATGTAGACTGAGTGGTTGAAGCAGGTCCGCTCCTTTCTCAGCTCCACAGTAGAGAGAAGACTTCTGGCCCCTTTGTTCGTGTCATTGTAAAAGGCTCGGCTCCTCTGTCTCACTGGATCCACATCCAGCGTGTAGGAGACGTTCATCCCTGCACTCAGCACCACTGGAAAGGTACACAATACATCTTAAATGGCCTCCTTATCAGGGAGAGAAGTTCTGAACCTCATGGTTGCCTGCTGATGGGACAGCATTGAAGTAGAAAGCAGAGATGGAGTCAAGACCTTAACTCTCGAGTCCCATATCCTCACCAAGGAACAACCTTTGGCACCTTAATTGGGGAGGACGGGCTTGTGGTAATGGCTGGAGCGGAACATGGTTTCTATGTGTTTGATGCCATTCTGTATGCTCCGTTCCAGCCATTATTATGAGCCGTCCTCCCGTCAGCAGCCTCCACCGGTCTTCAGACTGGAAAGAGACCAAGACCCACTTATTGTATAGAGTGATTTAGCTATGCAACGAGGCTCTGACCTAGACCACCAAGGCCACAATTACACTATATATACAAAAGTATGTTGACACCCCTTCAAAGTAGTGGATTCAGCTATTTCAGCCACACCCATTGCTGACAGGTGTATAAAATCGAGCACACAACCATGCAATCTCCATAAACAAACATTGTAAGTAGAAGATGAGACTGAAGAGCTGTGACTTTCAACATACCACCTTTCCAACAACTCATCAAATTTCTGCCCTGCTAGAGCTGCACCGAGCTCAACTGTAAGTGCTGTTATTGTGAAGTGGAAACGTCTAGGAGCAACAACAGCTCAGCCACGAAGTGGTAGGCCACACAAACTCACAGAATGGCATCGCTGAAGTGCATAAAACTTGTCTGTCCTCTGTTGCAACACTCACTACAGAGTTCCAAACTGCCTCTTGAAGCAACGTCAGCACAAGAACTGTTCGTTGGGAGCTTCATAAAATGGGTTTCCATGGCTGAGCAGCCAGACACAAGCCTAAGATCACCAAGCGCAATGCCAAGCATCGGCTGGAGTGGTGTAAAGCTTGCCAGGATGCCAGGAGAACGCTACCGGCCTGAATGCATAGTGCCAACTGTAAAGTTTGGTGTAGGAGGAACAATGGTTTAGGGCTGTTTTTCATGGTTCAGGCTAGGCCCCTTAGTTCCAGTGCCATAAAATCTTAACACTACAGCATACAATTACATTCTAGACAAATCTGTGCTTCCAATGTTTTGGCAACAGTTTGGGGAAGGCCCCTTTCCTGTTTCAGCATGACAATGCCCCTGTGCACAAAGTGAGGTCCATACAGAAATGGTTTGTTGAGATCGGTGTGGAAGAACTTGACTGGCAGGCACAGAACCCTGACCTCAACACCATTGAACACCTTTGGGATGAATTAGAATGCCGACTGCAAGCCAGGTCTAATCGCCCATCAATGCCCATCCTCACCAATGCTCGTGGCTGAATGGAAGCAAGTCCCCGCAGCAATGTTTCAATATCTAGTGGAAAGCCTTCACAGAAGAGTGGAGGCTATAGCAGCAAATGGAGGACCAACTTCATATTAATGCCCATGATTTTGGAAGGAGATGTTCAATGAGCAGGTGTCCACATACTTTTGGTCATGTAGTGTATGTAGTCTCAGATCACTCAATTTATGTTGGAAAGCACAAAGCCATCAGTGTTCCAAAAGTTCTGAGAGTTCTTACCAGCTTTACTCTTTGTTGCCTCTGCCATGTTAAAGCAGGCTGTCAGAGTCACCACAGGGGAAATGGTCTCTTTTGCCAGACAGTCAAAGTTATCAGTGCTGATCTCTGAGGGATGGAAGTGGAGATGAGCAGAGACGCTGAGGACCGGTCGGGATCTGTTAGCGATCGAGGGTAAAGATTGGGATGTTAGCCTACATTGTACGATGTTGGTTTAGCACTGCCCACACCTCATTGCGTTCAGCCCCCATTCAGTGCAGATCCCACACTAGTGGGATATTTTTACTGTCCGTTTTAAAACAGATTTATTTTCTTATCCTTTCTTTGGACTCGTACCTCAAGACGACAACTGTGCCACGCGTTCCCACTACGATGTCAGTCAGTCCATCCTCACCCAGGTCCATCTTCCCATCAATCGTCTGGCCAAAGAACTGGAGCTTAGATCTCATCATCGCAGCTGAGATGCGCTGCAGTAAGAAGACAAACATTTCATGAAAAGGCCTTGATATTGATATCCCAGGAGTGATGTCTGTTTTCTTTGATCATGAAGAGCCTTTTTCAACGATTTCCATCTTCGTCTGTCTCACCTGGCTGAATTCAGGGCGGATCCCCTTTAGCTTTTCACCCAGGTAGATGTACACGGCCCCCCTGTGATTGTCCTCAAGTGGAGCGCCCACAGCTACATCCTTCAGCCCATCTCCATTCAGGTCTGTGAGAGAGGAGATGGAGGAGCCGAATCTACCCTGAGCCATCACTGAAACATTCCTCTCCATCCTCAGTTCCAGCTAAAAAAGGAGAGATCACATGAAGATAAATCCATATTACATTGTCTTTTTGTGCAGTGTTATTGAAGAGGATGGATATTTATGTCCAAATGAATCAATATCGGCTTCCAGATCACGTTGTCCCTGATGAACATTTTCAACCACAAATTGCAGCATTTGAACCTGTTGTTCAGAGATTCACAGTTCAGCCCACCTTATCAGTCAGTGTGTAGACGTAGATCCTGCCCTCTCTCGGTGGTTGGTGAAACATTGGTGCACCCACCAGGAGGAAGTCTGTGTTGCCGTCTGAGTCTATGTCCACAGAACACAGCTCTGCCCCGAAGTAGGAGCCCATCTGAGAAAATCCAAACTTACATTCATACAAAAATAGTTTTGAAATGTTTTAAGAAGCACTCTGGTGTTAAATGGAACTCATAAGTAAACATAAAAAGGGACTATCTTTACTACGGGAGTAGTGATTCAACCTTTGACGTAACCCCAAAAGCTGGTTTCATGCTTTCTTGTAGAACTCGATTGATATACCACATTGCTTACAGAAATAGCTAATGTTCACCAACCTGTTCTCCAGACAATCTTTGTGCCACAGTCCAGTTGTTGTTAACCTTGTTGAAAAGTAGGATCCGTCCCATGTGTTCAGATCTTGGTGCTCCGGTAAAATATAGAAGGTTCTGGTTCTTCTTCCCAACAGCTACAGAGTATCCTATAAGAACAATAAAGAACTGTAGGTACATTGTAACTCCACTCCCTTCTCTGAAACATCTGAACTAATGGAGCCTTGAAAAAAGTTGTTTGTTCAAATTCACTTTTGAGCAATATATTTTTTTGAGCTTAATGTTCCATTACCCATATAGGAGTCTTTGTCCAATGTGGGGTCCTGAATTTCCCTTTCCTCTGATCTCTGACCCTCAGTCTCAAAGAGAGATCCACGCCAGTTGTTTGACCCCACTGAGCCCAGAACCAAGGTATCCTGTAGAGGAAATAAAACATTGGGTCATATTGTATGACATTTTTTTAATAAGCATTGATTAACTATATATTGTGTCTTCAAACTAGTTGCAATGGTGGTCATTACATTTATAAATGAGTATTTAAGCATTTACAAGGATTTGTAGTAAAACGTAGAAGCATTGTCGTAAACATTTTAAAACAATTTATACATATTACAAATTAACATTTAAGATGATAAAACATACTGGACATACTATCGTGTATCTCACCTTATTAACGTAGACAGCACTGAACCCACTCTGAGACATCTCTTTCGTCAAGTTTCCAGCCAGAGCAGTCTTGGAACCTAGAATATAGGAACACTGATATAACTAGCGATACATTAATACTTCTACTGTGAAATGTATTCAGTAAGGTGTTATAACCAGAAATAAATACCATCAGGAGGTGACCAGTATTTCCACTTTAGTTTTTTTAATATATATTTTTTTTTACAAATAGCAAATCTCCATTGACAGCTATTTTTTATTTTACCTTTGTCCAGACCTGTAAAGTTGGGTCAGCTCGGAGATTTGAACTTGCAACCTTCCAGTTACCAGTCCAACGCTCTAACCACTAGGCTACCCTGCCGCCCCACTTTGCTGTAAAATAAGTCAGTACTAAGGGATTTCAACTGAATCTGGAGTTGTACCTTCAATGTTGAAGATCTTTTTTTGTAAATTGTCTAGGATTCCTTTTAGTCCGTCGTAATCCTGGATGAGGAAAGTGTTGTTCTCTTTTGGCTTTGATGCTAGTGACTTTAGTTTCGTCAAATCGACATTCTTGACCTGCCAAGAAATATATCACTTGAGGACAGGAATTATAGTGAAGTCTAATTTCCTTTTCAATATGCATGATATTTAAACATTCACATCGTAACTGGGAAGTTGGACTGGACCCTTGAAACTACTACTACTAATAATAATAATAATAATAATAACAGCTGTATTTGTATAGCGCTTTTTAATACAAGTAACAAAGTGCTTCACATCATTCAAAAAAAAAGAAAATAAACAGGAGGAAGGAGAATAAAAATACAAATTCAACCTGGACCTTGGAATGGCCAACAGTGCCCTGTCAGAGGATCTCAAGCTGCATCCTGGTTCATAGGGAGATAAAATATCTAAGAAATGGAATGGGGCTTAACCAAGCCTTAAAGATGGAATCCTTAATTCTCCTTCCACCAAAGGCAAACGCAAAGCCTAGACTCAAGACTAGACAATGACAGCTCTCTTGTGCCTGCACAAATGATGTCACGCTACACACCTGACTAACCAGAAACACCTGTCAATCCAATCCCAATACTTTTGTTACCCTGAAATATAGGAACTACAGTATGTATAGAAAGTGTTGTCATTTCTAAATGACACAGCCAATATTTACACAAAAACCCTCAGATTGAAGTTGATAATCTATACTTTAACCTCATAGTAACTGTTTCATTACAAATCCAAACTTTTGGAGTATAGAGCTCAAATTTAAAAAATGCTTCACTATCCCAATAATTACGGAAGGCAATGTATTTCTTAGATGATATCGTAGAGGCGGGTCTGGACAACCTTCACATGCAGCTCGAGGTCAGGTGGGGGCCAAATAAAATAACCTCAGATTTCTTATTGTTGAGCCGGATAAATTGTCAAGCATTTGATGTCAACAAGACACTTATGAATGGTAGCTACACTAGGTTGGTCACTGGGTCTGATTGGAAAACAAAGCTGCGTGTCATCTGCATAGCAGTGAAACGGAATGTTAGGATTGCGGATGATGTCACCAAGGGGAAGCATGTACAAGGGGTGAAAAATGGGGCCTAGAGTGGATCCCTGAGGGACACCATAGTGAATAGGTTTTGGGGATGATACTGAACCACCCATGCTCACTGAAAAACTCTACATAACTGTGAGTCACAGTAATCTCTTATGCACTCTGGACATGAGTTAGTAGTACCCAACTCGCTAATGAACACTTGTCATCAAAACAGTATGTTGTTTTAAAACTCACCTCATTGTGATTGATCAATTTGAAGAAAGAAGTTCAACAACAGGTTGAAACTGAGTGGAAAACATAGTTGTTGTGGATGTTGTTTCCAAGTCTTAACACATGAAATGGACAGCACTTTCTAAGGTGATGATTAATTCAAAACACTAGAGCTTATGCACCCCCCAAAAAAAATAAAAACGTAATGAAAATAATGACTGTTTCTACTGCATATTACACATGGCAGAAAAGCTTTTTTTTAATACTGATTTAAGATATCTTGGTACATAATTGGTCTGTAATAAAAATCTGAGTTAGCCTACAATTATAGTGAATGGGAAAAATATCCTTTCTATTTAATTTGCTAAATTGAATTATATTCTACTTTCTATAAAATCATATAATATAAAATACTGGCAAGGGACAAACATATCTTGTCTGCTAAATCAGGGTAGATAAGTAGTTTGCTCTTGCATCTTTAACCACAACATTGTAATTTCTCATCAGATCCTTCATTATCTCATAGAATACTTGACGTTAGCAGGCTTTCCTTTTACGTTCAGCATTTATTTAAAAAAACTTTTTACATTTAAGATAAAACTTTTTAAATAACCTTTTAAGGGTAACGAGTGGTCATCTAACCAAGGTGAGACTCTGGCAGACAGTTTATCCTTGGTTTTAACTGGTGTCGGTGAGTCTAACGTAGCTTGACATACCGTATGTAATTGAACCTGTTCAGCAAATCATCAGTGTGATGTCACACAACAGGATCATTAGCAGAGGATTAAAAAGCATTGGTAAATTTACTAGCAGTTGTAGAGATATTGATGGGAGTGGGAACAGACACATTTTTAGATGGGGGAGAAAGCATTTTAAAACCAATACTGAGATGGTCAGAGACACACATCAATAGTTTCCAAGTTATCAATATTCAGACCATAGGACAGCAGGAGATCAAGAGTATGGCCTTTGTTGTGTGTTGGCCCTGTGGCATGTAGCACAAAGTTAAAGGATTCTAACAGGTGAAATATGCACTATGCAGAAATCGCTCTGCCATTTCTAATAGTTCGCTTCATTTCAGTTTGTGACAAAACGCGGAAGTGTAGAGAATCATTGTACCATCCAAACCGCTGTGAAATATATTTTCCATTAACAAATATATTGTATTTTCAGCTGTTTGAAGCTGGTGTACACATAAAAATAGAGCACATAGAACAGATCAACCAGATCTACCGCTTCTTAGACTTGCTTTCAATGAGAATGACAGATCTATAAACACACATTTCTATGTGAAATTGATTGGGTCGCCCAAAAAGGTACATACATTGCAGCTTTAAAAAACTCCCCAGCTTGTGTATTATTTGGGGAAAACACATGAATGTAAGCAGCATACATTGAAATCATACATTAAAAGCACTAACACTGGTATACACTGGTGATCAACTAGTCGAAACGACCATTTGCCAATATATTTGCACCTCTGTGAACTTTAAGTGAAATTATTCGAAAATGTACCTCAATCCAGGGATGGAAGGTAAATCGAGAATTGACGGCAAATTGATCAGATGCTGCTTTAGCATTAGCTAACTAGCATGAGGATGAACAAGCTAACTAGCATGAGGATGAACAAGGCAGTTTAATAAAAATCTTGCTGTGTTTCAATCTTCTTCATTCACCGTAGATTGTTGTGGGATAAGTACTGTAGGACTACAGCGACATCTTCCATCCCTGGATTGAGGTACGTTTTCAAACCATTTCACTTGAAGTTCACAGAGATGCAAATACATTGGCCTTTGGTCGTTTCAACTAGGAGGAGCGCATGCCTCCTCGTCAAAATGTATTGGCTAGTGATCAACCAGCTGTAGTTATGGTAATAAAACCAGTTTCAAATTAATTTAGTCATACAATTGTGTGGTGTTGTGTTGGGGGGATACAGACTCTCCCCTTTTAAGGACTTACCCCAATAACGAAACGGATGATGTTTTTGTCATCACTTCCATTGATAGAGTTAAACCTTTTATCAGTATCACTGGGATTTCCATCTGTTATTATGACCAGTACTTTAGTTGCATCTGCGGTGGCGCCGGCAGCTTGGTTTTCAAAAATGTTTTTCCTGAATTAGATGTATACAAACAACAGATCAAGCTATCTTTCTTACACCACAATCCCCGTTCATCAAGTAAAACTGATTAATAATGTTCAACTGTGACCTACAAAAGAAAGTCTATCGCCTGATGTGTGTTGGTTAGATTAGACATGTGCTTTTCTTTCCAAAGATTAGTCAAGGCTCTCCCCTCTTGGTAGTCATTGAAGTTGAAAACTGTCCTGGCTATTGATGAGAACTGAACTGCTGCAAACTGTGGTTTAAAAAAAGAGGAAAAGTTGACTAATACTGATTTCATTCCGTGCAGCGACATGCATGGGTATTGCACATACACTCTTAGAATTAGTGGTGACTCGAGGAACCCTGAAGATCCTCAAGGAACCCCTGAGGTTCTACAAGGAAGCATTGCTAGTCAATGGTTCATATTTACACCTTTGGTTAGTTGAGGGGTTCTTGGAGGAACCTTTAATGGTTCAATGTAGCATCGGGTTCGTGGAGGAACCCTGGAGTGGAGGTGTGGCTTAGTATGGGTGTGGCATTAAGATAATGTATATATTTTTTAGGCCACCCATTATTAGAGTAAATTTCACTCCTGTTTATCTGTTCTGCTGTATTATCATCACTTGTGATGGTGAAACCCAAATATCTTTGTAGCATCAATGAGGCTTACAGAGGTGTTCCTCAAGAGCCTATGCTCTTCCAAAGTGGGAATAGTTGCCACTTCATTACTATATGTAAACAGAATAGATAATATTATTTACATTATATTCAAATATATAATATGTATAATTATTCAAGAATTTAGGTTTGCATTGTGAAACTTAACATGATGAACAGGAATGACATTTATGCTGACTGGGGGTCAAAAAGTCTGAAAGTCACACCTCTAATAAGCCATGCCTCCAATCTGATAGGCTGCCACCACTACAATATATTATTAAAAGGTTCAAAATGTTACTCCTCCCATCACAACAAGGTTCCGGTTTGGACCTTTACACAAGGGTTCCTCCAAGTCCCTTTTCAGAAGGGGTTCCTCAAGGAACCTGTTTGAACTGGAAAGGTTCTGCCGGGGTGGCAACCCAAAAGCTTCTTCTAGGCACCTTTACTTCTAAGAGTGTAGATAAACAGATGTATGTTCAGCAACCTCACAAGCATGATTCAAGTTATTACATTTAAAGGGAAGTTTACCTTGATTGAGGAGTTTTTTAGGGTTGTCATGATATTGATTATGAAACCTTTGTTCTTATCAAATTCATCCTTTGTCATGCTTCCTGATCCGTCAAATAGGAAAACGAGGTCCACTATTTTCTTAGTACATTCTGTAAGAGAAAGTGAATTACATAAATGTATATGATGGATGACACTCACAACATTCTTTACATATTCAGGAATCTAAATCTTATCATTCACAATTAATATTTTGTGACCTAATCCTAATGTAATTTAGCATGACATGAATAAACATTCAATGTATACCTAAAACCCTTGGGTTATGTTATTATTATCAACAATTGTCTTCAAGTTTCACCGTTATACCTTGGAAGGCAGGTGTGAAGTTCGAGGTGATCTGGAGCTGGCTGTTGAACTGATAACAGATACTGTTCAGATAGGAGTTCCCATCACACTCGTGTGCCAGACCAGGGCTGCAGGCCTGAATGAGGAGAATAAATCATTGTAAATGTGATAAAATAATGGGTTGTCTGATGGACCTCAGATGTCTCCAAAGACAGTTACAGGAATTTGCCATGATCATTTTTAGTTGGCTGAGGTATTGTTTTATGACTTAAGTGAAACAAGTCATTTGAATTTAAACAGGCACCCCAATTCTGATATTTTTCACACTAATTGGTATTCTGTCCAATCACATCAGATATTTTTCAGAGCTGATCTGATTGTTCAAAATAACAATTAGTGAAATCAAGATCATAATTGGGCTGCCAATGTCAACACAGCCAAACACATATATTACACATACTCACATGGAGTATTTGAAAACAAGAACATGGTGGTTATCTTACAGTGAATGTTGGAGGAGAAGTAGATTGTCCAGCCATAGACAGTCCAATGTACTTGATTGTGTCAGTTTCTGTTGGAAGGCAAAAGGCAGACTTGCAGAATCAACTAGTGTTTCTCATTTTCAAGACCTTGTTGACATTTCAGCAATATTTTAATACTCTGACAAATATCGATTAGCCATGGTTACCGTGATAGGTGTTACATGTTCTAATAATTCGTATAATTATTCATTTTGTTAAGGTAACCACCTTTCTAAATTGCAGTCCAGTAAGTACAGTATAGTGTATCATCAACTTCCATCTCTACCTTGAGGAGTGTAACAGTCTGTACAGTCTGTTCTGTCTTGAGCACATCTACAGATTCCACCAGATCCGTTCTTCTGATATGGAGCACTGACCATTACCCTGTGGGTGAGAAATAACAGTATAGATTGGTTGATTTAGATGAGCCTGTGTCACTACTTATATATACATTCAGTTTATTATGTACACCCTTTACCTCTAGAACAGCCTGAATTCTTCGAGTCATGGATTCTACAAGGTGTCGGAAATGTTTGTTACTCAATTGGTACCATGGGACCTGACGTGTGCCAAGAAACCATTCCCCACACCAGTACACCACCTCCACCAGCCTGTACCGTTGATACCAGGCAGGATGGATCCATGGACTTATGCTGCTTACGGCAAATCCTGATTCTACCGTCAGGATGAAGCAACAGGAGCCGTGATTCATCAGACCAGGCAATGTTTTTCCACTCCTCAATTGTCCAGTGTTGGTGATCACGTGCCCACTGGAGCCGCTTCTTCTTGTTTTTAGCTGATAGGAGTGGAACCTGGTGTGGTTGTCTGCTGCAATAGCCCTTTGTCTTAATGACAGCTTTGAACACTCTTGGTATTCTCTCAACAAGAACGTTGAAAGTTTCTTCAAGTGCAGTCGCAAAACCCATCAAGCGCTATGATGAAACTGGCTCTCATGAGAACCGCCACAGGAAAGGAGAGGATAAGTTCATTAGAGGATAAGCTGCAGAGGATAAGTTCATTAGAGTTAACTGCACCTCAGATTGCAGACCAAATAAATGCTTCACTGAGTTCAAGTAACAGACACATCTCAGCAGGAGACTGTGTGAATCAGGCCTTCATGGTCAAAAAGAAGCCACTACTAGAGGACACCAATAACAAGAAGTGACTTGCTTGGGCCAAGAAACACGAGCAATGGACATTAGACCGGTGGAAATCTGTCCTTTGGTCTGATGAGTACAAATTTGAGATGTTTAGTTCCAACCACTGTGTCTTTGTGAAGGGATGAGTAGGTGAAGGGATGATCTCTGCATGTGTGGTTCCCACTGGAAGCATGGAGAAGGAGATGTGATGGTGTGGGGGTGCTTTGCTGGTGACACCGTCTGTGATTTATTTATTTACACTTAACCAGCATGGCTACCACAGCATTCTGCAGTGATACGCCATCCCATCTGGTTTGCACATAGTGGGACTATCATTTGTTTTCCAACAGGATAATGACCCAAAATACACCTCCAGGCTGTGTAAGGGCTATTTGACCAAGAAGGAGCGTGATGGAGTGCTGCATCAGATGACCTGGCCTCCACAACCACCCAATCTCAACCCAATTGAGATGGTTTGGGATGAGTTGGACCGCAGAGTGAAGGAAAAGCAGCCAACAAGTGCTCAGCATGTGTGGGAACTCCTTTAAGACTGATGGAAAAGCATTCCCATGAAGCTGGTTGAGAAAGCCAAGAGTGTGCAGAGCTGTCATCAAGGCAAAGGGTGGCTACTTTGAAGAATCTAAAATCTAAAATCTTTGATTTGTTTAATACATTTTTGGCTACATGATTCCATATGTGTTATTTCATAGTTTTAATGTCATCACTATTATTCTACAATGTAGAAAATAGTTTAACAAATAAAGAAAACCCCTTGAATGAGTAGATGTGTCCAAATTTGTGATTGGTACTGTATATAGTGCATGTTTGCAGACATAGGTGCATTTTTCTGGTTATTTTTGTTTCCTCAGGTGTGTAATACTGTTTTGCACATTAAGTTTGTAACATAATGCATTGCATTTCTCACTACTATGATAACAGTAACACTTGCCCTTTCTCCTTGCCAGATATGAATTGCAGGACTTTGTATCCAAAAAAATCCTTTTCCTCCCCCTTGTAGATTTTTGGGTTTGCTTCATCAATGTTGAAAGCCATTGAAGAGACAGCTGGCAAAGAAGGGTAGAGAAGCACAATCAGATGATTAGCTAGGTGTCCATCCAATTGGCGACAGATTTTCATGAGAATATTCTAAAACCTCCATAAAAACAATATGCACTCTTTCACACCAGAGATCAAATTGACATGTTGAGGATAAAAGTATATGCGTGATTTAAAAAAAAAAATGAGCATATCACCAGAATAAAACCCTCAATATTTATTGGAAATGATCACCAAGCTCATCATCATCTTGCACTTTCACCACCCTGTGAAGTTCATCACAATGTAATTCATCTGTAGACTAATAAAATACATGCTTTCCCGGTGAGTCCTAGTGGGAGGACAACACAGCATGTTATTGCATGACTCGATATGATTATTATGTCAATATTTCTCTCATGATTAATTTTACTGAGTCGAAGAAGATCCCACCTTATCTAGTTTCCATCAGGCCTGTCATCTTAGATATCAGATCTTCCATACAACATGGGAAATTGGCATAATTTACCATGTAATATGTTAGATAATGCTCAGTGAAAATAAGTCTATCAACAATTGAATATATATTTATACATAATCCACACCAGTATCTACAGCAGGAGTTGCGTGAACTCATTAATTATCACTGTCTGTCCTGTAACCTAAGTTCGCAGTGTATCAGTGCAGAAATATAGACTATCAATTTATCATTAAAAATAAATAAAAAATTGCTCAAAATAAGTGACCAAACTTTAATGCTATTACTGGAACTCGCATTGAGCTAGGCAACTCATCTAAGAGCTATTAGGAATAGAGAGAGCCCAGTGGAGCTGATGCCAGTGGAGATGCGTGAATTGTACAGGACAGGAACAGTGAAGATCGAGAGATGTGTAAATGAGAAATTAGGGTAATTAATATACAAATCTATAATTCGTAGGCCTATGCTGCCATACGACCTGACCTGTGCAAGACAGAGGCAAATAATATCCATTAGAGACAGATTTTAATATCATATAGGCCTTCATAATATAGGCCTACTATCACATATTGCATTTATTTTGAGTAACAGACATGTACAACAAAATGTACAATGTGAACCCAGAGGATATCACTTGAAAGTATTAAAACGCTTGTTTCCAAAATGATCCTCAATGGTAAAAACAATAACACATATAATGAATAAAAGGCCAGATACAATTACAAACAACAATATATACATTCATTTATATTGACATCCTAAAAACTGTCACTATTCACGGCAGTTTTCCTTAGCCTTAAGAATCATACCATATTCATTTCTACATTAAAACATTGCATTGCACATCATAACTATCATTCAAATAAATCCACCTGACCAGCAGTAGGGGGCACAAGGGGCAGTGGAGGGGTTTCTCTTACTTAGACAACCTAGTCCAAATGAAAACATTTTCCTGCTTTTTAAAGCTATTTCGACTTTTTTTTTTGCTTGATCTCCAAGGGGAGGCTATTCCATAGACAAATGCCTGTATATAAAAATGTGTTCCTCGCAGTACTGTTTACTCTTGGGATTTTACAAGACATAACACTAGCTCTGTTATTGTAACTGTGCTGTTAATTAAAGACCATATCAATGTGTTTTTTCATATCACCTGGTGCAATCATTTAAGATATCAAACATATGATTAAGTTTAAATTGGTCCACTCTGGACTCCAAAGGCAACAAGCCCACCTCCCGGAACTCCTGTACCCCTATGTGGGTCCTAGGGTGGACATTCAGCATATACCTGATAACATTATTTTGCATGACCTGCATTCTCTTTTTTTGTTTTTATTGATAGCCCACTATACCTAGCAGAGCAGGCAAAATTAAAATGACACTGAATCAAGGTTGGGACAAGCAGCTTCTTAACTTTGATCCTAAAATATCTGGTGTTACGATATGAAAATGTCAATTTGTTCACCATTTTAGAAATATTTTTGCAGAAATCAGGTCTCCGGAAAGGGATTGATCTAGTTTTAGATTCAATCTTCTTGACCTTTATCTCGTCAGCCCTAAGCTGTCTATGTTTTGTTCCAAACAAAATCGATAAAGTTTTTCCCAAATGTAGCGACAATTTGTTGTCAGTCAACCAATCTCTAACGAAATGCAATTCCTTACTCAGGGTCTCCTCTATGTAAACTGTATCCTTCCCTGATACAGCTATTGCTGTCATCAATCAGCGTAAAAGCATGAGTTTCCACTTTATAGTATCTGGCATATCATTAACGTATGTAAGAAATAAGAGGCCCTAAAATTGATCTCTGCGGTACAGGATATTTCTTTGGCCTCTGACAGAACATCACCAACATTACATACTTGTGTTCTGTTGGTCAGATAAGACCTACATGAATTCACTGCTACATCATTTAGACCCATGAATTTCAGTTTCATCAGAATATCATGGTCCAGTCTCAAAAGCTTTCTGCAAGTCTAACATGACCATACCTGTATAGCTCCCCTTCTCACTTTCCTGCTTGATGTGGTCAAAAAGGTGGATAAGGCAAGTATCAGTGGAATGAGCTGTTCTAAAGCCAGATTGGAGTTCATAAAGACGTTTGTGACCGAGAAGGTATTTGTTTGAATGTTAAATGACGAGACAGACGCATTGACGCGAGTAACCAGTCTTGTTCAGTACATCACAACACATCCGGGTATCTCAAGCACCCCGGTAAAACACAAGAGTTGCAGTAATGAACATTTACCAACAGATGGCATCACTGTGCCATTTTACACCCATAACAGTATTCCTAAAGTTGATTAAAAACGAATCTCTCAACAACTTTGGATAACGTGCTGAGAATCGACACAGGCCTGTAGTTTCCTACATTTGTTTTACTGCTCTTCTTGTGGAGCGGAACCACCCGGGCTGTTTCGAGATCATTGGAAAATGTACCACTACTAATAGAAAGGTTTACAATATGCGTTATCATTTTAGCAGTGACACAAGCACTATGCTTTATGAATCTTGCAGGAAGGTTGTCCAGCTCAGTTGCTTTGTCTGTGCTCATTAAGCATAGTAGATTGGAAACAAGCTAAGTGTTACTTTGAGAGTTTACAGCTTAATCATGTGACAAGGGTTGGATATCTCCACACTTTATGTGAACAAAGCAAATCACAAATGTCGCAAGCCACCGCTTTTGAATTCTTCCTTACCTCAGTTTGGCCATAGTTTTTTTTTAGCTTGCTTTGTGGTGTTTGGGCCACGCGATGTGTGTACTTCGCCACAGAGTAATAGACTGAAAGTAAAAAGCAGCTTGTTGGTGTTGACAGCGGTTAGGGTTTTCAACAATGCCTAGGTTTTTATTAGCCAACATGTTTAGGAAAAGGGAAGTGTGATTTGCTCGTGTGGTTGAAATGCACTTGGTGGCTTTAAATGCTGGGTCCTTTTGACGGGTATGTTTGTGAGTTTGCTTATTCTCTCTATGTTCATGCAGAACGTTTCCTAAAGTAAATTCATGCATTTCTGTTGTTGTGCATTGTGATAAGACTGTCGTGTTATCAACTTGGCTGAGTGCTTGGCCTCTGGCCATGGTCCTAATGTTGTCGCTCCCACCGCGGAGACGCACAAAACAGCTAATCGCTGGGCTGGCACATCATCTGGATGACACAGGTGAGCATTAACGTGTCTCCATTTTACCTGGGCTTCTCCCAAATCGTTACAATATACAATATCGGTGGCGCCGATGTGTTCTGAATTACATTTAGGCTAACAGTTGGTTAAAGACGTTCTTGCCCTGGGCCCCATCATTGTTTAATCCAGCCCAAATAAATGGCGCTGGTCCAGTGTGTGTTGGAACCTTCATTGTTAATGCTTTGCTTATTGGTTATGTGGTGCATTGCCACATAACCATGTTGGAGGACGATTTGTTGCATATATTATATATATATCCTAACTAGAAATATAGCATCGAAGAGGGCCCTCCTTTGAAGAAAAAAATGACCCGCAGCTGATCATAGTCTGGCGCAGGCGTTGGTGTAAACAAGGTTCAGTCTCTAATATTGTGCACATGGCTGAGAAGGTGCACAAACGTATTTTGAGGAATCCTAATTTCAACATTCTTGACTGAACATAGGTGTGCTATAGGCTACTGTTGTTCACCAAGAACTGCCATCAAAAGTGAATGTAGCTGTAACATTGTAAGTAACTTCTTTATGACTTTTTCACCATGAAAAATGTGTGATAAATGGCCAATAGTTCATGCTTATCATTGACTGTCTCAAAAACATGAATGCATTATAAAGTGTTATCTCGGTTTAAAAAATGAAGTGGTTCCAACCAACTATTGTTCCAACCAACTATTGCCTCAAAACCCCAAAAAAGCTTTTTGGTGGAAGTGGGTTACCGTTATTGACGTAAAAGCACAAATAAAGATATGACTAGTTCTGTGAAATAAATTTAGAGCATTAGATTTTATTGGGAACCCCATTAGCCCATGCAAATGACTACATTAGGCACCTTCCTTTCACATAAATGATCCCTGTGCAAGTTAAGTATCCATCTTGAAAACATATCCTCCACTACTTCAACTATACTTATTGATTACAATGGTGTGAAAGGTTCCACATATTTCACACTGAGGAAAAGCTCACAATTTTTTTACTGTAATATAAAATATATAGTAATGAAAGTAATTGACTTGTTTTTACTAGTTGAGCTGATGATAATATTAAGCTGAGTGAAATCCTGTTAGTCAGTGCTTACCCATGGCTCCCATCCAGGTGAGCAGGGAGAGGGGTCCCTGCCTGGACATCTTCTCCTTCACTTTGTTCACTAGCATGCAGTAAGGAAAATATTGCAACACTCAACCTTTGCAAATGAAACTTACTTGTCTTCCTGTACTTTGTTTCCTGTGTGCCTCTTCTTATAAGAGGCGTCTCCACCCCCAAAAGTATCTGCGGTAGTTCATTATCATTTGGGTGAGAATGGGGATTTTTTTATTTTTTTATTTAACCAGATAGACTAGTTGAGAACAAGTTCTCATGTGCAACTGCGACCTGGCCAAGATAAAGCAAAGCAGTGTGGCACAGACAACAACACAGTTACACATGGAGTAAACAATAAACAAGCCAATAACACAATAAACAAGTCAATGACACAGTAGAAAAGAAATAAAGTATATATACAGTGTGTGCAAAAGGCATGAGGAGGTAGGCAATAAATAGGCCATAGGAGCGAATAATTACAATTTAGCAGATTAACACTGGAGTGATAAATGAGCAGATGATGATGGTGGATGTACATTGCCTTCAGAAAGTATTAAACCCCCCCTGGACTTTTTTCACATTTTATTGAACAGCCTGTATTTAAAATGTATTAAATAGAGTTTTTTTTTCACTGGCCTACACACAATACCCCATAATGAGTATGGTTACATGTACACAATAATCTGATTACTGTGGATATTCAGATTAAAATAATAGTTTGATAAAAACATTTACATGCTTTGCAAGAATAAGAATTTCCTAATAATGTTAAAATGGACGCATCTGAAATCAGGCTACCTGATGGCACTCTGATAAATGCAGAATATTGCCAATCCAAATAAATGTTCTTCCACAGCGACCATGTTATTTTTGGAAGCATATTTGATTATGAATTCGAACATATAAAGTTAATGAAAAAATGTATTAAAAATGAAAAGATGAAATGTCTTGAGTCAATAAGTATTCAACCCCTTTGTTATGGCAAGCCTACACCCAGTCACGACAACGATACAAGCGTCATTCCTAACTCAGTTGCCGGAGAAGAAAGAAACTGCTCAGGGATTTCAGCACAACTTTAAAACAGTTACAGAGTTTAATGGCTGTGATTCCAAAACATGCATCCTGTTTGCAACACGGCACTAAAGTAATACCTCAAAATATGTGGCAAATCAATTAACTTTTTGTCCTGAATACAAAGTGCTATATTTGGGGCAAATCTAATACAACACATTACTGAGTACCACTCTCCATATTTTCAAGCATAGTGGTGGCTGCATCATGTTATGGGTATGTTTGTAATCATTAAGGTCTGGGGAATTTTTCAGTATAAAAGAAATGTACAAATTGGAGCAAGTACGGGCAAAATCCTAGATGAAAACCTGGTTCAGTCTGCTTTCCATCAGACACTGGGAGATGGATTCACCTTTCAGCAGGACAATAACCTAAAACACAAGGCCACATCTACACTGGAGTTGCTTACCAAGAAGACAGTGAATGTTCCTGAGTGGCTGGGTTACTGTTTTGACTTAAAAGATCCGAAAATGGTTGTTGGTCATTGGTAGACAACCAATTTGACAGAGCTTGAAGAATTTACAAAAGAATAATGGGAAAATGTTGCACAATCCAGGTGTGGAAAGCTCTTTAGAAACATACCCAGAAAGACTCACAGTTTTTGCTGCTACCAAAGGTGATTCTAACATGTATTGACTCAGGGTTGAATACTTTTCTAATCAAGATATATTAGTGTTTACATTTTCCATTCATGTTTTACAAATGTTCAAATTTCCCTTCCACTTTGACATTACAATGTATGTTGTTGTAGATCGTTGACAACAAATGACAGTTAAATCCATTTGAATCCCACTTTGTAAAGTCGAGGGGTGTTAACACTTTCTGAAGGCACTGTACATGTTTTTTGCTCATTCCTCTTTTGCATGATTGGTATTGGTACATTCCCCCAGCTCCTTCTTTTATACTTCCCCAGTGAGAATACCTAAGTATCAAATGTGAGAAAACTGAGAAGAAAAGCAGCACAGACTACATACTACACCCAATCTATAAGAATGTCTTATTTGAGTCAGAACAGGTGGCTGGAAGGGATGTTTTGAATGAGGCAACAACAAACATATGAGAAAGATTAGAGACAAAGGACAGGAGTGCTTCTGTGGTTTATAATTCATCCACAAGGTGCTCTTTGATCATGGGATAAAATACTATAGAACAAAAATAAGTTGACGCTAGATAGTAAACAATACCGGAGAAGCATTTGTCCAAACAAACTTCCAAAAGGCACTCATGTCGTGGAACATTTTTAAAGCCTTGTGGCTTATGCATGGCAAGAATTTTTTTTAAACACTGACTCATTGCGGCTACAGCAGCCTTCGTCAGGGTGACCCTGAGCTTATTTGGCTATTCAGTTGAGTTTCATTTTATTTCACATATAAATATATCACATTTTGTCCTAATTGCCACATTGACATTTGCTCTAATAAGTTAAGTAGAGCATGATAGCTCAGCACACAATAAGCCTGTGAGAAGATGGGTTTAGGTACCTTTTTAACCACAATGCTCTTTGGCTACGTAGTGACATTCGTTTGACACTGACACGTACAGTGTGAACTGTTGCTGCGTTTCCATACCCTCATGTTGCTCTAATCAGTTAAGTAGAGCATGATAGCTCAGCACACAAATAGCCTGTGAGAAGATGAGTTTAGGTACCTTTTTAACCACAATGCTCTTTGGCTATGTAGAGACATCCGTTTGATACTGTACTGTGTGAACTATTGCTGCATTTCAATACCTTCATGTTTGCTGTTTGTGCAGTTTTACATTTTGTAATTTGTATTTGATGTGTCTGTCTTTGTAATTACAGGCCTCATTAAGGTTAAATATAAAATACAAGGAATAATACAAGAAATCTTACATAAGTGTTGATAAACCCGTTGTGTGTTTGATCTGTCAGTGCACAGCTTATTGCAGTGTGTTGATAAACCCGTTGTGTGTTTGATCTGTCAGTGCACAGCTTATTGCAGTGTGTTGATAAACCCGTTGTGTGTTTGATCTGTCAGTGCACAGCTTATTGCAGTGTGTTGATAAACCCGTTGTGTGTTTGATCTGTCAGTGCACAGCTTATTGCAGTGTGTTGATAAACCCGTTGTGTGTTTGATCTGTCAGTGCACAGCTTATTGCAGTGTGTTGATAAACCCGTTGTGTGTTTGATCTGTCAGTGCACAGCTTATTGCAGTGTGTTGATAAACCCGTTGTGTGTTTGATCTGTCAGTGCACAGCTTATTGCAGTGTGTTGATAAACCCGTTGTGTGTTTGATCTGTCAGTGCACAGCTTATTGCAGTGTGTTGATAAACCCGTTGTGTGTTTGATCTGTCAGTGCACAGCTTATTGCAGTGTGTTGATAAACCCGTTGTGTGTTTGATCTGTCAGTGCACAGCTTATTGCAGTGTGTTGATAAACCCGTTGTGTGTTTGATCTGTCAGTGCACAGCTTATTGCAGTGTGTTGATAAACCCGTTGTGTGTTTGATCTGTCAGTGCACAGCTTATTGCAGTGTGTTGATAAACCTGTTGTGTGTTTGATCTGTCAGTGCACAGCTTATTGCAGTGTGTTGATAAACCCGTTGTGTGTTTGATCTGTCAGTGCACAGCTTATTGCAGTGTGTTGATAAACCCGTTGTGTGTTTGATCTGTCAGTGCACAGCTTATTGCAGTGTGTTGCATAGTGAAAAATTGAGGATGACGTCTGGGGATTGCAACATTCCCCTTCTGTTTGTGTCTACACAGCATCTAGAAGTTTTGTTTGTGTCGTCTCTTTCTTCCTGCCTCCTCTTCGACCCTAGCCCAGGTAATTTGTTGCCATTTTTGTGTTGGTTTTCCTCGTAGTTGCTTATTTTAACATCTTTGGGTTTTTAGAAAAGTGCTATAAAATCATATGTATTAAACTAAAAGCCTCATTTCTGCAATTGCAGAACTGTAGTTTCATTTCATTTCGCCCTACATTTCTACTGATCTGGTTATAAATAACAGAACTAAGTAGTGCCACTCTGTATCTGTTACTTCTGTATTCTTTATGGGATCCAGACACTTAAGTATATTCTATTTCCTGTAATTTCTAGTCTTTTGGTTTCATAATTGATATCAAAAACAGATTTTCTCTTATAGGTCAAGCAGCCTGTAGACCATAGAATTTGGTCAAGGTGATCTGGCCACCGAATGAAACCACCATTCTACCCAACATTTGATCACTGAACTTTACTCAAAACCTTCCCTTTACCCGTTGCTATTTGTGGCAAGTTTCATCATAATAACAGTACAAAAAACATTATAGTCTCTGAACCAGCTTGGAATATTGTTTTGATTGGTTGATTTTTATCCTGTCTTTCATGTGGCCTGTTGGGTTAAAGGCTAATTATCTGTGCAACTTTAAGCTAGCTTATTAGCGTAAAGGAAAACATTTTCAATGCCAATAAGAATTGAATTTACAATGAGCGTCATTTTGTGCAAATCAATGAATATCAGTACTTCATTGTTTGTGTTGATTTATTTCACCCCTCCACCCCCCACTCTTTCCCCTGTTTGAAGGAGAACTTTTTTTTGCTGCGCCACATCCACTCCAGCTTAATGTGATACAGAAATACTACTGCATTGACAGACACTAGTTTGACAATGAGACAAGATGCTGAGGACCCACACATATTTACAAACAAATAAACAGCATATCAATCCATCTGAGGAGATTTACATCCAATGAAGGGAGTAGTACACAGTGTTGTATGAGATCTTCAGTTTCTTGGTAATTTCTCGCGTGGAATAGACTTCAATTCTCAGAACAAGAATAGGCTGACGAGTTTCAGAAGGAAGTTCATTGTTTCTGGACATTTTGAGCCTGTAATCAAACCCACAAATGCTGATGCTCCAGATACTCAACTATTCTAAAGCAGGCCAGTTTTATTACTTCTTTAATCAGGACAACAGTTTTCAGCTGTGCTAACATAATTGCAAAAGGGTTTTCTAATGATCAATTAGCCTTTTAAAATAAACTTGGATTAGCTAACACATCATGCCATTAGAACACAGGAGTGACGGTTGCTGATAATGGGCCTATGTAGATATAACATTAAATCAGCCATTTCTAGCTACAATAGTCATTTACAATATTAACAATGTCTACACTGTATTTCTGATCAATTTTATGTTATTTTAATGGATAAAAATGTGTTTCTTTCAAAGACAAGGACATTTCTAAGTGACCCCAACTTTTGAACGGTACTGTACATTTATAATAACAAATCCATCACAGATCGGACTTGCACAGACTAGGCTGCCGATCATACATCCTCGATTTTGCACTTCTTGATGTGTTGTTTTCTTTTTGGTGTTGTTGCCAGGGCTACAATGACAGAATAAAAACAAATGTTTTAATGCACATGACCGTGGGAAAATCAGAGCTGTGTCCATGGTAACAACAGAAACAATTCATTTAGACCCAAAACAGGTGTCTATTTGCTGAAATATGTGTCGTTGCCCGGCTATTAAAAGGGACTGGGGCTTTTTTGAGGTTTACTTTATAAGTACTGCAATTAAGTGCATGTATTGTCAAAAGTGGATCACTTCAATAAATGGATCACTAATCATTAAACAATGCCACTTTAAATAATGGCACTTTAATAATGTTTACATATCTTACATTACTCATATCACATATATATATATATCATGTATTTTATACCATCTACTGCACCTTGCCTATGCCACTCGGCCATCGCTCATCCATATACTTATATGTACATATTCTCATTCACCCTTTAGATTAGTGTATATTAGGTAGTTGTTGGGGAATTGTTAGATTACTTGTTAGATTTGTGTGTATTAGGTAGTTGTTGGGAATTGTTAGAAGTAAACAGAGGCTTTGAGAATGATGATTGCATGCAATGATGACGCAAAAAATGACTAGGTATCCCCCCCTTACCCGCGTCACTGTCCCTTTCTTGTTTTTAAAGGATGAGAGAAGTGCTACACCTGGTGGAGAGAGATTGTAAGACATAAATAGTTGCTTTATGCGTGCTGTACGTTACGACATGACACGTCACGATGTAATGGAGGGTCAGTTTTTTAAAAACTTTTCTCATACTATGGAGCCATTACCATGTCGATCAACGCTTGAATAGAAGCCTAGTTCACACCCCCGCTTTTGAAGTCAACACAGTCGCTACAGTCCCATTAGTTTTTTTTGTCGCCTCGTTTGAATGTGGCAGTTGCGCACATTTGTATGGAATGGGGTGAGTTTACCTTACCCCAGTTATCACTGCTTTCATCAGCGCCCTTTTCTTGAGAGCGAAACAATTTTCGATTTTCTTGCCCCCCCATTTGTTTTACTCTGAGCGCCTTCTCCCTCTGACCAGCAGAAACACAAACAATTATGACTAGCCCACTTCTGGTTACCTTCACCGATTCCAAATTACCCAACTATTGTTTCACCCACAGTGAAACCACAAATGGATCAGCCAAAAGGCAAGAGTCCATTTTTTTCCATAAACTTCACTCCTACTGTCACAGACTCATCTTTATCCTGATCCTAGGTGCATACCTCGGTCTCCGATACCTACCACCTTCGATAATTCACCCTCATTCACTTCAATTTCTCATCCTTCAGCTCCCTCTGCTTACACATTTTCCCTTTTCCCTGCTTACACATTTTTCCCTTCTTTAACAAACCATTTCCCTTTTTTACACCATTCTTATCCGACTCAAGCTCACCCTCTTCTTCCCTCTCTCTCTTAGACCTTCTCTCCCTCTCCATTTCCCTCCACTCCTCCTCCATTTTCCAAGTACACCTCTCCTGTTGATAATACTGCACTACTCCTAACCACCATCTCGTTCCCGCCTTGTCCAGGGACTCCATTTCCGTCCTCTCCCTCTGCATTCATTGCTGGGTTGCGGTTGCGTTGCTAGCCCGCGGGCTCGTCTCAGGTCTACATGGGTGCGTTCCAGGTGGTCTTCATTGCTTCATCATTTCTGTGTCTATTATAACAGATCGTTAACATAACAGATTAGCATAATTGGTTCAGATTATTTGAGGATTTATTGGCCTCTACTTTTATATTTTACAAATCCCAAATCACTATTGCAGGGCTGACCAACTCTGTTCCTGTTCCTGGAGAGCTACCATCCTGTAGGTTTTCGCTCCAAACCCAGCAGGTTTTCGTTCCAAACCCAACTAACGTGATTCAATTTATCAACCAGTTAGTTGGGCGTGCTAGATAAGGGTCTGAACAAAAACCTACACTCCCATTCAAACACAGAATCCTATACTGGATTTCTTCAGACTACCAAGACAAGATTTGGATGGATGGCCACGTGAGGCTAGTGTTGAACATATCACCTAACCACACACTGGTGGTGTTCCTGCCTGATTACGTTGAAGACATTGCATTGCATCAACCAATGGTTGTGCCACGTCATCGACTATCGGGCATTACATTCCTATATCATAAGATGTGGTTAGCTGATATGTTAAACATCTATCCAAGCTTCCGGACGTCCTAGACGACCAATTCTCATAGCTTTTAGCCGTACCCTTATCCTACTCCTCCTCTGTTCCTCTGGTGATGTAGAGGTGAATCCAGGCCCTGCAGTGCCTAGCTCCACTCCTATTCCCCAGGCGTTCTCTTTTGATGACTTCTGTAACTGTAATAGCCTTGGTTTCATGCATGTTAACATTAGAAGCCTCCTCCCTAAGCTTGTTTTATTCACGCCTTTAGCACACTCTGCCAACCCGGATGTCCTAGCCGTGTCTGAATCCTGTCTTAGGAAGACCACCAAAAACTCTGAAATCTCCATCCCTAACAACAACATTTTCAGACAAGATAGAACTGCCACAGGGGGCGGTGTTGCAATCTGCTGCAGAGATAGCCTGCAGAGATCTGTCCTACTATCCAGGTCTGTACCCAAACAATTTGAACTTCTACTTTTAAAAATCCAACTCTCTAAAAACAAGTCTCTCACCGTTGCCGCCTGCTATAGACCACCCTCTGCCTCCAGCTGTGCTCTGGACACCATATGTGAACTGATTGCCCCCCATCTATCTTCAGAGCTCATGCTGCTAGGTGACCTAAACTGGAACATGCTTAACACCCCAGCCATCCTACAATCTAAGCTTGATGCCCTCAATCTCACACAAATTATCAATGAACCTACCAGGTACCACCCCAAAGCTGTAAACACGGACACCCTCATAGATATCATCCTAACCAACTTGCCCTCTAAATACACCTCTGCTGTTTTCAACCAAGATCTCAGCTATCACTGCCTCATTGCCTGCATCCATAATGGGTCAGCGGTCAAGCGACCTGCACTCATCACTGTCAAACGCTCCCTGAAACACTTCCGCGAGCAGGCCTTTCTAATCGACCTGGCCCGGTTATCCTGGAAAGATATTGACCTCATCCTTTCAGTAGAGGATGCCTGGTTGTTCTTTAAAAGTGCTTTCCTCACCATCTTAAATAAGCATGCTAAGAACAAGATAGAGCACACAAAAACACTTTCAAACGTTCATAGATGACCAGCAGGGTCAGGTAAAGACCTTATTGGCATTAGAGGCTGCAAACATTTCAAGACTCTAGGGTCAGATGGCTTTCATGTTTCTGTTCACCTTCCCACCCATGGGCCAGACTACACTCAATCATAGGACTGACAGAAGAGAAAAGTCTTGAAGGTTGAGACTGAGTCTGATTCTCTCACTTCGGCAAACCATTCCATACAGAGGAGCTCTGTAGAAGAAAGCCTTGTCTCCAGCTACTGAAGCCCTGCTTCCAATTCATCTGATTGAATTAGCAGAAACGGATCATTGCATATTCACAAAAATTATGAGCAAAACACATTCAATCTAACCTGGAATTCTGTTTAGCAGCACCATCCTCCTTTGCCTCGGTTTCCTCCTTCAGGACCTTCTGCCGACGGAGTTGTATTGCTGGTACTATAACATATATGGAGGTGAATAGACATTTCATAGATTGTTCAAAATACATCAGTGTTTTTTTTTAACGATAGCCCATTTTAAAAATGTGGCTGTTATCTAGCTACGTGGAAACCACAAAACCCTTAAGCCCATTTGAAAAACAGTGTTAGTCATATTGATATCTTTACTTAGCAACAGCTAATGTTACTGATGAATAGTCAGCCTAGTCTGTCTCGGTGTGCATTGTTTGGGGATTTTACGTTTGATGAGGCCTACAACTCACAATTTTGAAATGTTTTTTTGACATAATTAATCAACACTAATCATGTTCATTTTAATGTTAATTTAATTAAAGCAGAAAGTAACATACTAGAACACTTAGCCAGTAAACTAGTAACAACTTACCCTTTCTCTCTTCCTCCACTCTTGCCGACTACATTTCCTGTTATTCGATGAGTGAACAATGGAATGTTATTACACTCAACTGGTTCTTGTTCCCATGTGTAAAATTATATACAAAAAAATAGCATGTTTTTGTTCTCCCTCCTTATAGTAAGGTATATTATGTTGAGCCGTTTCAGGATTTGGCTGTGATTAGTATTAAACGTTAGTTCAGAGTTTTTGTTTCTTTTGCATGTTAATTGATTTTATCATATGATCATGAATTGTTCTCAAATAGGTATTTACAGTAACTCAAAAGTACATTGGTGTGCAATTCACAAATACACTAGATCTTGACTATACAGTACTTCCCCTGTATACCCTACCCACTTAAAGTTGAAATAAAACAAGTCAAATGTACAACTGAAAGTAGAGGTTTTCTTGCCTTCAGAAAGTATTCACACCCCTTTACTTTTCCATGTGTTACAACCTGACTTTAAAATGGATTAAATTGAGATTTTGTGTCACACACCACCCATAATGTCAGTGGAAGTTTGTAGAAAATGTATGTCTTTAGTCAATAAGTATTCAACCCCTTTGTTTTGGCAAGCCTAAATGATTTATGGAGTAAAAATGTGCTTAACAAATCTCATAAAAGTTGTATGGACTCATTCTGTGTTCAACCACAAAGACCAGGGAGATTTTTCAATGACTCATAATGAAGGGCACCGATTGGAACATGTGTAAAAATGATAAAAGCAGATGCTGAATTTCCCTTTGAGCATGTTGAAGTTTTTAATTAGGCTTTGGATGGTGTATCAATACACCCAGTCACTACAAAGACACATGCATCCTTCCTAACTCAGTTGCCATAGAGGAAGGAAACTGCTCAGGGATTTCATCATGAGGGCAATGGTGATTTTAAAACAGTTACAGTTTAATTATTAATGGTTGTGATATGAGGGAATTGAGGATGATCAACAATATTTTAGTTACTCCACAATACTAACCTAAATGACAGAGTGAAAAGAAGGAAGCCTGTACAGAAAAAAAATCAAAACATGCATCCTGTTTGAAATATAATGCAGATAAGTAATACTGCAAAAAATCCAACACAACACATCACTGACTACCACTCGTAATATTTTCAAGAAATGGTGGTGGCTGCATCATGTTATGGGTATGCATTACTGAGCTCTCCGGTTATGCCATTCTACTGCCAATTTTTAGTCTATGGAGATTGCATGGCGGTGGGTTTGATTTTATACACCTGTCAGCACCGGGTGTGACTGAAATAGCCGAATCCACTCATTTGAAGGGGTGTGCATATACTTTTGTAAATATAGTGTACATCTTACAGAATAATGTGAAACGCATGAAACAATAAAGCTCTTTGCCAATGTACATTTCTCTAGTAAGAACATAGCACTTTAAATAATGACATTACAGCAATAATACAAAGAAATTATTGTTTACCTTGACATAAACATTGAAAAAGTATATAATATGTATAATACTGAATCACTTTGGTCACGTTTTATCAAACATCAATGTCCATGAAACATCTACACTACCGTTCAAAGTTTGGGGTCACTTAGAAATGTCCTTGTTTTTGAAGGCCAGCATCCCGGACTCGCCTCTTCACTGTTGACGTTGAGACTGGTGTTTTGTGGGTACTATTTAATGAAGCTGCCAGTTGAGGACTTCTGTTTCTCAAACTAGACACTCTAATGTACTTGTCCTCTTGCTCAGTTGTGCACCGGGGCCTCCCACTCCTCTTAATATTCTGGTTAGAGACAGTTTGCGCTGTTTTGTGAAGGGAGTACTACACAGCGCTGTACGAGATCTTCAGTTTCTTGGCAATTTCTCACATGGAATAGCCTTAATTTCTCAGAACAAGAATAGACTGACGAGTTTCAGAAGAAAGTTATTTGTTTCTGGCCATTTTGAGCCTGTAATCGAACTCACAAATGCTGATGCTCCAGATACTCAACTACTCTAAAGAAGGCCAGTTTTAATGCTTCTTTAATTAGCACAACAGTTTTCAGCTGTTCTAACATAATTGCAAAAGGGTTTTCTAATGATCAATTAGCCTTTTAAAATGATAAACTTGGATTAGCTAACACAAACGTGCCATTGGAACACAGGACTGACGGTTGCTGATAATGGGCCTCTGTACGCCTATGTAGATATTCCATAAACAATCTGTTTCCAGCTACAATAGTAATTTACAACATTAACAATGTCTACACTGAATTTCTGATCAATTTGATGTTATTTTAATGGACAAAATTTTTTATTTTCTTTCAAAACTAGGACATTTCTAAGTGACCCCAAACTTTTGAACGGTAATGTATTTAAAAAAAATGTATTTCAGACTTAATCACATATTGAGTGACATGCGTGGTTCTGTGGTCAGGACAGACTATATTAATCTAACAATTTTTTTTTTGCTTGGACCTCTACTCCTTTCTCTAACCTGCTACGTCAATTATCTTAACCTGCTGCGTAAGTTCTCCTAACCTGCTATAAAATAGTCCCTTGCATATGGAAGTGGCGTCAAGCGTTTCTCTACTCCATCAGCCTGCTTCTGACTCTGACACATCCTGTTCTTCTTTTGGTCCCTCCCCTACCGCCTCACAAGTGGGGAAGCCATTGTTTTCTGTTTGACTGTCGTCAAGGAGAGAATTTGACTCCACTGCTCCACTCTCAGGCTCACTCTCAGGCTCTAGCTTTTTCTCTGTTATAGGCTGAACAGCGTCATCTTGCTCCCTCTGTTTCCCTTCATTCTCATCTTCCTGTGCATTATCAACAAGCCTTTTTCTCTTGAAACATCCCAGCTGAGTAGAAAGGAAAAACAATGTGAAGAATATGAATCAAAGTGTTGGTCCTTTACAATGCAGAAGCAAAGGTTCCGTCGCATCATTGATACTCACCATATACATGGCCATTGTGATGATGATCAGGAGAAAGAGTCCTACTCCAACTCCTGTCCCTAGTATCAGCTCTCTTTGTGGATGAATGATGATCTCAGCCTGGACATCAATCTGGAGGAATACATTTTGAGATCATGAGTGACGATGGAACAAGCATTTTAAAAACAATTCTTATACAGTAAATCAGTTTAATTCCACAAACGGAATTACCTGTGTTTGGTGGAAGCTTGTAGAGTTGTCCTAATGAGCAAAGAAATATATACAAAATTGATGCTTTTGTCAATCTTTGCTCAAGAAATATTTGTATCTTTGTTGAAGAAAAGGTTTTTACATGAAACTTACCCCTGGGTCACTCGCTGTCTGGGCATATCGTTTTTTGTCATAGCCGAATTTGACAAAACTGATGAAGTTGACTGTTTCTCTGTCCCCAGTGAATTTTTTTGGCAATGACAAGCTCTGTAGAGTGAGATATTGTTAGACAAACTACATTAAATAAAATGGTGTGCCTTGCTTCAATTCTTTAAAAGCATTTTGTGGTAGTAGAAGAAGTGTTCTGATTTCAGATTTAAATAGCAGAGAAGTTAGACAAAAACGTCGAGCTTCGTCTAACTAGTTGGGAAAGTGGTCAAAACGGCAGATGTGTCAAAGTTCAAACTAAAAGTAGTGCTTATTAGAACAGCTGTGTGATTCAGATTTAAATAGCAGAGAAGTAGTAGACCCATATGTAATAATGTCTAAGTTGTGGTATAAAATGCTCGGAAAATGGTCAAAATGTCAGTTGTTTGTAAAAGTGTGTGCAGTCAATGCAGTAACTAACAAAGCTGCATCATTTGATAGGTAGATATCTGTTCTGATTTTAGATTTGAAAAGCAGAGAAGTAGACCAAGAATGTCACACCCTCTAAGTGTTTGTCTAAGTTCTTGGGGAAGTAGCTGATGTGTCAGATAATAAGCCAGGCAAGTGACGCTTTTCTACGTCATACTTCTTTGTTCATGTCCCTGGTCTTTTGCAGGGGGCTTCAAGTTTATATCATACAATCAGATGCCTTTTTATGATGTTTTTGCAATGAAGACTATTGCAGTATGATTTTGCACATTGAAGACCACTGAAAAGCCTTCAAAAAGTTCAACAACTACTAGGCTACTTGCCACATCTCTTGCATTGCGTAGTCAACAGTGGGAAGTTAACTTAACGAATGAAGTTGATGAGGTTATTAAGACATCTGTATCTCTCGATTTGTATAATAGAATCTTGGAATTCATGGGAGTCTGTAACAATGGAACCTTTACACTGTTGAAGAAATCCCATGGAAGTGGATGGAGGACAAAAAGCTCAATCGTTTAAAAAGTATAATATATATCAATAGGTTGTATGCAAGCACACTGGTCCTTACCACTCTGCACCTTTTAAAAGTTTGAATGGCGTTTCAAGCTTAAAGGGTGTAGCGTGCTAAAGAATAATAAATATGACAAAGATTTAAAGTGGGATGTTTGCTGTCTCAAAGTCTTAATTATTAGCATGTTGTTACTCTTTACCATTATTTGTTAAAGTTGGCTGTATACAGACCTTTGCATGTTGATCGAGGTCCTTGAAGGAAACATTTCCAGACAGCACAAATGTAACTGTCAAAAACTTCTCCAAAAGGAAACTTTCACACTCGATGGACTTGCAGTATTTTTCTGGAGAGCAGTACTGTAAACACAGCCAGAAGCAAAATGTGTGTTTCAGTAACATGATTTACTATACTGAGTTGTAACCTGATTGGATCGGTTACCAACAATGTCAAGAGTGAGTGCCATATTTGAATACTCACCTCTGTTGGTGAATTGATAACCTTTCCACATTGAGTGTGGTTCTTCAAAGAAAAAGAAAGGAAACTTGTATTAGGTTGTTTCCTATTGAAAGAAATTGTGGCAGTAAAACATCAGCATTTTTGTAGGAAATGTGAACAGTTTTACCTGTAAGACAGATATTTCGTAGTCCTTCATTTCAAATCTGTGCTCAAGCTTAGTTGGGAAAGTGAAGGTGACTGTGACTGGTACAGACTTAAATCCAAAGTTCTGCACCTGTAAACAGTGACACATTCAATCAACCAACCTAACAATAACATTTATATTGAGATTTTATACAAAGGCATTTGTCACAGAACATGTAACAAAACATATACCTAAGCCCCCAAAAGAGCAAGCCTCGGGCAACAGAGACGGTGGAGGCGACTGAGTGGATGGCTCATAATATCGTCTGGAACGGAGCAAATGGAATGGCATCGAAGACATGGAAACCATGTGTTTGACATATTTGATACCATTCCACTGATTCCGCTTCAGCCAATAGCCACAAGCCTGTCCTCCCCAATTAAGGTGCCACCATCCTCCAGTGGACAGAGAATATGTTTATATGCACACTAATAATTAAATATTAAACTAATAATGGCAATGCTCAGTTTAGCATTAGTCATGTGAACACCTTTCTCTGATGATCTTACTAGGCGTAAGGTCATGAGCAAATTAAGCATGAGCAAGGTCATAAGCAACAAAAAATGTGCATACAAACTTTATACTCTGAGTGTACGAAACATTAAGGACACCTGCTCTTTCCATGATATAGACTGACCAGGTGAATCCAGGTGAAAGCTATGATCCCTTATTGATGTCACTTGTCAAATCCACTTCAATCAGTGTAGATGAATGGGAGGAGAACAGGTTAAAGGATTTTTAAACCTTGAGACAATTGAGATATGGATTGTGTGTGTGTGCCATTCAGAGAGTGAATAGGGAAGACAAAAGATTAAAGTGCCTTTGAATGGGGTATTGTAGTAGGTGTCACGTGTACCGGTTTGTGTCAAGAACGGCAAGACTGCTGGGTTTTTCACACACTACAGGTTTCTGTGTATATCAAAAATGGTCCACCACCCAAAGGACATCCATCTAACTTGACACAACTGCGGGAAGCATTAGAGTCAACATGGGCCAGCATCCCTGTGGAATGCTTTCGACACCTTGTAGAGTCCATGCCATAACGAATTGAGGAAGGTGTCTCTCATATTTTGCACACGCAGAATCAAAATTTTTATTTTTAAAATTTTATTTCACCATTATTTAACCAGGTTGGCAAGTTGAGAACAAGTTCTCATTTACAATTGCGACCTGGCCAAGATAAAGCAAAGCAATTCGACACATACAACGACACAGAGTTACACATGGAGTAAAACAAACATACAGTCAATAATACAGTAGAAACAAGTCTATATACGATGTGAGCAAATGAGGTGAGATAAGGAAGGTAAAGGCAAAAAAGGACATGGTGGCGAAGTAAATACAATATAGCAAGTAAAATACTGGAATGGTAGATTTGCAGTGGAATAATGTGCAAAGTAGAAATAAAAATAATGGGGTGCAAAGGAGCAAAATAAATAAATAAATAAAATAAATACAGTAGGGAAAGAGGTAGTTGTTTGGGCTAAATTATAGGTGGGCTATGTACAGGTACAGTAATCTGTGAGCTGCTCTGACAGCTGGTGCTTAAAGCTAATGAGGGAGATAAGTGTTTCCAGTTTCAGAGATTTTTGTAGTTCGTTCCGGTCATTGGCAGCAGAGAACTGGAAGGAGAGGCAGCCACAGAAAGAATTGGTTTTGGGTGTGACCAGGGAGATATACCTGCTGGAGCGCGTGCTACAGGTGGGTGATGCTATGGTGACCAGCGAGCTGAGATAAGGGGGGACTTTACCTAGCAGGGTCTTGTAGATGACCTGGAGCCAGTGGGTTTGGCGACGAGTATGAAGCGAGGGCCAGCCAACGAGAGCGTACAGGTCGCAATGGTGAGTAGTATATGGGGCTTTGGTGACAAAACGGATGGCACTGTGATGGACTGCATCCAATTTGTTGAGTAGGGCATTGGAGGCTATTTTGTAAATGACATCGCCAAAGTCGAGAATTGGTAGGATGGTCAGTTTTACAAGGGTATGTTTGGCAGCATGAGTGAAGGATGCTTTGTTTTTGCGAAATAGGAAGCAATTCTAGATTTAACTTTGGATTGGAGATGTTTGATATGGGTCTGGAAGGAGAGTTTACCGTCTAACCAGACACCTAGGTATTTGTAGTTGTCCACGTATTCTAAGTCAGAGCAGTCCAGAGTAGTGATGTTGGACAGGAGGGCAGGTGCAGGCAGCAATCGGTTGAAGAGCATGCATTTAGTTTTACTTGTATTTAAGAGCAATTGGAGGCCACGGAAGGAGAGTTGTATGGCATTGAAGCTTGCCTGGAGGGTGAACCAGGCGAGGCAATCATTTGAGAAACCAAGGCTGTCAAGTCTGTCAATCACCACATCCTCATCGGCAGAGTCGAAAGCCTTGGCCAGATCAATGAATACGGCTGCACAGTAATGTTTCTTATCGATGGCGGTTAAGATATCGTTTAGGACCTTGAGCGTGGCTGAGGTGCACCCATTGAGGTGCACCCATGACCAGCTCTGAAACCAGATTGCATAGCAGAGAGGGTATGGTGAGATTCAAAATGGTCGGTAATCTGTTTGTTGACTTGGCTTTCAAAGACCTTAGAAAGGCAGGGTAGGATAGATATAGGTCTGTAGCAGTTTGGGTCAAGAGCGTCCCCCCCTTTGAAGAGGGAGATGACCGCAGCGGCTTTCCAATCTTTGGGAATCTCAGACGACACGAAAGGTTGAACAGGCTAGTAATAGGGGTGGCAACAATTTCGGCAGATAATTTTTTGAAAGAAAGGGTCCAGATTGTCTAGCCCGGCTGATTTGTAGGGGTCCAGATTTTGCAGCTCTTTCAGAACATCAGCTGACTGGATTTGGGAGAAGGAGAAATGGGGACGGCTTGGGCAAGTTGCTGTGGGGGGTGCAGTGCTGTTGACCGGGGTAGGGGTAGCCAGGTGGAAAGCATGGCCAGCCGTAGAAAAATGCCAGCCGTAGAAAAATGCTTATTGCTTATGCTTCCAAAACATGATATGATCACTGGGATAGAACGTATTTGTGACAGAAGTCCCATCAGGTAGCCTGATATTCAGCTGTCCATGTAAAATGGATTGTAAGGGAAATTGTTATTTTTGCAATGCATTTAAATGTTCAAACTATTATATTAATCAGAGTATTCACACTAATTGGATTATTGAATGCATTTAAACGGCTTGAGTAACAGTAAAAGTATGTTTTGTTTTTAGAGTGTAAAGCATCAGAAAAAATGTCCCTCGCGTAAGAGTGAATCACAATTTCAAGATCAGTCACAGCAATAGCAGCTGATTGTTTACCTCATATACATTCACCAGTCTTTTAGGTGATGTGTCCTCCAGAGTAAAGGTCATGTGAGTGGTGGAGTCTTGGGGAAGGCTTCAACAACAACAACAACAACAAGATACACAAGTCACCTTGATTTTATTCAATTAACTTGATGGAGTCATTCTCAAACAAAATGTCAAGTATAGGCTTGTAAAGACTTACGCTTTTGCTACCAGGTCAACTGCAAATTGAACAGGGATGGTCCGGGTTAGGGAACTATTGGTTGAGTTTCCATTGTCGCTGTAAACAAAAGCAAAGGTAAATGCATTTTTTGTGTACATTAATGGAATGCTATGAAGTCCTTCAGCTAATTGAGTAGAAGGTATTGCGGTTGTATTAAACTAGATCTTAGTTTTAAGCAATGTTTTGTTCAATACTTCGACAACATGGGGAAATGAAGGGCGTTTCCTGGACTGATTCTAATCTCATCTAGCTGCTGCTCTAACATGTTCACAATGGAAGCAGATTTCTACCTCAGGCCGATGACGGTCATCTCCATTGTGTCGTTCCAGTTGTATGTATTCAAAATATGGAATTTACTGGTGAACACAGCCTGAAAAGGAAGATGGCATCGTTGAGAAGAAAAAATAAAGACGTTACTGATTTGTCACATCTTTATCATCTAAGGACAACATTTTAAAAGCTTTAGCAGTGTATTGACAGTTGAGCATTATTTGAGCATTATTTACTGGTTTATCTACATTAAGTAATCACTCACTGTAGTTTTACTACGGTAGACAGGGAGGCTGACAGTGCATGTAGTTCTGTCCATTTCATCTTCCAGACCACCACAGCTGAACACCGTTCTCCTTGTGGACTATGGAATACAGACACCATTTCAAGTGTGTAAATAATTCCAGTTTGTACATCTGAGTCACTGACATAGTGTAAAATAAACAAACAAGCTTGTTAACAGCTTAAGGAATTAATACATTCAACACTTAATATGTTGCAAAATTGTATTAATAATTAGCACATGTAGGGAACATTTAAATGTTTGGCGGCAAACTGATGTTTGAATCAACGTTCTTCTATCCTGGTTCTGCAGACCCACAAGATGAGCAGGGCAAGCTTTTGTTCCAGCCCAGGAGGAACACCCCTGAATAAACTAATCATCTCACCCTTGATTGGCTGAACATGTTTTGGGTCTCCAGGTTTGAATAACACTGGTTTAGATGAGATCAAGAAGAAAACATCAGAATGAATTACACAATAGATGGAGGGGTGTCGGTATTACCTTCAGAAGATGCATCATGGAGAATGAGAGGCCAGGAGGGTAGAGGAGGGTTAGACTGGTGTTATAGGAGTCATCCCCGTGATTGGACAGTCTTATAGTCACATTAAAGTAACTCTGGTCCACCACTAATAAAGTTGATGTGCTGATAAGAGAGACAAGACCGTACAGTCAGAAAACATGCTTTTTTTGATGAGCAGTCTGTAATCGTTATAGTTACAAACAAGTTACTTTATATGGCCTCTGTTTATCAGACACTTACATGAAGTTGAAGTCTACCTCAAGCTCTGCCAAACAGGTTTCATTTTCTTTGCAGTTCTTTTCAAAGGGCACCTGTGATGAATTCAAGACAATGTGTTTAGATGACCTGTTTTCACAGGTCTTTGGCTAAATTACAATACTCAGTCCACAGTCAATGCTAGTACTGTTGATCATTGTAAGTGAACAGGTTTTAGTCAGACCCAGAACGTATCCTCGTACCTCAACCACAGCCTTTGCAGGACTGTCAGTATTCAGAATGGCAGTACAACCCTCTTGTTGGCTTTCAGATTGAGAAAATTTAAGTTGGATGATTATGGGCGATAATGTGTCAATCACGCATTGCTGGAAGAAAATAAAATGTGGCATTCATTTCCCTATCCATAGTCCTGAAAAACCCTCATTCTTCTCATCACTGAATAAGACCAATACACAATAACAATTCAATAATAATTCAACAACCTAACAAGTTAATGTTACTCATTAAATCCCCTCCTTACGAGAGACATTATGGTTGTTGTATTGTTGCATAGCTACAGTTTCTCATTGATCCTACTGTCATGTAGACTGAGTGGTTGAAGCAGGTCCGCTCCTTTCTCAGCTCCACAGTAGAGAGAAGACTTCTGGCCCCTTTGTTCGTGTCATTGTAAAAGGCTCGGCTCCTCTGTCTCACTGGATCCACATCCAGCGTGTAGGAGACGTTCATCCCTGCACTCAGCACCGCTGGAAAGGTACACAAGAGTCTGAAATGGCTTCCTTATCAGGGAGAGAAGTTCTGAACCTCATGGTTGCCTGCTGATGAACACCATTAAAGTAGAAGGCAGAGATGGAGTCAAGACCTTAACTCTTGTGACCCAGATCCAGACGGAGGTCCAACCTTTCGATACACTTGGACTTCATCTGGGTCTTCACCACAGGTCGGTGGCACCTTAATTTGGGAGGACGGGCTTGTGGTAATGCCTGGAGCGGAATGGGTGGAATGGTAACAAACATGGTTTCTATGTGTTTGATGCCATTCCATTTGCTCTGTTCCAGACATTATTATGAGCCGTCCTTCCCTCAGCAGCCTCCACTAGTCTTCAGACTAGGAAGAGACCCAGACCCACGTATTGAGGTCAGTAATTTAGCTATGCACCGAGGCTCCGGCCTAGACCACCAAGGCCACAATTATGTGGTCTCAGATCATGATTTATGTTGGAAAGCACAAAGCCATCAGTGTTCCAAAAGTTCTGAGAGTTCTTACCAGCTTTACTCTTTGTTGCCTCTGCCATGTTAAAGCAGGCTGTCAGAGTCACCACAGGGGAAATGGTCTCTTTTGCCAGACAGTCAAAGTTATCAGTGCTGATCTCCGAGGGATGGAAGTGGAGATGAGCAGAGACGCTGAGGACCGGTCGGGACCTGTGAGGGATTGAGATAAAGACAGTGATATTGGCCTACATTGTACGATGTTGGGTAGCACCGCCCACACCTCATTGAGCGCAGTCCCCTTTCAGTGCAGATCCCACACTAGTGGGATATTTTTTCTGTTCTTTTAAACCAGCTGTCTTTTCTTATCCTTTTTTTGGACTCGTACCTCAAGACGACAACTGCGCCACGCGTTCCTACTACGATATCAGTCAGTCCATCCTCACCCAGGTCCATCTTCCCATCAATCGTCTGGCCAAAGAACTGGAGCTTAGATCTCATCCTCGCAGCTGAGATGCGCTGCAGTAAGAAGACAAACATTTCATGAAAAGGCCTTGATATTGATATCCCAGGAGGGATGTCTGTTTTCTTTGATCATGAAGAGCCTTTTTGAACGATTTCCATCTTCGTCTGTCTCACCTGGCTGAATTCAGGACGGATCCCCTTTAGCTTTTCACCCAGGTAGATGTACACGGCCCCCCTGTGATTGTCCTCAAGTGGAGCGCCCACAGCTACATCCTTCAGCCCATCTCCATTCAGGTCTGTGAGAGAGGAGATGGAGGAGCCGAATCTACCCTGAGCCATCACTGAAACATTCCTCTCCATCCTCAGTTCCAGCTAAAAAAGGAGAGATCACATGAAGATAAATCCATATTACATTGTCTTTTTGTGCAGTGTTATTGAAGAGGATGGATATTTATGTCCAAATGAATCAATATCGGCTTCCAGATCACGTTGTCCCTGATGAACATTTTCAACCACAAATTGCAGCATTTGAACCTGTTGTTCAGAGATTCACAGTTCGGCCCACCTTATCAGTCAGTGTGTAGACGTAGATCCTGCCCCCTCTCGGTGGTTGGTGAAACATTGGTGCACCCACCAGGAGGAAGTCTGTGTTGCCGTCTGAGTCTATGTCCACAGAACACAGCTCTGCCCCGAAGTAGGAGCCCATCTGAGAAAATCCAAACTTACATTCATACAAAAATAGTTTTGAAATGTTTTAAGAAGCACTCTGGTGTTAAATGGAACTCATAAGTAATCATAAAAAGGGACTGTGTTCCTCTTTACTACGGGAGTAGCGATTCAACCTTTGACGTAACCCCAAAAGCTGGTTTCATGCTTTCTTGTAGAACTCGATTGATATACCACATTGCTTACAGAAATAGCTAATGTTCACCAACCTGTTCTCCAGACAATCTTTGTGCCACAGTCCAGTTGTTGTTAACCTTGTTGAAAAGTAGGATCCGTCCCATGTGTTCAGATCTTGGTGCTCCGGTAAAATATAGAAGGTTCTGGTTCTTCTTCCCAACAGCTACAGAGTATCCTATAAGAACAATAAAGAACTGTAGGTACATTGTAACTCCACTCCCTTCTCTGAAACATCTGAACTAATGGAGCCTTGAAAAAAGTTGTTTGTTCAAATTCACTTTTGAGCAATATATTTTTTTGAGCTTAATGTTCCATTACCCATATAGGAGTCTTTGTCCAATGTGGGGTCCTGAATTTCCCTTTCCTCTGATCTCTGACCCTCAGTCTCAAAGAGAGATCCACGCCAGTTGTTTGACCCCACTGAGCCCAGAACCAAGGTATCCTGTAGAGGAAATAAAACATTGGGTCATATTGTATGACATTTTTTTAATAAGCATTGATTAACTATATATTGTGTCTTCAAACTAGTTGCAATGGTGGTCATTACATTTATAAATGAGTATTTAAGAATTTACAAGGATTTGTAGTAAAACGTAGAAGCATTGTCGTAAACATTTTAAAACAATTTATACATATTACAAATTAACATTTAAGATGATAAAACATACTGGACATACTATCGTGTATCTCACCTTATTAACATAGACAGCACTGAACCCACTCTGAGACATCTCTTTCGTCAAGTTTCCAGCCAGAGCAGTCTTGGAACCTAGAATATAGGAACACTGATATAACTAGCGATACATTAATACTTCTACTGTGAAATGTATTCAGTAAGGTGTTATAACCAGAAATAAATACCATCAGGAGGTGACCAGTATTTCCACTTTAGTTTTTTTAATATATATTTTTTTACAAATAGCAAATCTCCATTGACAGCTACTTTTTATTTTACCTTTGTCCAGACCTGTAAAGTTAGTTCAGCTCGGAGATTTGAACTTGCAACCTTCCAGTTACCAGTCCAACGCTCTAACCACTAGGCTACCCTGCCTCCCCACTTTGCTGTAAAGTAAGTCAGTACTAAGGGATTTCAACTGAATCTGGAGTTGTACCTTCAATGTTGAAGATCTTTTTTTGTAAATTGTCTAGGATTCCTTTTAGTCCGTCGTAATCCTGGATGAGGAAAGTGTTGTTCTCTTTTGGCTTTGATGCTAGTGACTTTAGTTTCGTCAAATCGACATTCTTGACCTGCCAAGAAATATATCACTTGAGGACAGGAATTATAGTGAAGTCTAATTTCCTTTTCAATATGCATGATATTTAAACATTCACATCGTAACTGGGAAGTTGGACTGGACCCTTGAAACTACTACTACTACTAATAATAATAATAATAATAATAATAATAATAACAGCTGTATTTGTATAGCGCTTTTTAATACAAGTAACAAAGTGCTTCACATCATTCAAAAAAAAAGAAAATAAACAGGAGGAAGGAGAATAAAAATACAAATTCAACCTGGACCTTGGAATGGCCAACAGTGCCCTGTCAGAGGATCTCAAGCTGCATCCTGGTTCATAGGGAGATAAAATATCTAAGAAATGGAATGGGGCTTAACCAAGCCTTAAAGATGGAATCCTTAATTCTCCTTCCACCAAAGGCAAACGCAAAGCCTAGACTCAAGACTAGACAATGACAGCTCTCTTGTGCCTGCACAAATGATGTCACGCAACACACCTGACTAACCAGAAACACCTGTCAATCCAATCCCAATACTTTTGTTACCCTGAAATATAGGAACTACAGTATGTATAGAAAGTGTTGTCATTTCTAAATGACACAGCCAATATTTACACAAAAACCCTCAAATTGAAGTTGATAATCTATACTTTAACCTCATAGTAACTGTTTCATTACAAATCCAAACTTTTGGAGTATAGAGCTCAAATTTAAAAAATGCTTCACTATCCCAAAAATTACGGAAGGCAATGTATTTCTTAGATGATATCGTAAAGGCGGGTCTGGACAACCTTCACATGCAGCTTGAGGTCAGGTGGGGGCCAAATAAAATAACCTCAGATTTCTTATTGTTGAGCCGGATAAATTGTCAAGCATTTGATGTCAACAAGACACTTATGAATGGTAGCTACACTAGGTTGGTCACTGGGTCTGATTGGAAAACAAAGCTGCGTGTCATCTGCATAGCAGTGAAACGGAATGTTAGGATTGCGGATGATGTCACCAAGGGGAAGCATGTACAAGGGGTGAAAAATGGGGCCTAGAGTGGATCCCTGAGGGACACCATAGTAAATAGGTGTTGGGGATGAAACTGAACCACCCATGCTCACTGAAAAACTCTACATAACTGTGAGTCACAGTAATCTCTTATGCACTCTGGACATGAGTTAGTAGTACCCAACTCGCTAATGAACACAGTATGTTGTTTTAAAACTCACCTCATTGTGATTGATCAATTTGAAGAAAGAAGTTCAACAACAGGTTGAAACTGAGTGGAAAACATAGTTGTTGTGGATGTTGTTTCCAAGTCTTAACACAACGAAATGGACAGCACTTTCTAAGGTGATGATTAATTCAAAACACTAGAGCTTATGCACCCGCCCCCCCCCCAAAAAAAAAAACCGTTATGAAAATAATGACTGTTTCTACTGCATATTACACATGGCAGAAAAGCTTTTTTTTAATACTGATTTAAGATATCTTGGTACATAATTGGTCTATAATAAAAATCTGAGTTAGCCTACAATTATAGTGAATGGGAAAAATATCCTTTCTATTTAATTTGCTAAATTTAATTATATTCTACTTTCTATAAAATCATATAATATAAAATAATGGCAAGGGACATAAACATATCTTGTCTGCTAAATCAGGGTAGATAAGTAGTTTGCTCTTGCATCTTTAACCACAACATTGTAATTTCTCATCAGATCCTTCATTATCTCATAGAATACTTGACGTTAGCAGGCTTTCCTTTTACGTTCAGCATTTATTTAAAAAAACTTTTTACATTTAAGATATAACATTTTTAAATAACCTTTTAAGGGTAACGAGTGGTCATCTAACCAAGGTGAGACTCTGGCAGACAGTTTATCCTTGGTTTTAACTGGTGTCGCTGAGTCTAACGTAGCCTGACATACCGTATGTAATTGAACCTGTTCAGCAAATCATCAGTGTGATGTCACAACAGGATCATTAGCAGAGGATTAAAAAGCATTGGTAAATTTACTAGCAGTTGTAGAGATATTGATGGGAGTGGGAACAGACACATTTTTAGATGGGGGAGAAAGCATTTTAAAACCAATACTGAGATGGTCAGAGACACACATCAATAGTTTCCAAGTTATCAATATTCAGACCATAGGACAGCAGGAGATCAAGAGTATGGCCTTTGTTGTGTGTTGGCCCTGTGGCATGTAGCACAAAGTTAAAGGATTCTAACAGGTGAAATATGCACTATGCAGAAATCGCTCTGCCATTTCTAATAGTTCGCTTCATTTCAGTTTGTGACAAAACGCGGAAGTGTAGAGAATCATTGTACCATCCAAACCGCTGTGAAATATATTTTCCATTAACAAATATATTGTATTTTCAGCTGTTTGAAGCTGGTGTACACATAAAAATAGAGCACATAGAACAGATCAACCAGATCTACCGCTTCTTAGACTTGCTTTCAATGAGAATGACAGATCTATAAACACACATTTCTATGTGAAATTGATTGGGTCGCCCAAAAAGGTACATACATTGCAGCTTTAAAAACCTCCCCAGCTTGTGTATTATTTGGGGAAAACACATGTAAGCAGCATACATTGAAATCATACATTAAAAGCACTAACACCGGTATACACTGGTGATCAACTAGTCGAAACGACCATTTGCCAATATATTTGCACCTCTGTGAACTTTAAGTGAAATTATTCGAAAATGTACCTCAATCCAGGGATGGAAGGTAAATCGAGAATTGACGGCAAATTGATCAGATGCTGCTTTAGCATTAGCTAACTAGCATGAGGATGAACAAGCTAACTAGCATGAGGATGAACAAGGCAGTTTAATAAAAATCTCGCTGTGTTTCAATCTTCTTCATTCACCGTAGATTGTTGTGGGATAAGTACTGTAGGACTACAGCGACATCTTCCATCCCTGGATTGAGGTACGTTTTCAAACCATTTCACTTGAAGTTCACAGAGATGCAAATACATTGGCCTTTGGTCGTTTCAACTAGGAGGAGCGCATGCCTCCTCGTCAAAATGTATTGGCTAGTGATCAACCAGCTGTAGTTATGGTAATAAAACCAGTTTCAAATTAATTTAGTCATACAATTGTGTGGTGTTGTGTTGGGGGGATACAGACTCTCCCCTTTTAAGGACTTACCCCAATAACGAAACGGATGATGTTTTTGTCATCACTTCCGTTGATAGAGTTAAACCTTTTATCAGTATCACTGGGATTTCCATCTGTTATTATGACCAGTACTTTAGTTGCATCTGCGGTGGCGCCGGCAGCTTGGTTTTCAAAAATGTTTTCCTGAATTAGATGTATACAAACAACAGATCAAGCTATCTTTCTTACACCACAATCCCCGTTCATCAAGTAAAACTGATTAATAATGTTCAACTGTGACCTACAAAAGAAAGTCTATCGCCTGATGTGTGTTGGTTAGATTAGACATGTGCTTTTCTTTCCAAAGATTAGTCAAGGCTCTCCCTCTTGGTAGTCATTGAAGTTGAAAACTGTCCTGGCTATTGATGAGAACTGAACTGCTGCAAACTGTGGTTTAAAAAAAGAGGAAAAGTTGACTAATACTGATTTCATTCCGTGCAGCGACATGCATGGGTATTGCACATACACTCTTAGAATTAGTGGTGACTCGAGGAACCCTGAAGATCCTCAAGGAACCCCTGAGGTTCTACAAGGAAGCATTGCTAGTCAATGGTTCATATTTACACCTTTGGTTAGTTGAGGGGTTCTTGGAGGAACCTTTAATGGTTCAATGTAGCATCGGGTTCGTGGAGGAACCCTGGAGTGGAGGTGTGGCTTAGTATGGGTGTGGCATTAAGATAATGTATATATTTTTTAGGCCACCCATTATTAGAGTAAATTTCACTCCTGTTTATCTGTTCTGCTGTATTATCATCACTTGTGATGGTGAAACCCAAATATCTTTGTAGCATCAATGAGGCTTACAGAGGTGTTCCTCAAGAGCCTATGCTCTTCCAAAGTGGGAATAGTTGCCACTTCATTACTATATGTAAACAGAATAGATAATATTATTTACATTATATTCAAATATATAATATGTATAATTATTCAAGAATTTAGGTTTGCATTGTGAAACTTAACATGATGAACAGGAATGACATTTATGCTGACTGGGGGTCAAAAAGTCTGAAAGTCACACCTCTAATAAGCCATGCCTCCAATCTGATAGGCTGCCACCACTACAATATATTATTAAAAGGTTCAAAATGTAACTCCTCCCATCACAAAAAGGTTCCGGTTTGGACCTTTACACAAGGGTTCCTCCAAGTCCCTTTTCAGAAGGGGTTCCTCAAGGAACCTGTTTGAACTGGAAAGGTTCTGCTGGGGTGGCAACCCAAAAGCTTCTTCTAGGCACCTTTACTTCTAAGAGTGTAGATAAACAGATGTATGTTCAGCAACCTCACAAGCATGATTCAAGTTATTACATTTAAAGGGAAGTTTACCTTGATTGAGGAGTTTTTTAGGGTTGTCATGATATTGTTTATAAAACCTTTGTTCTTATCAAATTCATCCTTTGTCATGCTTCCTGATCCGTCAAATAGGAAAACGAGGTCCACTATTTTCTTAGTACATTCTGTAAGAGAAAGTGAATTACATAAATGTATATGATGGATAACACTCACAACATTCTTTACATATTCAGGAATCTAAATCTTATCATTCACAATTAATATTTTGTGACCTAATCCTAATGTAATTTAACATGACATGAATAAACAGTCAATGTATACCTAAAACCCCTGGGTTATGTTATTATTATCAACAATTGTCTTCAAGTTTCGCCGTTATACCTTGGAAGGCAGGTGTGAAGTTCGAGGTGATCTGGAGCTGGCTGTTGAATTGATAACAGATACTGTTCAGATAGGAGTTCCCATCACACTCGTGTGCCAGACCAGGGCTGCAGGCCTGAATGAGGAGAATAAATCATTGTAAATGTGATACAATAATGGGTTGTCTGGTGGACCGCAGATATCTCCAAAGACAGAGTTACAGGAATTTGCCATGATCATTTTTAGATAGCTGAGGTATTGTTTTATGACTCAAGTGAAGCAAGTCATTCAGGTTTATACAGGCAACCCAATTCTGATATGTTTTTTTTACACTAATTGGTGGAGCTGATCTGATTGGTCAACAGACCAATTAGTAAAGAAAAATTCAGAAATAGACTGCCTATGTAAATGCTGCCAAACATACAGTATATATTACATATATACAGTACACTCACATGGAGTATTTGAAAACAAGAACATGATCAAAACAACTGTTTGTTGGTTATCTTACAGTGAATGTTGGAGGGGAAGTAGATTGTCCAGCCATAGACAGTCCAATGTACTTGATTGTGTCAGTTTCTGTTGGAAGGCAAAAGGCAGACTTGCAGAATCAACTAGTGTTTCTCATTTTCAAGACCTTGTTGACATTTCAGCAATATTTTAATACTCTGACAAATATCGATTAGCCATGGTTACCGTGATAGGTTTTACATGTTCTAATAATTCGTATAATTATTCATTTTGTTAAGGTAACCACCTTTCTAAATTGCAGTCCAGTAAGTACAGTATAGTGTATCATCAACTTCCATCTCTACCTTGAGGAGTGTAACAGTCTGTACAGTCTGTTCTGTCTTGAGCACATCTACAGATTCCACCAGATCCGTTCTTCTGATATGGAGCACTGACCATTACCCTGTGGGTGAAAGGTTAGTTTGGTCGATTTAGATGAGACTGTATCCACTTCTTGTATATATGACAAACTTTAGATCAAGAATGGTTGCATAATGTTTCTGACAATGTGGTAAATGACTTTTGTATATCTGCTTTCTTTTGGTTACTAAGGTCAGAGTAGCAGCTGCATGTTGAAGGAAGAAAGCAGGATGTTGTCAGAGGTGTGATATGATGAAACACAAGTCAGAATTTCCATTCCATCAACGTATGCATAACTGATGCACTTTAGTCGTGGGCATTGGATGCAGCTCACATCATTTAAGAAACGAAATAAGAATAGAATATGTTTCTAAACACTTCCACATTACTGTGGATGCTACCATGATAACGGATAATCCTCAATGAATCTTGAATAATAATGAGTGAGCAAGTTAGAGGCATAAATATCATAACCCCTAAAAAAAAATGCTAACCTGGTGAGAGTTAAGCATGTCTTGGGGTATGATATTTGTACGTATAACTTTCTCATTATTCACGATTCATTGAGGATTATCTGTTATCATGGTAGCATACACATTCATGTAGAATTGTTTAGAAACATATTCTATTCTCATTTACAATAAAAGTGACTCCAAAATGACACAACACATTATTTACCATTAATTTCTATTGGGTACAAAATAATCTGAAACACAACCAAAACGAACAGCAAATGCATCCAACAAGTTTGTAGAGTCACAGCTTGATGAAATCATTGTGTTCTAGGAATATGGGACCAAGTACTAACATTTTTACTACTTTAATACACATACGGTGCATTCGGAAAGTATTCAGACCCCTTGACTTTTTCCACATTTTGTTACGTTACAGCTCCCGAGTGGCGGAGCAGTCTAGGCCACTGCATCTCAGTGCTAGAGGCGTCACTACAGACACCATGGCTCAAATCCAGACTGTATCACAACCGGCCGTGATTGGGAGTTCCATAGGGCGGCGCACAATTGGCAGAGTGTCGTCCAGGTTTGGCCGGTGTAGGCCGTCATTGTAAATAAGAATTTGTTCTCAACTGACTTGCCTAGTTAAATTAAGGTGAAATACATATATTTTTAAAGCCTTATTCCAAAATGGATGAAATCTATTTTTCCTCTCATCAATCTACTCACAATTCCCATAATGACAATGCAAAAACAGGTTTTTAGAAAAGTTTGCAAATGTATTAAAAATGTAAAATGTAAAGATCACATTTTACATATGTATTCAGACCCTTTACTCATTACTGTGTTGAAGCACCTTTGGCAGCAATTACAGCCTTGAGTCTTCTTGGGTATGATGCTACAAGCTTGGCACACCTGTATTCAAGTTTTTCCCATTCTTCTCTGAAGAACCAATCGGGGGAGATGGGTTGGGGAGTGTCGCTGCACAGCTATTTTCAGGTCTCTCCAGAGATATTAGATAAAATTCAAGTCCGGGCTCTGGCTGCGCCACTCAAGGACATTCAGAGACTTGTCCCAAAGCTACTCCTGTGTTGTCTTTGCTGTGTTCTTAGGGTTGTTGTCCTGTTGGATGGTGAACCTTCACCACAGTCTCAGGTCCTGAGCACTCTGGAGCAGGTTTTCTTCAAGGATCTCTCTGTACTTTTCTCCGTTCATCTTCCCCTCGAATCTGAGTCTCTCGGTCCCTGCAGCTGAAAATCATCCCCATTGCATGATGCTGCTGCTGCCACCAAGCTTTGCCGTAGGGATGGTGCCAGATTTCCTCCAGACGTGGCGCTTGGCATTCAGGCCAAAGAGTTCAATCTTGGTTTCATCAGACCAGAGAATCTTGTTTCTTATGGTCTTGAGAGTCTTTAGCTGCCTTTTGGCAAACTCCATGTGCTGTCATGTGCCTTTTACTGAGGAGTGGCTTCAGTCTAGCCACTCTAATATAAAGGCCTGATTGGTGGAGTGCTGCAGAGATAAAACTCTAAAGCTCTGTCAGAGTGACCATTGGGTTCTTGGTCACCTCCCTGACCAAGGCCCTTCTCCCCCGATTGGTCAGTTTGACCTGGCAGCCAGGTCTAGGAAGAGTATTGGTGGTTCCAAACTTCTTCCATTTAAGAATGATGAAGGCCACTGTGTTCTTGGGGACCTGTCAACTATAGAGCCTTATATAGACAGGTGTGTGCGCCTTTCCAAATCATGTACAATCGATTGAATTTACCACAGGTGGACTCCAATTAAGTTCTCTAAACATCTGAAGGATGATCAATGGAAACACGATGCACCTGAGCTAAATTTTGAGTGTCATAGCAAAGGGTCTGAATAATCACGTAAATAAGGTATTCCTGTTTTTATTTTTAATAACTGTGCAAAAATGTCTAAAAACCTGTTTCTCTTTGTCATTATGGGGTATTGTGTGCAGATTGATGAAGAGTATTTTTTAAAATCCATTTTAGAATAAAGCTGTAACGTAGCAAAATGTGTAAAAATGCATTGCAAATGCATTGAATAAGTGAATTTGTCCCAACATTTTTGGTCCCCTAAAAAGGAGGGACTATGTACAAAAAGTGCTGTAGTTTCTAAATGCTTCCCCAGACATGGATGAAGATACACTCAAACTAACCCCATAGTCATTGTTTAATGACAGAGCTAAAACAACAAAAAATGTGACTGTCCCAAAACTTTTGGAGCTTACAGAGACATTTATATTTCTAAATACATTGCTATGGATATACAGTTGAAGTCTGAAGTTTACATACACTTAGGTTGGAGTCATTAAAACTCGTTTTTCGACCACTCCACAAATTTCTTGTTAACTAACTATAGTTTTGGCAAGTCGGTTAGGACATCTACTTTGTGCATGACACAAGTAATTTGACCAACAATTGTTTACAGACAGATTATTTCACTTATAATTCATTGTATCACAATTCCAGTGGGTTAGAAGTTTACATACACTAAGTTGACTGTGCCTTTTAAACAGCTTGGAAAATTACAGAAAATGATGTCATGGCTTTGGAAACTTCTGATAGGCTAATTGACATCATTTGAGTCAACTGGAGGTGTACCTGTGGATGGATTTCAAGGCCTACCTTCAAACTCAGTGCCTCTTTGCTTGACATCATGGGAAAATCAATAGAAATCAGCCAAGACCTCAGATTTTTTTGGTTGTTGACCTCCACAAGTCTGGTTCATCCTTGGGAGCAATTTCCAAATGCCTGAAGGCACCACGTTCATCTCTACAAACATAGTACGCAAGTATAAACATCATGGGACCACGCAGCCGTCATACCGCTCAGGAAGGAGATGCATTCTGTCTCCTAGAGATTAACGTACTTTGGTAAGAAAGGTGCAAATCAATCCCAGAACAACAGCGAAGAACCTTGTGAAGATTCTGGAGGAAACAGGTACAAAATGATCTATATCCACAGTAAAACGAGTACTAGATCGACATAACCTGAAAGGTCATTCAGCAAAGAAGATGCCACTGCTCCAAAACTGCCATAAAAAAGCCAGACTACGGTTTGCAACTGCACATGGGGACAAAGATCATACTTTTTGGGAAATGTCCTCTGGTCTGATGAAACAAAAATAGAACTGTTTGGCCATAATGATCATCGTTATGTTTGGAGGAAAAAGGGGAGGCTTGCAGCCGAAGAACACCATCCCAACTGTGAAGCACGGGGGTGGCAGCATCATGTTGTGGGGGTGCTTTGCTGCAGGAGGGACTGGTGCACTTCACAAAATAGATGGCAGCATGAGAAGGAAAATTATGTGGATATATTGAAGCAACATCTCAAGACATCAGTCAGGAAGTTCAAGCTTGGTCGCAAATGGTTTTTCCAAATGAACAATGACCCCAAGCATACTTCCAAAAGTTGTGGCAAAATGGCTCAAGGACAACAAAGTCAAGGTATTGGAGTGGCCATCACAAAGCCCTGACCTCAATCATATAGAAAATATGTGGGCAGAACTGAAAAAGCGTGTGCGAGCAAGGAGACCGACAAACCTGACTCCATTACACCAGCTCTGTCGGGAGGAATGGGCCAAAATTCACCTTATTGTGGGAAGCTTGTGGAAGGTTACCCGAAACATTTGACCCAAGTTAAACAATTTAAAGGCAATGCTACCAAATACTCATTGAGTGTATGTAAACTTCTGACCCATTGGGAATGTGATGAAAGAAATAAAAGCTGAAATGAATAATTATTCTGAAATTTCACATTCTTAAAATAAAGAGGTGATCCTAACTGACCTAAGACAGGGATGTTTTACTAGGATTAAATGTCAGCAATTGTGAAAAACTGAGTTTAAATGTATTTGGCTAAGGTGTATGTAAACTTCTGACTTCAACTGTATAGAGTGCATGTTTGCAGGCACAGGTGCATTTTTCTGGTCATTTTTGTTTCCTCAGGTATGTGATACTGTTTTGCAGATGAAGTTTGTAACATAATACTTAGCATTTTTCACTATGATGATAACAATAACACTTGCCCTTTGTCTTTGCCAGATATGAATTGCTGGACTATGTAACCAAAGAAATCAGTTTCCTCCCCCTTGTAGATTTTGGGGTTTGCTTCATCAATGTTGAAAGCCATTGAAGAGACAGCTGGCAAAGAAAAGAAAGAAGGGTACAATGGGATGACAGACACAACTATTTGGGTTAGATGCATAAAAATGATATTAGCTGTTTAGTAGGCCTAATCCACTATGTACAATAAAATACAGCATTTAAAACAGCATTTCACACAAATCGTAGATATCCGATCTTCCCTACAACTAAAATTTCATATTTTAGATTGTGGTCAGTGAAAACCAGTGCTGGCGCTATGTGGGCAAGATTTGGATACAGATTTGGATACAGTTATTTATTGATATAAATATTACTGCACCAGAGCTACATGCTCTAGCCAGTCAAACTTCCCGCCAGTTTATTGCCAACCCTGTAGCTTATTTTATCCTCAGGAAGCAAGAGCAAGCTGCTTCTCCATATTAGCTCGAAAAATTGCTCAAAAATAAGTGACCAAACTATATATTGCTATTCCTGGGACTTGCATTGAGCTAGGCAACTCGTACAAGAGCTATTATCAATAGACAGAGGAGAGGGGAAGAGAGAGACGCCAGTGGAGCTGATGCCAGCGGAGAAGTGTGAATTGTGAAAGATGGGAACAGTGAAGACAGAGATGTTACAAATTCGGGTAATTCATATATTAACCAATCATTCGCAGGCCTATGCTGTCATACCCCCTGACCTGTGCTATGCAATCCCGGTCATAGAATATCCACCAGAGACAGATTTAAATATCATATATGCCTTCACAATAAAGGTCTACTATCACATAGCTGTCTCTCTCCCCCTTCAAACTTTCCTTGTCAATTAATTTGGTAGGCTACATTGTTTTAGCATTATCTAATGCCTAGGTTTTTATTAGCCAACGTTGTTAGGAAAGTAGAAGTGTGATTTGCTCGTGTGTTTGAAATGCGCTGGTGGCTTTAAATGCTGGGTCCTTTTGACGGGTATGTTTGTGAGTTTGCTTATTCTCTCTATGTCCATTCAGAACTTTTACTAACGTAAATTCATACATTTCTGTTGTTGCACATTGTGACGAGACTGTAGTTATCAATTTGGCCGAGTGCTTGGCCTCTGGCCATGGTCCTAATGTTGTCGCTCCCACCGCGGAGACGCACAAAACAGCTAATCGCTGGGCTGGCACATCATCTGGATGACACAGGTGAGCATTAACGTGTCTCCATTTTACCTGGGCTTCTCCCAAATCGTTACAATATACAATATCAGTGGCGCCGATGTGTTCTGAATTACATTTAGGCTAACAGTTGGTTAAAGACGTTCTTGCCCTGGGCCCCATCATTGTTTAATCCAGCCCAAATAAATGGCGCTGGTCCAGTGTGTGTTGGAACCTTCATTGTTAATGCTTTGCTTATTGGTTATGTGGTGCATTGCCACAGAACCATGTTGGAGGACGATTTGTTGCATATATTATATATATGCTAACTAGAAATATAGCATCAAAAACAGTGCCCCCAGCTGATCATAGTCTGGCGCAGGCGTTGGTGTAAACAAGGTTCAGTCTGTAATATGTGCACATGGCTGAGAAGGTGCACAAACGTATTTTGAGGAATCCTAATTTCAACATTCTTGACAGAACATAGGTGTGCTATAGGCTACTGTTGTTCACCAAGAACTGCCATCAAAAGTGAATGTTTGTAAATAACTTCTTTGACTTTTTCACCATGAAAAATGTGTGATAAATGGCCAATAGTTCATGCTTATCATTGACTGTCTCAAAACCATGAATCGACAATAAAGTTGTATCTAGGTTTAAAAGGTTAAGTGACCTACAGTTCCAACCAACTACTGCCTCAAATTGAAAAATGGGGAAGTCGGTTACCGTTATTGACGTGAAACCACAAATACAGATACTGTATGACTAGTTCTGCTTTCTAAAAAGCTCCCAAAATAATGACAATGAAGCATCTAACAAGTAAATAACATTTTAGAGCATTAGATTTGATTGGGATCTGATGGAAATGGGAACATTAGGAACTTTTCTTTTACATAAATGATCCTTGTGCAAGTTAAACATCCACTTTGAAAACATATCCTCCTCTACAATACTTCAAGTGTGTCTATTGATTACAATGGCGTGAACAGTTCAACATGGTAAGACTAAGATTGAGTCAGGAATTGCAAATCTAAAACTAGACTACAATTTAAAATGTGTAGTATTGAAAGTAATTGACTTGTTTTTACTAGTTGAGCTGATGATAATATTAAGATGAGTGAAATCCTGTTAGTCAGTGCTTACCCATGGCTCCCATCCAGGTGAACAGGGAGAGGGGTCCCTGCCTGGACATCTTCTCCTTCACTTTGTTCACTAGCATGCAGTAAGGAAAATATTGCAACACTCAACCCTTGCAAATGAAACTTACTTGTCTTCCTGCACTTTGTTTCATGCGTGCCTCTTCTTATAAAACGCGTCTCCACCCTCCAAAAGGAGCTGCGGTGGATCACTATCATTTGGGTGAGAAAGTGGATGTACATTTTTTTTTTGCAATTTGCTATTTTGGATGGTTGGTATTGGTACTTTGCCCTGTCCCCTTCTTTTATACTTCCCCAGTGAGAATAACTTCTAAGTATCAAAATGTGAGAACCCTGTCAAGGAAACCGGTATCGAGTACATACTACAGAGGCAACAACAAACACACGAGAAAGCTTATTTGGCAATTCAGTTGAGTTTCATTTTATTTCACGTCATTCTAGTTTGAGTTTTATTGATTGTGTTTGAAATCACATAGGCCTAGTAACAGAACCAGAAAGGTTACTTTGTCAAACCTCAGACACTCTTGGATACCAGTTTGATTGAGATTCTCCTTGCTTCAATGTCACATAATAATTTGAATCAAATTTTGTCCCAATTGCCACATGTACATTTGCTCTAATACAATAAATAGTTAGTTAGTTTCTAAAAGTCTGTCAGAGGAAGGGTGTTGGTAATTGTTCTAACCACAGTGCTCTTTGGCTTTGCAGTGACATCAGTTTGACACTTGCACTTACAGTGTGAAATGTTTAAACTTCCTCATGTTTGCTGTTTGTGCTGTTTTGCATGTCATCGTATATTTGATGTGTGTATCTTTGTAACACAGGACTCATCTGCAAAAGAGACATTGGTCACAATATGACTCCCTGTCAAAATAAGGTTAAATATAAGAAATATGACACAAGAAATCTTACATTAGTGTTGGGAACCCCCTACAGTGAGGGAAAAAAGTATTTGATCCCCTGCTGATTTTGTACGTTTGTCCACTGACAAAGAAATGATCAGTCTATAATTTTAATGGTAGGTTTATTTGAACAGTGAGAGACAGAATGACAACAAAAAAATCCAGAAAACGCATGTCAAAAATGTTATAAATTGATTTGCATTTTAATGAGGGAAATAAGTATTTGACCCCCTCTCAATCAGAAAGATTTCTGGCTCCCAGGTGTCTTTTATACAGGTAATGAGCTGAGATTAGGAGCACACTCTTAAAGGGTGTGCTCCTAATCTCAGTTTGTTACCTGTATAAAAGACACCTGTCCACAGAAGCGATCAATCAGATTCCAAACTCTCCACCACAGCCAAGAACAAAGAGCAGTGTTTGGACTGTCAGTGCATGACTTATTGCAGTGTGTTGTAGAGTGCAAAGTTCAGAGGATGTCCTCTGGGGATTGCAACATTTCACTTCCGTTTTGAACTATCTACACACCATCTAGAAGTTTTTGTTTGGGTTGTCTCTTTCTTCCCACCTCCTCTTCTACTTTCCTTATAGTTGCTTATTGTAGCGTCTTTGGGTTTTAGAAAAGCGATATAAAATCATATGGATTAAACGAAAAGCCTCATTTCTGCAAATTATTAATTGCAGATCTGCCTAGATCCTGGCTTAAAACCCTCTAGAGTCTATTGACACCCGGAAGAGTCAATCTATGTAACATAATACAAAAATCTCCATTAAAATCAGTCACGTTAAGCTAGAGATATCTGTTTTTTTTTGCATGGGCTGTGTATAAATTCACCGCAATTGCTTATGGCGGCCTTCTGCATCTGTGGTGGAAGGTGGCCGAGCTACAACGGCTTTTGTAAGACCATGAAACATCCTGAAAATTGGTCTTGTCACAAAAACGACTGTAGCATTGACGATTTGGCTTGTATGACCACTTTATGGAAAGATAGAGTAAAACGGAGAACACTATGAGCTCCACAAGTGTCAGGAGACTCATCTGAAAGAACCAGTACCCGTTTAAAAGATGAATAGAAGTATGGAGGTAGTTTAGTGCATATCCAAAAAAAGAGGTTCAATATGTGTAAAAAAAACACAACAACAACTAGAGCTGTCTCATACAGTATCTCCTAGATATAGGACAGACATTTTAAAACCTTATTCATTTTTTTACTGTTTTAATTGCCATTCATGAATGTGTTATTCGGCTTAGACTCTAAAGTATTATTAACAGCTCTACTGATCTGGTTAGAAACTGTAACGTCCGGGGTGTAGTGGGTGAGAAGTCAGGCGCAGGAAGCAGAGAGTTCAGGGTAGTGCTAAACTTTTTACTGCCCAAAAACGGTGTACATACGCCAACCCCACAAAACACAGGGCGCACACCAAAACAAATACCCCAAACACGGGGGACTTAAACAGTCCAGCAAAACCCAAGAAAATGGGAAAAACGTGACACACAGACGTGTACACCAAACAATCCCGCACAACCAGCAGGCGGGCCTGCTGGTAAATAAAGCCCGGCCAATCAGCCTAAACCAAACACAGGTGAAACAAAAAAACAGAAAAGGGGGAAAAAAGGATCAGTGGCAGCTAGTAGGCCGGTGACGACGAGCACCACCCGAACAGGAAGGGGAGCTACCTTCGGTAGGAGTCGTGACAGAAACAAGAAAAATAAGAAGTGCTATTCTATTTATGGAACTTCTGCATTTTCTGTGTGATCCAGACACCTGTCAGTCTAATCTATTCCTAGTTCTTTGGTATCCTTATCCCAATATGTTTTCTCTTATAGGTTAAGAAGCATGTAGACAATATAATTTAATCAATGTTGATGTGGCCACCGAATGAAACCACCATGCTACCCAACATTGCATAACTTTCTCTTCCAGTTGAATTGATACTAGTGGCAACTTTAATCCTCTCTTTCTGTTATAAGCCTGTGTGTAGCTGGTGTAGAGGAGTCAGGTGAAAGACATCAGATATGAGTTATAAACGTAATTTACTCAAACAATCAATAATACAACGCAATAATCTAGGCCACAATAACGGACTGTATCACATACAAACAATCACTCACAAACAAACATGGGGGAACAGAGGGTTAAATAATGAACAAGTAATTGGGGGAATGAAACCAGGTGTGTAAGACAAGGACAAAACAAATGGACAAAGAAAAGTGGATCGGCGATAGAAGGACGGTGATGTCTACCGCCGAACGAATAAGGAGAGGGACCGACTTCGGCGGATGTCGTGCCATCACCGGCCTGAGGAGAGACACATGGAACGAGGGATTAATACAGTAATCTGGGGGAAGCTGTAACCTGTAGCATACCTTGTTCAGTCTCCTCAGGACTTTGAATGGCCCCACAAACCGCGGGCCCAGCTTCCGGCAGGGCAGGCGGAGGGGCAAGTTTCGGGTCGAGAGCCAGACCCTGTCCCCCGGTGCGAACACAGGGGCCTCACTGCGGTGATGGTCAGTGCTCGCCTTCTGCCACCTCGCGGACCGTTGCAGGTGCACATGAGCGGCGTGCCAGGTCTCCTCTGAGCACTTAAACCATTTGTCCACCGCAGGAGCCTCGATCTGGCTCTGATGCCAAGGTGCCAGAACCGGCTGATACCCCAGTACACACTGGACGGGGGAGAGATTAGTGGAGGAGTGGCGGAGTGAGTTTTGGGCCATCTCTGCCCAGGGGATGAACGCCGCCCACTCCCCCGGCCGGTCCTGGCAATATGACCGCAGAAACCTACCCACATCCTGGTTTACTCTCTCCACCTCTCTCCACCTGTGAAAACCTGAGGTGAGGCTGACCGAGACCCCCAGACGTTCCATGAATGCCCTCCAGACCCTGGACGTGAACTGGGGACTCCAATCAGAGACTATGTCCTCAGGCACCCCGTAGTGCTGGAAGATGTGAGTGAACAGGGCCTCCGCAGTCTGTAGGGCCGTAGGGAGACCGGGCAAAGTGAGGAGACGGCAGGACTTAGAAAACAGATCCACAACGACCAGGATCTTCCTCCCTCCTGAGAGGGAGGAAGATACGTCAGGAAGTCCACCGACAGGTGCGACCACGGCCGTTGTGGAACGAGTAGGGGTTGTGACTTCCCTCTGGGCAGGTGCCTGGGAGCCTTGCACTGGGCACACACCGAGCTGGAGGAAACATAAACCCTCACGTCCTTGGCCAAAGTGGACCACCAGTACTTCCCACTAAGACAGAGCACCATCCGACCGATGCCAGGATGACCAGAGGAGGGTGACGTGTGGGCCCAATAGATCAAACGGTCACAGACAGCAGACAGAACGTACAGACGCCCAGCTGGACACTGGAGAGGATTGGGCCCTGTACATAACGCCCACCTTGCCTGGCGAGGGTTCAGTCTCCTCGCCGCCCGGATGTACTCCAGATTGCGGTGGTCAGTCCAGATGAGAAAAGGGTGTCTCGCCCCCTCAAGGCAATGTCTCTACGCCTTCAGAGCATTGATGACAGCCAACAGCTCCCGCTCCCCCACATCATAGTTTTGCTCCACGGGGCTGAGCTTCTTCGAAAAGGCACAGGGGCGGAGCTTCGGTGGCGTACCCGAGCACTGAGAGAGCACGGCTCCTATCCCATCCTCGGATGCGTCCACCTCCAATATGAACGCCAAAGAGGGATCCGGATGAGCCAGCACGGGAGCCGAGGTAAACAGAGCCCTCAGGTGACCAAAAGCCCTGTCAGCCCCAGCCGACCACTGCAGTCGCACCGGTCCCCCCTTCAGCAGTGAGATAATGGGAGCCGCTACCTAACCAAAGCCCTAGATAAACCTTCGGTAGTAGTTGGTGTAGAGGAGTCAGGCGCAGGACAGCAGATAAGAATCAATAATACAACACAATAATCTAGCCCACAATAATGGACCGTATTACATACAAACAAACAATCACTCACAAACAAACATGGGGGAACAGAGGGTTAAATAATGAAAAAGTAATTGGGGGAATGAAGTCAGGTGTGTAAGACAAGGACAAAACAAATGGAAAATGAAAAGTGGATCGGCGATGGCTAGAAGGCCGTTGACTCGACCGCCGAACGCCGCCCGAACAAGGAGAGGGACCTACTTCGGTAGAAGACGCGACACTTTCCACTTTATTTTTATGCTTTTTGTGTTTTTGTTTTGCTTAAAATTGAGTTTTGTTCCCTGTGGTGCTTTTATGCTATACTGCATATCACGTGTTATGACTGGGCGAGATTCTTCTTTTTGTAACGGGATCCACCAGAATTCTGACAAGTGGAGTACTTCTGTACTACCTTCGCTTTTTTTGCTCTACATAAATTACATGGATTCTGCCTGTTCATGTCCTCTGTTCCAGAATGCGGATGACTGGTTTCACATAAGAATAAGGAGACCATTGAAAAGACTCTAAGCAGTGAACTGACTAAAGTCAGTAAGTGGTTATCCGACAACAAACTGCCTCTGCTTTTAGGCAAGACAGAATGTATCCTGTTTGGTTCCAAACACAAAGTTAGAAACTTCCAACTTCTCGGTCAAGTGTAATGGTCTAGCGGTGAAGGAGATATGCTGCATTACATACTTGGGATGTAATCTGGACCAACACATGACAGGTGAAATCATGGTTCTGAAGGTCATTGTTCTGAAGGTTCACTACAGGACAAAGTTCCTGGCAAGAGTCACCAAGTTCCTGGATACAGAGACTATGAGGACCCTGACAACATTTCTGATCCAGTGCCACTTGATGTGGAAAATGACATAATTAGTCATGCTATCCCGTTTTTACGGCCAAAATAACGGTCTCATGTTATATGCTAGGGTTTTTTCTAAACGGATACAAACTTGTCTTTCTGTGACTGAGCTTACAGCTAAGAGCCGTTTGGGTGCTCTACAAGAGGTCACATGTATGTACATTTGCAGAAAATAGAACAGTATAGTGTTTGCTGTTGTGAATGCAGTTAGACGGTTGAGCCCTCGGGCTGTCAACCTCATGCTTTCTTAAATCTGCACAGACAACTAATTGCCTTTTACACACTATCTGCTGGCTGCCACGTATACAGAAAGGGGTTGTATTTTTTCCTATAAAAGCAGAGACCCGACCTATGTTTGTTAAGCATTCAACTCTGAAACATTCCTGGTAATGGTTGATTGATTCCTTTTTGCAAATCTTATAATAAAGTTCCTGTAAGAGGAATCTACAGTCTCTCTCTTCTTATAGAATTATAGAGAGTTGGGGAGTAACGGATTCTCCTTGCTTCAATGTTACATAATCATTTTAATGCAATCTGTTATACGTAACGGATTATTAAAAAATGAACTGTAATCTGTTATGTTACCAGCTAAAATATTGAAATCAGATTAGAGATGCTTTTGAAAAACTAGATGATTACTTCTAGGATTACTTTTAAATTCAGAAACGATGTTTGCAAAAACAAATTATATTTGACACCTTTCTGCTTTCTCAATGACATTCAAATCATCATTGAAAAAGGCACACATTTAAGTTTGTTCTGCCTAAAGTCTGACCACAAGTCTGCAGAAGCTGTAGACACCAGGTACATGACTTGACTTGGACTCGAGTCTGACTAGTCACAAATTTGATGACTTGATACTTGACTTGATAGATTCAGGCTCCCGATTTGGGCTCCCGAGTGGCGCAGCAGTCTAAGGCACTGCATCTCAACCGGCCGTGATTGGGAGTCCCATTGGGCGCCGCACAATTGGCCCAACGTCGTTATGGTTAGGCCATCATTGTAAATAAGAATTCTTCTTAACTGACTTGCCTAGTTAAATGTAAAAAATGTAATAACTTGAGACTTGACTTTGATTTAAGACTTGAAATGATCTGGCCATGTTTTGTCATTTGTTTTGTAGCACAGAGTCTGTGGATTACTCCACACTACAGAGACAGTAGCTGCAACATCGCCCTTGCAATAAAAAGTGCAACAGATTGGCTTGTGAAACGCACACTCAGCCCTCTGATTGGACCAGCAAACTGTGAATCAACACAGGTCAGGTGAGCTAGCGAACACATTGCTGATTTTCTGTACAACTATAGAATTGGGTGCAGTGCAAACATCAAATTGTGGGGAGAGAATTGACATAATAAATAATATTCAGCTCCAAAAATGTAGTGATCAACAATATTAACCTCGGGTGGTTGTGATATATGGCCAATAAACCACAGCTAAGGGCTCCGCGTTGCGTCGTGCCTAAGAACAGCCCGTGGCCGTGGTATATTGGCCATATACCACACTCCCTCGGGCCTTATTGCTTAATGATATTTTGCTTTCGGCATTGGATCACCAAGACCAGTAAATAAATCTACACTCTGAGCAAGTCAACCCGCCTTTCCTTCTGCTGATTTCATGTCCTTGTGTATTCTTACTGTTATCTGTAACTGTACTCTATCGGTAATGTACAGGGGACTTTTCACTGCGTTAGGTTTCGTGTTTGACATGCGTAAATGTTTTTTTGTTTGTTGTGCAGGTGAGCAAAGATGAGCTGGACTGGAGCACCAATGAGCTGAGGAACTGTCTCAGAGCCATAGGCTGTCTGGTAGCCTATGCTCAATAAATAGATTTTTTTTTAGACTACTTGACTTGAGACTTGACTTGAAAAAAAAACATGTCTTGACTGGAGACATGACCCTTTCTAGTACTACTTGGGCTCGACTTGAGAATCGGACCTTATGACTTGAGACTTGCTTGTGCCTCAAATAATAGTGACTTGGTCCCACCTCTGCAAGACAGAGACCACTATGATGACACACCAAATGCCTTTGATGGTCAATCCGAAATCTGCAGTGACCGTACAGCATTTACTGTGATATAGCCTCAGCAGAAGTCAAGGCATTCATGCTTCTTGCACTTTGCATAGCTGAGCAGAAGGAAGTTGTCAAGGAAGTGAGTTTGTGTTTATACATACTTCAGTAGGCTCCGCAATTGGGTTACACCCTCAATACAGAGCCTAATAGGCTGACCACACCGCTCGCGTTGCATGCGCAAGCTTTACAAAATATATTTAGAACTCTATGTTATTAAATTATTCCACCCACACTGCTCGCACGTACCAACGAGCATCTGCATTGCCAAGAGCTAAAATAAATGCAGGTGTAGAAGCACTGTGGCTAGGAAAAACTCCCTAGAAAGGCCAAAACCTAGGAAGAAACCTAGAGAGGAACCAGGCTATGAGGGGTGGCCAGTCCTCTTCTGGCTGTGCCGGGTGGAGATTATAACAGAACATGGCCAAGATGTTCAAATGTTCATAAATGACCAGCATGGTCAAATAATAATAATAATCACAGTAGTTGTTGAGGTGTGCAACAAGCCAGCACCTCAGGAGTAAATGTCAGTTGGCTTTTCATAGCCGGTCATTAAGAGTATCTCTACCGCTCTTGCTGTCTCTAGAGAGTTGAAAACAGCAGGTCTGGGACAGGTAGCACGTCCGGTGAACAGGTCAGGGTTCCATAGCCATAGGCAGAACAGTTGAAACTGGAGCAGCAGCATGGTCAGGTGGACTGGGGACAGCAAGGAGTCATCATGCCAGGTAGTCCTGAGGTATGGTCCTAGGGCTCAGGTCCTCCGAGAGAGAGAAAGAAAGAGAGAATTAAAGAGAGCATACTTAAATGTACACAGGACACCGGATAACAGACTGACCCTAGCCCCCCGACACATGCAGCATAAATACTGGAGGCTGAGACAGGAAGGGTCAGGAGACACTGTGGCAAACAGGCAGGTACTCACGTGCCATATAGAAGCAGGTACCCACGTGCCATCTCCTCATTGGTTATACCCACATGGGTGATTGAAAGACGAAATGTTTTGCCGGTTATCGTGGTAATACTATGAAAGTGTAGATGCCAATCACCATATAAGTTCAAAGATGATAAAGCCGGGAAGGAGGAGAGATGACTAGGAACGATTTGGTTGGCCGTTTTATGTGTGGATTAATTGTCAGAGTAGAGGACCTTGTGCATTTCAGGTAAAATAACAACTCAATGTTTATGTCCCAGGACAAATTAGGTAGCAACAGCAAGCTAGCTAAATAGGACAAATTAGCTAGTAAGTGCAAGCTAGCTAGCTAAATTGCCATACAGGTTTAATGCTTTTCGACCTGTCCCCAAATAAATGTCATTTGTTCAGAGTTTGTTTTGATATTTTAACCTGCATGTCGTGATCACGTTTGGTGTTGGGGACAAAATAAATGTATGCACGATGGCGCACGCGCAGCCGGTTTGTGTTCCGTGTAAGACCACATTTTCAGATCAAGCATAAATTGGCTTATAGGCTTTTGTAGGCTACAGTCCAAGCTATGTTTTCCAATGGTGCGACCGCTGTCAGCATCCAAAGATGATCCAACTTGAATAAACGCTTGGAGGTAAGGACGACAGCAATGATGTAGCCTACGGGCGACACGGATATAACTTATTATTGATATCTACATAGCGCATTGATGTGAATCACACTAATGCTCTCTCAATTAGCTATGTGTGAGAGTGGCGACCCGTCATTCAGTGCAGGTAGGCCAGAGCCCCACATTTTTAGCCCACATTGTTTTTTTACAAATATGGAGCGTAGGGGTTGGTAATGTTCTCTAGTTGCCTGATATTGGCTCAGTGTTCTGTCACTCATGGGGACACTACGTCACGGCCAAATCTAACGGTAGAGCTTGACAATTCAAGCCCCTTGGGTGCTGCCATAAGTGCCCATCCAAGAAGGCTCAAGGTCATTTGCCACAGATAAAATGATGCCAAATCACGTTATATGTACAGTAGCTTTGATTAGACTGATCATGTCAACATCACACTTTCAAAATCTTAACTAGCAGTCATCATCATGAATCAAGTTGACAATCTACTGGCAAATCATTTTTATTTGTTGTCATGTGAAGAGAAATAATGAAGAGAAATTATAGATAAAACATATTGGTGCTCATCGGCCATTGGATATAAACATTACACAAGTTGGAAATCGCAAATTCAACAATGAGTGGTTTGGAAGGAATCAGTGGCTATCTGCAAGCAATGCAAAGCAATCACTAGCCTGCTATTCAGTGGAGTGAGTGTGGACCCAATTCTCTGTTTAAGGGTCTCTTTTCCAAGCTTAAAATGATTAACATTCAACATTGGCCATGCTGTCAATCCAGCATGATTTCTGAAGCTCTCAAAACAACTGTTCCCTCAGAATTGGGAAATCTGACTTTAGTGAGTTCGAGACAACTGGTAACTCAGGAAAAAACGAGCTCCGACTGGGAAAATACATTTTGAACGGTCAATCCAACTCGGAATTGTAAGTGGGGAACTCTAGAGCTACGACCTGAAGATCACTGACTTCATCATGATTCTACCTTGTTTTTTCCAGAGTTCCCAGTTGTCTTGAAAGCACCATAAATCCAGAGAATGCCAGACTTTGATGACAAAATTTGCCCACAAAGGACCGCCACTCCACCTTCCTGTACAAGTAAACACAGTACAACAAGGTGAGTCCAAAAATGTCCTGAATGCTGCTGCATAAATTATGTAATATGCCAGGGATATACAGTACCAGTCAAAAATGTGAACTACTCATCCAAGGGTTTTTCTTAACTTTTTATATTTTCTACATTGTAGAATAATAGCGAAGATATCAAAACTATGAAATAACCCATATGGAATCATGTAGTAACCAAACAAGTGTTAAACAAATCAAAGTATATTTTATGTTTGAGATTGTTCAAAGTAGCCACCCTTTGCAAATCAGAGCTTGAGCACAATAAATAGGCTTCAGGTTGGATTTCTTGGTTTGGACATCAATGGAGGCCAATTTTGGAGAGAGAGTTAGAGGAAGAAGAGTGAGCATAAGAGGGGGACAAGGAGGAGGAAGAGGAGGACGAGAAGGAGAAACCTATTCGTTTATCTTCTACTGTATTTGTTTTGTCTGTTACTGTTTATCCCAAAATCTGGATGAAAATACAATTTTTTGAGAAAGAAATACATTTTATTTCCCCCCCCCTTGCATTTCTGTTGATAGTGTAAATATATACTGAATTTGCATACATATTTGTGCACATACATGTACGTGTGAGTGCTATGACAAACTGCCGTGGACTCCACTGAACATGCAAAAGACACAAGATAGAAGTGTTTTACATTTGTCACATCTGTGTGTAGTTGACGTGTCTAAGAGCTAATCATTTGATGGTTTGTGTGCAGTGTTTTTATACAAAAACACAATTTTGAGAAGAGTTCAAATAGTTTTGAATTAAGTGTTTGGTTTTGCAAGAGATGTGTGACGTTTTGCATGTTGTGTGTGTGTGTTTTGGGGTTTTGTTTGTAGAGTCTAGAGAAAAGGAGCCACAGTTTCAGAAATCATGTGTAAGCAATTGTCAAAAACTGTAAGAGGTGTACCTTGTTAAAAGTTGATTTGTGGAATTTATTTCCTTCTTAATGTGTTTGAGCCAATCAGTTGGGTTGTGACAAGGTAGGGGTGGTATACAGAAGATAGCCCTATTTGGTAAAAGTCCAGATCCATATTATGGCAAGAACAGATCAAACAAACAAAGAGAAATGACAGTCCATCATTACTTTAAGACATGAAGGTCAGTCAATCTGGAACATTTCAAGCACTGTGAAAGTTTCTTCAAGTGCAGTCGCAAAACCATCAAGCGCTATGATGAAACTGGCTCTCAACTGGCTCTCCAACTGGCTCTCAGGACTGTCACAGGAAAGGAAGACCCAGAGTTACCTCTGCTGCAGAGGTTAAGTTCATTAGAGTTACCAGCCTCAGAAATTGCAGCCCAAATAAGTTCAAGTAACAGACACATTTCAACATCAACTGTTCAGATGAGACTGTGTGAATCAGGGCTTTATGGTCGAATTGCTGCAAAGAAACCACGACTAAAGGACACCGATAAGAAGAAGAGACTTTATTTTTATTTTTTATTTTATTTCACCTAGTTGAGAACAAGTTCTCATTTACAACTGCGACCTGGCCAAGATAAAGCATAGCAGTGTGAACAGACAACACAGAGTTACACATGGAGTAAACAATTAACAAGTCAATAACACAGTAGAAAAAAAAGACATTGTGTGCAAAAGGCATGAGGAGGTAGGCGAATAATTACAATTTTGCAGATTAACACTGGAGAGATAAATGATCAGATGGTCATGTACAGGTAGAGATACTGGTGTGCAAAAGAGCAGAAAAGTAAATAAATATAAACAGTATGGGGATGAGGTAGGTAAAATTGGGTGGGCTATTTACCGATAGACTATGTACAGCTGCAGCGATCGGTTAGCTGCTCAGATAGCAGATGTTTGAAGTTGGTGAGGGAGATAAAAGTCTCCAACTTCAGCGATTTTTGCAATTCGTTCCAGTCACAGGCAGCAGAGAACTGGAACGAAAGGCGGCCAAATTAGGTGTTGGCTTTAGGGATGATCAGTGAGATACACCTGCTGGAGCGCGTGCTACGGGTGGGTGTTGCCATCGTGACCAGTGAACTGAGATAAGGCGGAGCTTTACCTAGCATGGACTTGTAGATGACCTGGAGCCAGTGGGTCTGGCGACGAATATGTAGCGAGGGCCAGCCGACTAGAGCATACAGGTCGCAGTGGTGGGTAGTATAAGGTGCTTTAGTAACAAAACGGATGGCACTGTGATAAACTGCATCCAGTTTGCTTGCTTGGGCCAAGAAACATGAGCAATGAACATTAGACCGGTGGAAATCTGTCCTTTGGTCAGAACAGATGATCTCCCCATCTGTGCTTCCCACTGTGAAACATGGAGGAGGTGGGATTTGTGGGGGTGCTTTGCTGGTGACACTGTCTGTGATTTATTTAGAATTCAAGGCAAGCTTAACCAGCATGGTTGTGCCTTCACATCTGCCATGCTGATCCTCCTACCACAGCATTCTGCAGCGATATGCCATCCCATCTGGTTTGCGCTTAGTGGGACTATCATTTGTTTTCAACAGGCCTAAATGATTACCGCCCCGTAGCACCCACATCGGTAACTGTGAAGTGCTTTGAAAGGCTGGTCATGGCTCACATCAACAGCATCCTCCCTGATACCCTAGACCCACTCCAATTCGCATACCGCCCCAACAGATCCACAAATGACGCAATCTCAATTCCACTCCATGCTGCCCTTTCCCACCTGGACAATAGGAGCACCTATGTGAGAATGCTGTTCATTGACTACAGCTCAGCGTTCAACACCATAGTGCCCACAAAGCTCATCATTAAGCTAAGGACCCTGGGACTAAACACCTCCTTCTGCAACTGATTCCTGGACTTCCTGACGGGCCACCCCCAGGTGGTAAAGGTAGGCAACAACACATCTGCCACGCTGATCCTCAACACGGGGGCCCCTCAGGGGTGTGTACTCCATCCCCTCCTGTACTCCCTGTTCACCCATGACTGCGTGGCCAAACACAACTCCAACACCATCATTAAGTTTGCTGACGACACAACAGTGGTAGGCCTGATCAACAACAACAATGAGACAGTCTATAGGGAGGAGATCAGAAAACTGGCAGTGTGGTGCCAGGACAACAACCTCTCCCTCAATGTGAGCAAGACGAAGGAGCTGATTGTGGACATCAGGAAAAGGTGGGCCAAACAGGCTCTCATTAACATTGACGAGGCTGTAGTGGAATGGGTTGAGAGTTTCAAGTTCCTTGGTGTCCACATCACCAACGAACTATCATGGTTCAAACACACCAAGACAGTCGTGAAGATGGCACAACAAAACATTTTCCCCCTCAGGAGACTGAAAAGATTTGGCATGGGTCCCCAGATCCCCAAAAAGTTATACAGCTGCACCATCGAGAGCATCCTGACCGGTTGCATTACCAGCAGGTATGGCAACTGCTCGGCATCTGACCGTAAGGCACTACAGAGGGTAGTGCGAACAGCCCAGTCCATCACTGGGACCAAGATTCCTGCCATCCAGAACCTATATAATAGGCGGTGTCAGAGGAAAGACCATAATATTATCAGAGACTCCTGTCGCCCAAGTCATAGACTGTTTTCTCTGCTACCGCATGGCAAGCGGTACCGGAGCGCCAAGTCTAGGACCAAAATGCTCCTTAACAGCTACCCCCAAGCCATAAGATTGCTGAACAATTAACCAAATGGCCACTGGACTATTTACATTGACCCCCTCCCCCCATTGGTTTTGTACACTGCTGATACTCGCTGTTTGTCAATGCATAGTCGCTTCACCCCTACCTACATGAACAAATTAGCTCAACCAATCTGCGTGTGCATGTGACCAATCTGCAGCGCATGTGACAAATACAGTTTGATTTGACAATGACCCAAAACACACCTCCAGGCTGTGTAAAGGTTATTTGACCAAGAAGGAGAGTGATGGAGTGCTGCATCAGATGACCTGTCCTCCACAATCCCCCGACCTCAACCAAATTGAGATGGTTTGGGATGAGTCGGACTGCAGAATGAAGGAAAATCAGCCAACAAGTTCTCAGCATATGTGGGAAATAGTTCAAGAGTGTTGGAAAAGCATTCCAGGTGAATCTGGTTGAGAGAATGCCAAGAATGTGAAAAGCTGTCATCAAGGCAAAGGGTGGCTAAATGAAGAATCGCAAATATAAAATACATTTTGATTTGTTTAACACTTTTTTGGTTACTACATGATTCCATATATGTTATTTCATAGTTTTGATGTCTTCCCTATTATTCTACAATGTAGAAAATAGTAAGACATAATGAAAAACCCTTGAATGAGTAGGTGCTCTAAAACTTTTGACCGGTAGTGTCCATTTTTGTATTATTCTAATGGCTCTTAAGGGGAAAGTAATGAGATTACGTTACACTGAGTTTGGGTAAACCAAAAATTATGTTGCTGATTACAATTTAGGACAGGTAATTAGTATCTGTAACTGATTACATTTAGAAAGTAACCTACCCAAACCTGCAGATTAATTATACTTAAACTCAGCCCTAGGATGAACATTGGTCCTAATAATTTCAGGGAACTGAACGGGCTTCCAGTTGATTTCTGGGAGGTGCAGATCAAACTGTTTGTTTTTTAAAATTATACATGACCTTGCCCCAGTTACCTGTATGGTTATCTTAATTTCATTGGAGACTCTGTCATCACACCAGAGCCATTTTTGCCCCCCCCAAAAGTTATTTCCTTAACACTTGTGCAGAGAAACTGAATGGTGTACCAAACTACACTACCATTCAACAGTTTGGGGTCACTTAGAAATGTCCTTGTTTTTGAAAGAAAAGCAATTTTTTGGTCCATTAAAATAACATCAAATTGATCAGAAATACAGTGTCGACGTTGTTAAATCTGTAAATGACTATTGTAGCTGGAAACGGGTCATTTTTTAATGGAATATCTACATAGGCGTACAGAGGCCCATTCCATTATCAGCAACCGTCACTCCTGTGTTCCAATGGCACGGTGTGTTAGCGAATCCAAGTTTATCATTTTAAAAGGCTAATTGATCATTAGAAAACCCTTTTGCAATTATGTCAGCTGAAAACTGTTGGTCTGATTAAAGAAGCAATAAAACTGTCCTTCTTTAGACTAGTTGAGTATCTGGAGCATCAGCATTTGTGAGTTCGATTACAACCTCAAAATGGCCAGAAACAAATAACTTTCTTCTGAAACTCGTCAGTCTATTCTTGTTCTGAGAAATGGAGGCTATTCCATGCGAGAAGTTGCCAAGAAACTGAAGATCTCGTACAACGAAAACAAGGACATTTCTAAGAGGCCCCAAACTTTTGAACAGTAGTGTATATAAAATCCGTCCTATGCTAGTTTTAAGATAAACCTTAATAGTTTATGGGCAATATGCTTTAAAACTGCACATGCTAAAAGAAAGTATAATTGTATTAATGAATGCTACTTGATCATCTATTTTTTTTATTTGACTGTTTCCTCCTTACTGATGAGGTGTATTTTATATACGTTATAATCTTGTGTCTATTGTGTTTTAGTGTATTTCCAAGAGCACCACAGTGGTTGCATTGTTGAAAATTGTCAAATAAAATCAATGCCAATAAGAATGTAATTTACAGTCTGAGTTGTTTTATGCACATCATTGAATATCAGTACTTCACAGTTTGTGTTGATTTATTTGACCCCTCCGCCCCCACTAGGCACCACCCTTTCCCTGTTCGAAGGATAACTTCATGTGATACAGATATACAACTAAATTGACAGACACTCATTTGACAAGGAGACAAGACACTGAACACATGAATATTGACAAACAAATAGACAGCAGATGTACTTTTTTGAGGAGAATTAGCTACACAAAAATAAATCCAAGGACTAATGGGAAGAGTGAATGTTGTGGGGTAATATATATATACACTGTGTACAAAACATTAGGGACACATTCCAAATATTTTAGTCATCCCCCTCCCCTTTTTGCCCTCAGAACACAGAACGAATGACAGATGAGTGAGAAAATAAATAGATACTCAACATATTTACATATCAATCTAGATTGTATAACCATATATCCTACTGTACAGTATTTACAAAACCCCTTCGAGTGTACCAATGCCATATTTAGGCTACAGTGGCCTAGTTCACGCTGAGGTGATACAATGGATCTTTACACAACTATTGCCAATTTGTTTGCGTGCAGACAAACCCATTGACAGGATCCTTAAATTGTATCACAGCTGATGTGTTGTACAACAGGAGTGTGAACTAGGCCAATGTTTTGATGACCAAGCCACCCAACAGATGGGTAGCTAATGAAGATTTTAAAAGGCTGTCTTCATTTAAAGGCTGTCTTCCTCATCTTTTCTTTCTCTCCAGATGCAGAAGCTGGGATTTCTTGAGGTGATCTGTAAAGACACCCAGATGAGTGTTTGCACCATATGTTTGCGCAAATATTTTAAGAAGTGAGTGATTGTCCCCAAAGCTGTTAGTGCAAGTTCTACAAATGTACAGACACGTGACGTACAGTATAAACCCCTTTAGCTCTGACATTCTTGACATAGGAGGATCAGTGACATTCTTCTCGATCTTAGTTGTCAATGGTTTAAAAGGTAGTTTAGCATGTTTTCCCTTTTTCACAAAGGGCTTTTCCATTACTGACACACAAAGAAAGTGAATTCATGATGTTGATAACAGAAATTGTACGTCGTCATACCCATTCCATTTCCTCATTGTGCTCCTCTTCCTGGCAGCAGGTCACTCCCACTTCCTGATCAGCCTGTTTAGACAGACAAGACAACAACAGCTCATCATATAGTTTCCATGACCACAGCCTTTGGCGCGCGCGCGTGTGTGTGTGTGTGTGTGTGTGTGTGTGTGGCATGTGTACACCCAGTGAAGAATAATCAAACCACATACCCAGTCCATCTTCTCATCTCCAGACATGTTCAGATGGGGGAAGTTTTTGATGAGATCTGTCAAATCCTGGATGTCAAGAAAATATCCAAAATCTGAAAATCTTCGCTGCTTCACTTGAACGTGGTATTACTTTTAATATGACAGATTTATCTGGTCCGACATGGCCTACTCAAAGGCAAAGAATATTACTGTTCATTTTGAACTAGTGTTGAGTGTAGTTCTTGTTGGCTTTAAACTGTAAATGTTCAGATGGAGAAAGCATGCTGATGTGGACAGAGCCACGGTGAAAAGATGTGTATGACATATTACTGTATACAACTTACTCCATCCACATTGTCCTTTGCTGCAGGGGAAAACCCATCTGTCTCTTCATAATTCTGGGGAAATTATTCATAATAGTTAGTAATTGACTTTCGCCCTCAAATGTTTCCATACATAACTTATATAAAGGAAGCATTTGATGTCTTATCAATTAAATTAAATTGTAGAATGTTACTTGATTTTACAAACACAAGGTAGTAGCCTAATATACAATTTCTTGCAATAAGTGCACAAAACGTATGTGTAATTTATAGGAGAAGACGGAAGAGAAGAGAAAGCTGACTGTTCTTGACATGGGCCGCGTCACTGACCCACGACTAGCGTTGATTGTCATTGACCATGGGCCGCATCACTGACCCACGGATTAGATCGATGGCATCACCCATCAGTTTGTGTTTGTATGTTATAAGGCAACATACAGCCTGTTCGCTCCCTTTCGGCCAGAGGTGAGTGAGAGACACTCAAAAAGAAGAGGAGAAGAGTCATATAAACATTAGTGTAACTCAATATATCATCAACTATATCGTTTTCACTTGAAGAGTTTTTTTTACATTAGATTAAGCAAAATCAGAAAATCGAAATAACTCCCTGAAAATTCATGAATATTGAATTGATCTTTCTCCAACGGTGAACTGCCTCAGATTACCATCGTGATTTAGCTGCAAATGGTGTTATTTTCTTCAAGGTGTTGTAGGAGCTTCTTGATGTTGTCCACTGAAGCTGCAATGTAGAGAAAGTGCCATTCTCATCGAAACCTAATATATTTTTTCTCCCCCTTTTTTTCAAACAACTCAATGGTGCAGACATTGAAGTAACTGTCCAGTGAAAATCTCACTTTTAAGTTAATATTCTGTTAAATTATACCCAAATAATGTTGTTGACTCATCCTATACTCTTATTTGTGGCCAAAGCATAAATTGGAGAGAAAAAAAAGCGCTTCAAAAACCCCACCTCAAACTTGCATCTCAAACAGACATTGCAAAAAGAATTGCTTTCATCAGAGGATGATGTCATCCTCCTGAGGAGAATGAGCTGGCCAATCAGTGGTCTACTGCTTTTCAATATAGTTACTTTTTTTTTTTCAATTGGAAGGAAGAATGTTTCACTCATACTGTAATTAATATAGGTCATATTTCGTAGAAGCCTGGATTTGAACGGTCATGGCTGCGGTGCAATCATGGCTCGTGGTGCCACTCCCTTTCTGTTTTCTAGCGCCTGGGGGGAGGAGAGTGCCTTGCTCTTCCCTTTCTGGTTACACAGTAATGTTGTCTGTGTCAGTTGTCTAACCAAATACATATTTTGTTTGTGTATATCCTCCTCTCTAGCACCACTCTGTAGAGCATATAACATTTTACATGTCAAATGTTAGTCATTTAGCAGACTCTCTTATCCAGACACTCTTTGATATGAACTATTTTATTGAGCCATGTCCATTTAATTGTCTAGAATCCATAAGCAATGTAAGCAACATGACTTTACAGATCACATTTGTATAATTTGACATAATGCAAGAAACAAGCTAAGCCAGTAAAAATGTTTACTTACCAGTGACAATAAGGAAATCGCCTGCTCAAACTTGTAGTGCACAGGTATTTATGCTCCAGCCAGCACAGACTGTACATAAGCCAGCCACGTCATATGAGGAAAATACTGCCTACTTACAAGAATTGAAAGTGAAACTTAATTCCCATGGTTATGTACAAATAATCATATTAAATGCAGACACTCCTCTCTTCGACGGGGACGAGAAGACAAAGCTTCCAAAGCCGTGTTTTTCCGCAATTGCATTTTGAAATGTTATAGAATGAGAACACATTTTTCTAGCGCTTCGGGGGAGGAGAGTGCCTTGCTCTTAACATCAGCAGGCCTCAGAGAAACAGGCACAAGGCAGGGCAGACTCTTTCATTACAGCAATCGTGAGGGTAATGCATTTTCAGTGGTGTGTACTCATGATTACCAAGTCACTCCAGGGTTTTTCTTTTTTTCTACATTGTAGAATAATAGTTAAGACATCAACACTATGAAATAACACATATGGAATCATGTAGTAAGCAAAAAAAAGTTGCCACCCTTTGCCTTGATGACAGCTTTGCACACTCTTGGCATTCTCTCAACCAGCTTCACAAGGTAGTCACCTGGAAGGTATTTCAATTAACAGGTGTGCCTGTTAATTTGTGGAATTTCTTTCCTTCTTAATGCATTTGAGACAATTAGTTATGTAGTGACAAGGTAGGGGTGGTATACAGAAGATAGCCCTACACACACCAGTACCATGGAAAACCACAAATACTTTTAGTATATTTTAGTTGTCACTGTATTAAGCTAAGCATAAGTGATTTGATGATGTTGAAATGGTTGTGGAATAGTGGCGGCAGCTCCAGTTTTCTTTGTGACTTGTAGTAACTCTCCGTGGTTCTAAATCAATGGTTGTTTAGTAGTCTTAAAATGTCAGAAACATTAACTTGCTTGACCATGCTGTAGGTCATGTAACTGTTACATGCAAAATGCTTTGTGGACTTCACCGGACAGATGTTGCTCTCCTATTTCTTGACAAAACAAAGGCGTGGTTGAATTTATTCTGCCACTGTCTTCTTATTGTCTCGGGCTCAGCCTTAGGCCTATATGTCACGGTGGCAAGGTATTTCAACTAACAGGTTATAGAGCAAACAACACAATTATCACATCATATAGGTTGTTGCACTCCATTTCGCCCTCAAAACAGCCTCAATTCTTCGGGCATTGACTCTACAAGGTGTTGAAAGCGTTCCACAGGGATGCTGGCCCATGTTGACGCCAATGCTTCCCACGGCTGTGTCAAGATAGCTGGATGTCATTTGGTTGGGGACCACTCTTAATACACACAAGAAACTGTTGAGCCTAAAAAATACAGCAGGTTTGCAGTTCTTGACACACTCAAACCGAGGCACCTGGCACTTACTACCATACCCCATTCATACACAATCCATGTCTCATTTGTCTCAAGACTTAAAAATCCTTCTTTAAGATGTCTCCTCCCCTTCATCTACACTGATTTAACAAGTGACATCAATAAGGGATCATAGTTTTCACCTGGTCAGTCTATGTCATGGAAAGAGCAGGTGTTCCTAATGTTTTGTACACTAAATATATATTATAATTGCCATGTCACTTTTTAAATTTTTTATTTTAAAAAAATGTATATTTTCAAGTGTGTCAATTTTGGCTAGCCCACCTAACTAAAAAAAATGGTCCAGCCCATCTGGCATCTGACAGGATTGCCAGATGGCCAATCCACCCCTGTACACCTTTATGTAAAGTTTCACTTGAATGCATGTTTCAGCTAGCTCAAACCAGTTCTTATTTGTTTCTTCCCAGGTTACAAAGTGAAAACTAACCAGTCCACTGAGCCAAGGCTACCGTAATAAACCTAAACCAAGATCGTGGGGCCAAAATACTGCACTGAGTAAAGTAGTGTGCAAGCTGCCACCACCTTTAAATGAATCGCTATGGTCCGTCAGTGGTCAAGACAGAACCATGTTATGAAAAAATATATATATATATATTTTTTATTATACAATCTTTTAAATGAATGCAGAGTTCACCTTTTGGTTAGAAATCAAGTAACAGAGTACTTGGCAGATTTTCCAGATGAGCTTCAAACATAAATTAGGGGAGAGGGCTAGTACTCCTAACACCATGTCCCTATCTAATCTCATTCCCTTGCTCCCCCTCTCTACCAATCTTCATCGCCGGCGGCCCTAAACAGCCACGAATTACATTCCTCCCACCATAAGAAATTAGTGCAGTAAAGGTGGCTCAAATGGGCAACAAGACAACATTTTCAACAATGCACCAGCTCCTCCAGTGTTCACTTGTGCTCTCAGCCAATAAACCATAGATTAGTGGAAAAATAAAACACAAAACAACATATTTCTACATTTCAATGTGACCGCCAAAGACCTTGGAAGAATCATAGTATACGCTATCGACACCTGACTTGAAGTCAGTGTGCATCCATCAAATACATTTTATAAAGCCCTTTTTACATTAGGAGTTGTCACAAAGTACTTTACAGATACTCAGCCTAAAACCCCAAAGAGCAAGCAATGCACAAGCACGTACAATGGCTAGGAAAAATTCCCTAGAAGGCAGGGACCTAGGAAGAAACCTAGAGGGGAACCAGGCTCCGAGGGGTGGCCAGTCCTCTTCTGGCTGTACTGGGTGGAGGTGCAAAATGCAGCTGCGTTGTGCACCAATTTCCTGGCCTTAATGCTAAGATGTTTTGATGACCATCCATCCAGTTGACACCTTTTAGGCCTCATCATCTTCTCTTTCTCTCCAGACACAAAAGTTTGGATTGCTTGATGAGATCTGTGAAGACACGCAAATTGACTATTTTCTGCAACATGTTAGCCCATTGGAGATAAAAGACAAGTACTGGAAACACTAGAACACTAAGACATATCTGGGAAACCAGGCCTGGTATTCATATCAGACTTTGAAAAGGCCTTTAATAAAGTACTACTGGAATTTATATATAAATGCCTGGACTATTTAATTTAGGAGAATCTCTTATACAATGGGTTACAGTTATGTATAGTAACCCCAGGTGTAAAATAGTAAATAATGGCTACTTCTAAGAAAGTATTCAACTGTCAAGAGGAGTAAAACAAGGTTGTCCACTATCGCCATTTCTATTTATTATGGAGATCTAAATGTTAGCTATTAAAATCAGATGATATTATTGTTACAAGGGGCTAGAAATCCAGGGTTTAAAATCAAAGGTGTCATTATATGCTGAACCTTCATGTTTTCTTTTAAGTTCACAATTTGGATCGCTACATGGCCTCAGAGGATCTAGATAATTTTTCTAACCTCTCTGGATCACAAAAGAATTATGATAAATGCACCATATTACGTATTGGATCGCTAAGAAATACAACTTTACATTGCTGTGTAGTTTACCAATAAAATGGTTGCTATTGCTATTTTTAAAACAAACCACAGAAAGCTGGTTGCAATTTCAGTTTAATCTACCAGAAAATACAACAAATATTGCAACATTATGGTTATTTCAAATATACTAATGGTTTAAGAAAACAAAATTATAAAAAAAAATAAGAACAGCATAACCTTGTAAAATATCACAAATAGGACTGGTGGAGTTGTCACACCCAACAAAATAGTTGGGACAAAACTACCGATGTATCGATTCCATGGCACATTGTTTATGAACTGATACACAAAACAACGCCAGATTCAAAACTCTTTCTTGCAAAATTCTTGCAACCAATACAATGTTAGAAATATGGAGGATTCAACCATCCCAGCTCTGCAGATTTTGCTGCGAAGAGACAGAATCATTAGATCACTTGTTTTGGTACTGTCCATGTGTAGCTTGATTTTGGTCACAGGTTCAGGAATGGCTGAAGAATTGCAACATTTATCTGGAGCTAACTCTGCAATAATGACTGCTGGGTGATTTGAAAAGTCATAGTCAATCGATAAATAATATAATAATACTCTTAGATTTTTTTGTTTGTTTTAACAATCTGTTGAAACTATGAGAATAGAAAGGTTCAGAAATTTTGTGAAACTTCACAGCTAAGTTGAAAAATATGACAATTAGATATCAAAACTAGATAGACTTCAGAGATAGATGGGAGGGATTGAGTGTAGCTGAAGGGTGGGACTAAAAACAAAATAAAAAGTAAAATATGTCATGTAAAATATACTGTGTCAAAATGTGTATACACTAAACAGAAATATAAACACAGCATGTAAAGTGTTAGTCCTGTGTTTAATGGGCTGAAATAAAATATCCCAGAAATTTTCAGTACGCACAAAAAGCTTATTTTACTCACATTTTGCGCACAAATGTGTTTCCTCCCTGTTTGTGGGCATTTCCCCTTTGCCAAGATAATCCATCCACCTGACAGGTGTGGCATAACAAGAAGCTGTTTAAACAGCATGATCATTACATAGGTGCATCTTGTGCTGGGGACAATAAAAAGCCACTCTAAAATGCAGAGTTTTGTCACACAACACAATGCCACAGATGTCTCAAGTTGAGGGAGTGTGCAATTGGCATGCTGACTGAAGGAATGTCCAACAAAGTGGTTTCTAGATAATTCAATGTTCATCTCTCTACCATAAGCCACCTCTGTTGTTTTAGAGAATTTGGCAGTACTTCTAATCGGCCTCACAAGCGCAGACCACGTGTATGGCGTCATTTGGGCGAGCGGTTTACTGTCGTCAATGTCGTGAACAGAGTGCCACATGGTGGCAGTTTGGTTATGGTATGGGCAGGCATAAGATAATTGTATTTAATTGACGGGAATTTGAATGCACAGAGATACTGTGACGAGATCCTGAAGCCTATTGTCGTGCCATTCATTCGCCGCCATCACCTCATGTTTCAGCATGATAATGTATGACCCCATGTCGCAAGGATCTGTACACAATTCCTCTAAGCTGCACACTCACCAGACATGTCACCCATTGAACATGTTTGGAAAGCTCTGGATCGACGTGTACGACCGCGTGTCCCAGTCCCCGCCAATATCCAGCAACTTCGCACAGCCATTGAAGAGGTGTGGAACAACATTCCACAAGCAACAGCCTGATCAATTCTATGAAACGGAAAAGTGTTGCGCTACATGTGGCAAATGGCGGTCACACCAGATACTGACTGGTTTTCTGATCCACGGCCCTACCTTTTTTTAAGGTATCTGTGACCAACAGATGCATATCTGTATTCTCGGTCATGTGAAATCCATAAATTAGGGCCTAATGAATTTGTCAATTACCAGATTTTCTTATATGAACTGTAACTCAGTAAAATCTTAGAAATTGTTGCATGTTGCGTTTATATCTTTGTTTAGTATAGTATGTATAAGCTGGAAGTATTGTTGTCCATTAGTTTACTCCAATAGGGAAGGGGTGGTACAGATAAGGTCAAATAATAAAGGAAAACATATTTTTTTATTAAGATATATACAGTTGAAGTCGTAAGTTTACGTACACCTTGGCCAAATACATTTAAACTCAGTTTTTCACAATTTCTGATATTTAATCCTAGTAAAAAATGCCCTGTCTTAGATCAGTTAGGATCCCCACTTTATTTTAAGAATGTGAAATGTCAGAATAATAGTAGAGACAATGATTTATTTCAGCTTTTATGTCTTTCATCACATTGCCAGTGGGTCATACATACACTCAATTAGTCTTTGGTAGCATTGTCTTTAAATTCTTTAACTTGGGTCAAACATTTCGGGTAGCCTTCCACAAGCTTCCCACAATAAGTTGTCCCATTCCTCCAGACAGAGCTGGTGTAACTGAGTCTGGTGTGTAGGCCTCCTTGCTCACACTCGCTTTTTCAGTTCTGCCAACAACATTTCCTATAGGATTGAGGTCAGGGCTTTGTGATGGCCACTCCAATACCTTGACTTTGTTGTTCTTAAGCCATTTTGCCACAACTTTGGAAGTTTGATTGGGGTCATTGTCCATTTGGAAGACCCATTTGTGACCAAGCTTTAACTTCCTGACTCATGTCTTGAGATTTTGCTTCAATATATCCACATAATTTTCCTTCTCATGATGCCATCTATTTTGTAAAGTGCACCTGTCCCTCCTGCAGCAAAGCACCCCACAACATGATGCTGCCACCCCGTGCTTCACGGTTGGGATGGTGTTCTTCACCTTGCAAAAACGAGTTAATGACTCCAACCTGAGTGTATGTAAACCTCCGACTTCAACTGTAGTACCAGTCAAAAGTTGACACACCTACTCATTCCAGGGTTTTTCTTAACTTTTTAGAATAATAGTGAAGACATCAAAACTATGAAATAACACACATGGAATCATGTTAAACAAATCCAAATATATTTTACAAAGTAGCCACCCTTTGCCTTGAGGACCGCCACAGGAAAGGAAGACCCAGAGTTACCTCTGCAATCTCAGGATAAGTTCATAAGCCCAGCCTCAGAAATCGGCAATTAACTGCACCTCAGAGTTCAAGTAACAGACACATCTCAACATCAACTGTTCAGAGTAGACTGCGTGAATCAGGCCTTCGTGGTCGAATTGCTGCAAAGAAACTACTACTAAAACGACACCAATAACAAGAAGAGACTTGCTTGGGCCAGGAAACACGAGCAATGGACATTAGACCGGTGAAAATCTGTCCTTTGTTATGATGAGTCCAAAATTGAGATTTTTGGTTCCAACTGCCGCGTCTTTGTGAGACACAGAGTAGGTGAACGGATGATCTCCTCATGTGTAGTTCCCTCCGTGAAGCATGGAGAAGGAGGTGGGGATGCTTTACTGGTGACACTGTCAGTGATTTATTTAGAATTCAAAGTACACTTAACCAACATGGCGTATTGCTGCAGAATGCTGTGGTAGCCATCACATCTGGTTTGCGCTTAGTGGGACTATCATTTGTTTTTCAACAGGGCAATGACCCAAAACACACCTCCAGGCTGTGTAAGGACTATTTGACCAAGAAGGAGAGTGATGGAGTGCTGCATCAGATGACCTGGCCTCCACAATCACCCAACCTCAACCCAATTGAGATGGTTTGGGATGAGTTGGACCGCAGAGTGAACGAAAAGCAGCCGTCAATTGCTCAGCATATGTGGGAACTCATTCAAGACTGTTGGAAAAGCATTCTTCATGAAGCTGGTTTAGTGAATGCCAACAGTGTGCAAAGCTGTCATCAAGGCAAAGGTTGGCTACTTTGAAGAATCTCAAATATAAAATATATTTTGGTTATTTTTGGTTACTACATGATTCCATGTGTTATTTCATAGTTTTGATGTCTTCAATATTATTCTACAATGTAGAAAATAGTAAAAATAAAGAAAAACCCTGGAATGAGTAGTTTGTTTTCTTCAAAACGTTTGACTGGTGCTGTATATATTTACAAAAAAATATGGCTGCGCCCCTGCCCAGTCGTGAAATCCATAGACTATGGCCTAATGAATGTATTTCAAGTTACTGATTTCCTTCCATTAACTTTAACTCATTAAAATCTTTGAAATTGTTGCGTTTATATATTTGTGTTCAGTATATATGGGGGATTGGAAATGATGCATACAAATGTGTCATCATACCCAGTCCATTTCCTCATTGTGTTCCTCTTCCTGGCAGCAGGAAGTTCTTGATCAATCTGTTTTAACAGAAAAAGCCGTTTCATGTCCTGTCCATTCCACCCTGTGTGTGTGTATACACACACTTCTGGTGACTGCCCATACCCAGTCCATCTCCTCTCCCTCACCACAGGTGTAGATGTTGGAATTTTGCGATGAGATCGATAAGGTCATGCATGAAAAAGATGGCCAAGACCAGCCTTTATACTAGCTGATTTACAAATATGTCTGTACTGTCTCTTTCATGTTGTATTGAATGCTAGGGTAACAACCAGGGACCATGCTATTTTGAATGACTAGTCTGGGTGATTTTAATGTAGTTGTTGAATAGGCTAGGGTCAGTTGATACGGTGAAGAGGTGTATCATGACCTAGTCTGTAATTTACCCTGTTCCTCTTCTCCATTGTCCCTGGGAAAGTGTTGTCTCTTCTCATAATCCTGGGGACATGGTTTCTCAAATTAATTGGTTGTAGACTTTTGGCCCAAATGTTTTGATGCATGAAGTTATCCTGTCATTAACATTAAATGACTGATTATGACTGTCTGACGTAAAAGCACCATCTTCTTTGCGTGAAAATTAAAGTATACTTGACAGAAGATGACTTAACTGACATTGGCACTCGAGCCGGTCGTATGTGGCATTTCAGCCGATAGTGTCATTTCAATCCCTATCGTGTAAATTCAGTGTTACATCAAATTTAAAAGCATTGTTCCCATGTTGGCGTAGACTGCATTTATGGTAAATGCTGCAGATGCCATCACAATAGGAAATTACTCTATTTGTAACACTTCAGCAATACAGATTGAATAGAACCTTGAGTATTATTCACATAACACTTCCTGTATTTTCATTTTGAACCGTTAATTTTACATCTGCTAGCCGTCTCAGATTACCATAGCACGCTTTCCACTAGGTCTAGTCAATTGGAGCTTCTTGGTGTTTCTGTAATGAAGCTGGCTGCAATAGAGGAGAAAAATAATCTACTTTGACTTTTCTTCTATCAGTTTAAGGAATAAATGCAGCTCTCCTTTATGGTCCTGCATGTCATGCCACTCCTGGTGGTTAGGAACCAGAAAAGCACCACCTTTAGGTAGACTGAGGCCAAAATATCTTCCTGTTTGCAAAATGTATCAACCTATTTAGCACCTCACCATAGATAAATACAAACCACGTTTGACATTTATGGAGCCAAAATCAACTTTGAGTTTCTAAAGTCAAAAGCAGATTGAAGCAATGTTTAAAATTTACAGATTTTCCTGCCCTCATGAACTTCACATAAATGTACAGTTCTATATACCAAGATGTATGGTTACTTCATAGTTTGTTACTTTAATAATTACAAATGTGAGAAAAAGCAACAAATAGCTAACAAAATGGTAGCCACCCACGTCATATCAGGGAAATGGTACACGTTAACCATAATCAAAACTGAAACTTGTTTTACAGTTACATACTGACCACCCCGCGTTGCAAAATAAATTGACATGCATGTTACTCAATCATTGCGCCAACGAGCGTCTGCGTTGCCAAACGCTAAAATAGAAATCCGTTCTTTTAGTGACGCTGAACACGGTGCAAGTCCTACCTCTCCCATCTCCTCATTGGTTTATAGAAGCAGAAATCCACGTGCCACCTCATTGGTTATACCCACGTGGGTGATTGAAAGATGACCTGAGGTCAGTCAGCTGTGGTAATACACCTTATGAAAGTTAGACGCCAATTGCCATATAAAGTCCAAAGAAAAAGAAGCCTGGAAGGAGGAGAGATGACTAGAAATGAGTCGGTTGACCGTTTTATCTGTGGATTAATTGTCGGAGTAGAGGACCTTGTGCATTTCAGGTAAAATAACAACCCAGGACAAATTAGCTAGCAACAGAAAGCTATCTACCTAAATTGCCATAAATGTTTAATGCTTTTTGACCTGTCGCCAAATTAAAATAATTTGTTCAGAGTTTGTTTTTATACTTCAACCTGCATGTCGTGATTGCGTTTGGTGTGGGGGGACAAAATCAATTTGAGGACGCGGTTTGGGCATGATATTATTAGGCCTAAATAATGTCAACTCAAAGATGGTGATTTTATGCATGTTTAACTTCAGTGTTTTGAATACTGATATCTGATTTATTCATTTAACAGGTGGACTTTGTGGTGGAAGTGCAGTGTGTTTTAATCCATATGAAGCTTTAACAGTATAGTGACTTAGTTACTAATTTGTCATCTTTTCTCCTGGTGGATCACAAAGATTAAGGATTTGAAAGAATATCCCATATAATAGATGATCACTATGGGACAAAAGAAACTGAGGGAACTGTCTTCACAGTTTTAATAAGGATTTCGAAATTAGTTGTACGCAGCATAGACATAGTCACCTCAATGTCATAATGGATTTTATTTTCTCTTGATCATCTCCTGGATGAAAAGTGAGGAAATTGACCGTTGCTTTTTATTTTTACTTTATTAACAAAAATCCTGAATTGCCACAGTTACTTTGATTGGAAAATAATTGGAAAGGGAACAGGCTTTTGAACCTTGAGGGAGAAGTCTACCACTGGGCAGCCCTGGGTGATGCAGCCCAGAGAGATGATGTCCACATGGGGGGAGAGATACTGGGGCAGAGAGTCTGGGGTCACCCCTCCACTGGCCTCGATTAGCACAGAAGGGAACTCCTCCTTCAGAAGCTTGGCTGCCGCATGGAGTTCCTGAGAGAGGAAGGGACAGAGGAAGAATCGAGGCCGGAAGAAACGAGTGCGGGAAGAGACCGTGAAGGAAAGAGATTGAACGAAATGCAGAGCACTGGAGGAAGAAGAATATTACATTGATAGTCCAATGTACATGAATGTCCAACAGAATCATGTCTTCTGCTTTATCACAAGCCCTCCAGTACATCTCTATCTCTTCTACATTACTTCCCTGATGCCTTTGGGAAGTCCATCAGTCTCACCTGTGGCTTAAAGTTGTCCAGCATGACGATGTCGGCGCCTGCCGTGGCTGCCTCACTGCCCTCCTCCCGGCTGCCGCACTCCACCTCAATCTTACTGCTGAAGCCACACACCGAGCGGGCGTCCCTCACCGCCTGGAAGACCCACAGGTAGGAATTACATCAAATCAGTTCTCTATCAGAATGCAACATTAATTTATATTCAAAATGCACAGAGTGAAAACTTCAGCTCTCATATTAGAAAAAGGACAGATCTAATGGTACATCTTGGAATATGAAAGACGTACATGTATTCTTGCACTCTGATTTTCATGCATTTCAGAGGAATCGACAACATAGTATAGGTTGGTGTCAAATGTACAGTTTGAGACATCCACCCTTGCCTACCTGTGTGATACTCCCTGAAGCCCATATATGATTGTCTTTCAGCATCACCATCCCACTCAGGTCCTGTCTGTGTATGGACACGCTGCCCACCAGCATGGCATACTTCTCCACCAGCCGGAACCCAGGGGTGGTTTTACGCGTGCCAGCCACATGGCCATGCCAGCCTGCCTCCCTGGCGATGCTCTGTAGCTGGGAGCAGTGGGTGGCTATCCCCGAGGCCCGGGCCAGGCAGTTGAGGGCCGGTCTCTCCCCGAGGAGGATACACCTTGCTGGGCCTCTGACCACAGCAGTCTGGGTCACCGCATTTGGACCTGGTGGAGGTGAGGTCAAAGAAGAGTTTACCTAAAAACACGTGAGTAATCTGTATCTAAAATGGTTAGATGGTCATCAGTTGGAATCTATTCCAATGGAATTTTGTGAATGCCAAAGTCGAAGCTCGTTTCCACAATACCTTCTCCAAATGAATTTGGCAGTGTGATCAGAGTTGGTGTATTGTCATCACATTTGTGAGGCATCTGTGTATTCTCCTAAACCTCCACAGCATGCTTTTGACCAGGTTCATAGTTGGTCTCTTACCGAGCTGTGCTCCCTCTTTGTGTGCCCATTCCACAGTGCAGCTGAGCTCAGTGAAGACAGCAGTGAAGAAAGGCCTGCCTACCAGCATGCTGCACGGCGTTTTACACAACAACCTGGCCTCGACCTCATGTGACCCCACACACAGCCCTGCAGGGTCAAAGTTTGGTGTGTCCTCTGCCAGCCACTCCCGTGCCAGCCGGGTCAGTGTGTGGGGAGGGAGCGTGTTTGACAGGTCATACTGAGGAGTCGTCATCTTGAGAGGGGAGGTAAAACGTGATGCCGGAAAGTTGTTCTGTTAATGGAGAGAGGGGTTAGTTCCAGTGCTTTAAATCTGGCTATCCACTGATAGTTAAGTTTGTAGTTTAAAATTGTACCCTACAAAATGTCCTGAGTTCTGGTATGAATGAATCCCTGCTCTCAATGTGCTTTTTCGACTGCCTCCACTGCTGCACACTGCTGTTGCTGCCTCCACTGTTTCAGTCTCCCCCTCAAGTCACTGTGTCAAGTGTATGAAATGCAAATTACAATGAACTAACAGTGGTCTTGATTGCATGTTTTGTACAGTCTGATTTGGCAATTCTGCTCATTGACAAGACAGCCCTGGTTTAAATTTTTTATTTTTTTTAAATAATAATAAATACACCTTTATTTAACCAGGTAGGCTAGTTGAGAACAAGTTCTCATTTACAACTGCGACCTGGCCAAGATAAAGCAAAGCAGTTTGACACACACAGAGTTGCACATGGAATAAACAGTCAATAATACAGTAGAAAAAAAATCTATATACAGTGAGTGCAAATGAGGTAAGATAAGGGAGGTAAGGCAACAAATAGGCCATGGTGGCGAAGTAATTACAATATAGCAATTAAAACACTGGAATGGTAGATGTGCAGAAGATGAATGTGCAAGTAGAGATACTGGGGTGCAAAGGAGCAAGATAAATAATTAACAGTATGGAAGTCTTCATTGTTGTCATTAAGACCTTATTGTGAACCTTGTCCTGTCTCTGTACATTACATACACAATCATCCAAGTTGGGAAGAATAAATTACTACTACTAGGGTTGAGGTCAAGTCCATGGAAGAGCAGAATCATTTGAACCTTGCCCATCATAACCCAAGAGCTAAAGCTGTATTAGACCATCTAGAAATCTGTTTCATATTATTTGAATGGTTATATTTTTCCATATGTTGCAATAGAGGAATAAACATCCTTTATTCTGTTGGTGTGTGTACCTTTGTGCGCTTGTGTGATGGGTCAATGTTTATAATAAATTGCTAATAATTGAATGACAATTCAGCCCAGTGGATCTTTATATTCTACAGATTCTGAACAGTCATGTAACAATTGGAAGTGTTTTTGTTGCCATGTAGGCCTAGTATTTAGTCTTTGTTGGGGTTAATCAAGGGGACTGTAATTCCTTAGGTGGTGGTAGCTGAAGATGTGTTAGCTCCCAGGTGATGAGGCAGTGAGTGAGAGACTCTGGACACACATGTACACTGTGTTCAACACAAAGTGTCAATAAAATAGATACTTGTAGTATTTATGAATTTTGATACTTTAAGTCAACTGTGATTCCACGGTCTGGCATCTGTGCAGTCCCGTGTGGCTCACTTGCAGCGTTGTGGATCTGATTGTCATGGGTGGACCAGTATGAAAAGGTATGCACTCACTACGTCGTTCCCATAGCTCCCCCCAACAGACTGGGTAAAGGGGTCAGCATGCTTCGGTTGGGCTTGCTCCTAGCTGTACAGAACGAGTGTGATTGCATACTCCCTTAAAAGCTTGAAAAACAAGAAAATAAACCTGCAAGAGTACTGTTTGTCCATTTTGAGATACCGTAGCCAGTATACACTTCCTCAGAATTAATCTAAAAACTCAAATCAGTCAGATTCAGTCAAAAAAAAAAAAAAAACACAATTTTACATGTAACTAATATGCTTGGTGCAGTATTTCTCAATGAAAAATGCATGAAAACTAGTAGTCTCTTGTTGAATGACAGACTTTGAATAATCCTTATTGTTGACCTATCACCGATAAAGGGGCGTAGACGTCGGTGAGGGTTTTCAGCTGTTCGGGCACACAAAACCGATGTCCAAAACAAACGTCACAAAATGCCATCATAAAATACGCACAAACTCTTCCGAACGCTTTCGGCTGGGAAGCATGTGGACGCCTTAAGGCACATCTCTGATATCAAGAGATCTCAACCTTTAATCACACTTCCAGTTCACAATTTCAGTTTACATAGTCTTTATTTTACTTGCTCTACAACAGAGAACAAAATGTCCAAAATCAGACTGTACAAAACATACAATGAAATCACAATGGCTCTTTTTTGTGAAAAAGTACAGTGTCTATAACAAGGGTCAATTACAATAATGTGAATTATGTCAACCAGGTCTGTTTTGTGAACAAGCAATTTATTCCGAGCACTGGTGGTCATTAGATAATCCAAAGAATTGTTAAACAGCGCCCCCCTGAGGCAGAACATTTTCTATTGAGAAGTGTTTGGGACTTGTTTCCGTTTGATACTCAAAAGATATTTTACTTAAATCAGACAAAATTAACCGCAATACATATGTTCTGAAATATTAGATAAACTAAACAGAACCACCGCAGACCTATCTCAGTAATAAAATGTGTCCTAGTGTACAATCAACATGCCCAGCTCTGCCCACTGGGGCGTGGTTTACAGAGGACTCTTGGCAATGGCAGTGTTCAATTAAGGATTAAGCTGAAGCGAGGTGCACCAGTCTATGGCCTGTGAGGTGAACGGGGAAAAGTGGTGAGGGAGGAGCGCTCTTCTCAAATCGAACTGTAATCTGCGCTGTTCTGGTCATGTTGTCAACAAGGCAGCATGGTCTATCGTTCAGAAATATACTTCTCTTTTCCATAAAAGGCAGATAAAGAGTTGATCAAAAGCAATCACTTTTGCACGTGAAAACCCAGAATCCTACTCATTACAGGGCTGCCAACATTTGAACAAAGTTTGAAGTGAGATTTGCCATTTGAATTTCATTGCCACAACCCCTAGATGGGGGACTGGGGGTCCTCCCCCAAGAAAATGGTACTGTTTCAAAGCTAATCCCTGCCATTTGACATATTTTGACATGGTTTACGCCTATGACCAGGGATTTTCTTAACAGGTCAAGTGTATTCAGAATGCTTTGAACATTAAATGAAAATTAACACTCAAAATTCAACGACTTTGTTACTTTGAGATTTTTGGGGAGATGAAATGTAAAGAACACCAATAACAAATTGTACATATTTTTGGGGTGGTTTGACACTATTCAGACAGTAATTAAATGAGATCGGGAGACAGGCAAATGCTAGAAACCGTGCACCAAAGGCTCTGCACAGTAAATTGTAATATTAATGGTTGATGGCAGTGGTTAACCAAATCATAGATTGCAGTCTCATTGTCCATATAATGCTTTCAAGGTAGGGACACAAACATTTTGTAATTTAGGTGAACTCGTTCTTTAAAATAGGTCTGGAAGAAAATCCTGCTTGCTCTCCAGAAGGGTTGGCCACCCCTGATCCATGTTTCCCAAGTGCTGGTTGTTTGAAAATGTTATAACAATCGTTTCGCCAAATCACCCACAATCTCCCCCCCCCAAAAAAATCTAATGAATATCAATATTCAGGTTGTTTATGTCTACTTAGTTGAAGATCCTTGCCATCTGACAATATATACAAAATATGATGCATTTAGGAGTTGAGTCCCCTTGTCATCTCTGCCTAGCACAATACTAAAATCTCAAATCATATTGGCTTCATGGAGCATTTAATATCAAATGCTTATTTGTATGACTTAATCAAAACTGTCCTTGAAGGGCAGCAATAATGTATAGCCTAATATAATTCATTTTCAAAGACAAGTAGGCATATCATATTTCAAATATGGGATTTAAAAAAATATATATATCACCAGGTAGGCCAGTTGAGAACAAGTTCTCATTTACAACTGTGACCTGGCCAAGATAAAGCAAATCAGTGCAACAAAAACAGTTACAAACGGGATAAACAAACATACAGTCAATAACACAATATGGCAAAATGGATGGCACTGTGATAGCAAACTGGATGTAGTCTGAGTAGAGTGTTGGAGGCCATTTTGTAAATGACATCGCCGAAGTCAAGGATCGGTAAGACAGTCAGTTTTACGAGGGTATGTTCGGCAGCATAAGTGAAGGCTGTTGAGAAATAGGAAGCCGATTCTAGATTTAATTAAGGATTGGAGATGCTTTATGCGAGTTTGGAAGAATGGTATACAGAATGGTGTCGTCTGCGTAGAGGTGGATCAGAGAATCACCAGCAGCAAGAGGCGGCCCGAGAATTGAACCCTGTGGCAACCCCATAGAGACTGCCAGAGGTCTGGACAACAGGACCTCCGATTTGACACACTGAACTATCTGAGAAGTGGTTGGAGAACCTGGCGAGGGCAGTCATTTGAGAAACCAAGGCTATTGAGTCTGCCGATAAGAGACGAAAGCCTTGGCTAGGTCGATGAAAACGGCTGCACAATACTGTCTTTTATATCTATGGCAGTTATAATATCGTTTAAGACCTTGAGCATGGCTGAGGTGCACCCATGACCAGCTCGGAAACCCGATCGCATAGTGGAGGTGGTACGGTCGGATTGGAAATGGTCGGTGATCTGTTTGTTAACTTGGCTTTCGAAGACTTTAGAAAGGCAGGACAGGATGGATATAGGTCTATAACAGTTTGGGTATAGAGTGTCTCCCCCTTTGAAGAGGGGGATGACCGCAGCAGTTTTCCAATCTTTAGGGATCTCAGACAATACGAAAGAGATGTTGAACAGGCTAGTAATACGGGTTGCAACAATTTTGGCTGATAAATTTAGACAGAGTACAGATTGTCTAGATTTTTAGGGTTCCTTGGGCAAGTTGCTGTGTGAGCTGTTGGCCGTGGTAGGGGTAGCCAGGTAGAAAGCATGACCAACCATAGAAAAATGCTTAATGAAATTCGATTATCGCAGGTTTATCGGTGGTGACAGTATTTCCTTGCCTCAGTGCAGTGGGCAGCTGGGAGGAGGCGCCATATTCTCCATGGACTTTATGGTGTGACAAAACTTTTCGGAATTAGTGCACTGTGTATATTGGTTCCTGACTTCCCTGAAAAGTTGCATATCGCAAGGGCTATTCAATGCTAATGCAGTACGCCACAGGCTGTTTTTAAGGGCAGTCAATTCTGGAGTAAACCAAGGGCTATATCTGTTCTTAGCATGCTTATTTAAGATGGTGAGGAAAGCACTTTTAAAAGAACAACCAGGCATCCTCTACTGAAGGGATGAGGTCAATATACTTCCAAAATACCCGGGCCAGGTCGATTAGAAAAGTGTTAGGGAATGTTTGACAGTGATGAGGGGCGTTTGACTGCGGGCCCATTACGGACACAGGCAATGAGGCAGTGATTGCTGAGATCCTGGTTGAAGACAGCAGAGGTGTATTTAGAGGGCAAGTTGGTCAGGATTATATCCATGAGGGTGCCCATGTTTACGGATTTAGGGTTGTACCTGGTAGGTTCCTTGATAATTTGTGTGAGATGGAGGGCATCTAACTTAGATTTGTTGGGGAATAATCAGAATTGGTTTGTAACATATGTAAGATGTTTTATATTCATCATATGTTTGTAAGTTACTTCTCATCAGAATGTTATTTTTGTATAATACTGTGGCGGGGTTGCAGGATCTGTTCTATGTCAAGACTAAGTTGCTTGGGCCGGAGAGAGGGGAGAGGTCAAGCGTGTATCTCTTACCTCCACAATGTCTGTGTGCCTCTGTGTTCTTGTCAAGATAGGATGGATTTGATATATGCCTGGTGATATGGAGGATTGGTTTATGTTCAGTGTTTGAGAAAAGAACATAGTTAAGTAGATAAAGCTGAACGATAAATTATGCCTATGCTGTCTATAACAAGCGGCAACAGTGAGAGACTTATTTCTGGAAAGGTGAATTTTTAAAAGTAGAAGCTTGACTGTTTGGGCACCGACCTCCTGACCCCTCCTGTCTCAGCCTCCAGTATTTATGCTGCAGTAGTTTGTGTCGGGGGGCTAGGGTCAGTTTGTTATATCTGGAGTACTTCTCCTGTGTGAATCTAATTCTCTTTCTTTCACTCTCTCGGAGGACCTGAGCCCTAGGACCATGCCCCAGGACTACCTGACATGATGACTCCTTGCTGTCCCCAGTCCACCTGGCCGTGCTGCTGCTCCAGTTTCAACTGTTCTGCCTTATTATTATTCGACCATGCTGGTCATTTATGAACATTTGAACATCTTGGCCATGTTCTGTTATAATCTCCACCCGGCACAGCCAGAAGAGGACTGGCCACCCCACATAGCCTGGTTCCTCTCTAGGTTTCGGCCTTTCTAGGGAGTTTTTCCTAGCCACCGTGCTTTTACACCTGCATTGCGTGCTGTTTGGGGTTTTAGGCTGGGTTTCTGTACAGCACTTTGAGATATCAGCTGATGTACGAAGGGCTATATAAATACATTTGATTTGATTTGATAGTAGTATGACAGAACTCCGCCCCCTTTGGCAGTTCTATCTTGACGGAAACTGTTGTAGTTGGGGATGGAAATTTCAGAATTTTTGGTGGCCTTCCTAAGCCAGGATTCAGACACGGCTAGGACATCAGGGTTGTCGGAGTGTGCGAAAACAGTGAATAAAACACATTTAGGGAGGAGGCTTCTGATATTAACATGCATGAAACCAAGGCTTTTACGGTTACAGAAGTTAACAAATGAGCTCCTGGGGAATAGGTGTGATTCTGGGGGCTGCAGGGCCTGGGTTAACCTCTACATCACCAGAGGAAGAGATGAGGAGTAGGATAAGGGTACGGCTAAAGACCATAAGAACTGGTCGTTTAGTGCGTTAGGAACAGAGAATAAAAAGGGCAGATTTCTGGGCATGGTAGAATAGATTCAGGGCATAATATACAGTCAAGGGTATGGTAGGATGTGAGTACAGTGGGGGTAAACCTAGGCATTGCGTGACGACGAGAAAGCTGGTGTCTCCAGAGATGCAAGCTAAGCCAGGTGAGGTCTCCACATGTGTGGGGTATGTGACAAAAAGAGCCATCTAAGGCATGATGAGATGGACTAGGGGCTCTACAGTGAAATAAAACAATAACTAACCGAAACAGCAGAAGACAAGGCATATTGACATTAGAGGCATATGTAGCAGAGTGATCATAGGGTCCAATGAGCAGCAATAGGTGAGTCCGGGAGCCGTTCGGTAGTGGCTACTATGCTAGACGAGCGGGTGTTCAGAAAGCTAGCGGGCCGGGGTTGGCAGATGGGTCATCGGTGACATTGCACCGGAAAAGCCTGTTGAAACCACATCGGACGATTACGACGGCAGACCTTTCGTGACGGATCGGCAGGGCTCCGTGTCGGCAATAAAGGGTCCAGGCCAATTGGTAAAAGAGGTATTGTAGCCCACGAATTAGCGGGTATACATCTTCGGCTAGCCGGGAGATGGGCCTAGCTCAAGGCTAACTGGTGCTTGCGTCGGGAATTGATTACAGGTAAAACTGGGAAGTGGAATAAGAAAATAACTGTGGGGAATAACTGTAGTGTTCTTTCTGAAAATCACAGTAATTACTCTATATTGTAGCCTGTTAAGAATGATCAGTAGAACAATTCTCAGACTAAATAAAATCTCCCGACACCCTAACCAAATTATTTTTATATTGTAATTCCTGTAGAATCAAATTGGTTCACAATCTGTTTGACAAAATAAATGTCATAGTTACAAACAGACCACCCTATCAAACTAAATCATACTGTAGGTCTGTCTGCTGCCTTAGTTGTCACAGCCTAAATGCCTATCACCAAACGTGGGTAATAATGCGAGTGTGGATTAAATCGACTTTAATACGCTGTCAAAAGGCTGCATTCTGCAATAGGGACAGGAGTAACAGCAACGTAATTTTGTTGACATTGTACATAAAAAAAGCAACTGCCGTGCAGGTCTTTTTACAGTTTTATGAACTCAGCAGAGTAGGTTCTCGCCATTCATCTCCACTCTAATCCTGAGGGGTGTTTCTTTAAAACATGCATCCATTCCCCTTGATCCCTTCCATAACTAGACCTGCTAGATAACTTAACTCAGCAAAAAATAAACCCTCTTTCAAAGATGATTCATAAAAATCAATTAACTTCACAGATCTTCACTGTAAAGGGTTTAAACACTGTTTCCCGTGCTTTTTCAATTAACATGCAACTGTGGAACGGTCATTAAGACACTAACAGCTAAGGTCACAGTTATGAAAACGTAGGACACTAAAGAGGCCTTTCTACTGACAAACACCAAAAGAAAGATGCCCAGGGTCCCTGTTCATCTGCATGAATGTGCCTTAGGCATGCTGCAAGGAGGCATGAGGACTGCAGATGTGGCCAGGGCAATAAATTGCAATGAGACGCCTAAGACAGTGTACTGTGAGACGCCTTAGACAATGATACAGGACAGATAGCTGATCGTCCTTGCAGTGGCAGACCACGTGTAACACCTGCACAGGATCGGTACATCCGAACATCACACCTGCGGGACAGGATGGCAACAACAACTACTTGAGTTACACCAGGAACACAATCCCTACATCAGTGCTCAGACTGTGCGCAATAGGCTGAGAGAGGCTGGACTGAGGGCTTGTAGGCATGTTGTAAGGCAGGTCCTCACCAGACATCACTGGCAACAACGTCACCTATGGGCACAAACCCACCGTCGCTGAACCAGACAGGACTGGCAAAGTGCTCTTCACTGACGAGTCGCGGTTTTGTCTCACCTGGGGTGATGGTCGGATTTTCATTTATCGTCGACGGAATGAGCGTTACCCCGAGGCCTGTACTCTGGAGTGGGATCGATTTGGAGGTGGAGGGTCCTTCAACGTCTGGGGTGGTGTGTCATAGCATCATTGGACTGAGGAATGTCAGTGTTCTGCCATGACCAGCGAAGAGCCCGGATCTGAATCCCATTGCAGACATCTGGGACCTGTTGGATTGGAGGGTGAGGGCTAGGGCCATTCCCCCCCAGAAATGTCTGGGAACTTGTAGGTGCCTTGGTGGAAGAGTGGGGTAACATCTCACAGCAAGAACTGGCAAATCTGGTGCAGTCCATGAGGAAATGCACTGCAGTACTTAATGCAGCTGGTGGCCACACCAGATACTGACTGTTACTTTTGACTTTATCCCCCCCCCCCTTTGTTCAGGGACACATTATTCAATTTCTGTTAGTCATTTGTCTGTGGAATTTGTTCAGTTTATGTGTCTCAGTTGTTGAATCTTGTTCATACAAATATTTACATGTTAAATTTGCTAAAAAGAAACGCAGTTGACGTTTCTTTTTTTGCTGAGTTTAGATCTGGTTCACAGTGCTGTTGCAAGACAAGTCAATGATAGGAGGTTCCGCTCGCAATGTTAAATGCAGGCACACATGCTGATTTCAAAACGATTTGGAGCACAGTTGAACACTCGGAATATACAATGAACTAATTAGAAAAATAAATGCAGTACTTTTCAACGCGCAAGATAAGGTGTGCCTGGCCCAGATAATCGAATACAGTCAGTGGTTCCCACTACATCACACAGCCAAAGTCAAAATTGGCTGTCATAATAAATTAACTAAAAGTAGCTTTTTGGTCTTAATTTAAGGTTAGGCATAAGATTAGGAGTATGGGTAGTGTTAAGGTTAGGTTTAAAACATTTAAGAAGATACATTGTAGGAATGCGTTTATGACTTTGTAGTTGTGTTAACTTGTGACAACCCTTTGCAATCAACAGTAATGGAGCGTTTTTATAGGCACCAACTCTGCAATGGCTCGTTGGCCTAATGCCTCGTTTACGTACGAGTCGGAACTAGGAAATTTATAACGTCCGACTTGATAAGCGGTCGACGCGGCACATGTAAATAAACAGTCAGTTAGCAAATCGGATATTTCCAAGTTTCCTAGTTCCGAATCGCACGTGAAAGCGGCAAAAGCCAAGGGGAAATTAAGTATTTTTGAGGATAAACGCCAAAGGTCTGTGGTAAACACAGGTTAGGAGATCCTATGTTTTGTTCTATAACAATCTTCATCAGCTAACACTTGTGTATTTTGAACCATTTATCAAAAACATCACAAAGGCTTCACAATTCATAAAGGTCATGTTAACGGACTGATATGCTCAAAACAAAACGTATAAGAACTCCTAGACCTTATTTTCGGCGTTTATCCCGAAACCCCATTCACTTCCACCATATGAATGGCTGAACGAAACAGGAGGTAACTCCTTTCCGGTTCGGGAACGAGCCCCGACTGGGAAAAATATTTTTCACGGTAATTCCAACTCGGAAACTCGGCATTTGACCTTGTTTTTTTTCCGAGTTCCCGTTTCATTGGTCGAAATGTAGTAATCAAGCATGTTATATTTAAACAATAAGGCTCAGGGGGTATATGGCCAAAGGGCTGTTCTTATTCACGACACATCGCGGAGTGCGTGGACATACCACACCCCCTCGTGCCTGGACATATCGCCATATACCACAACCCCCCCAGGTGCCTTATTGCTATTATAAACTGGTTATCAACGTAATTAGAGCAGTACAAATAAGTGGTGTCATTCCCGTGGTATACGTCTGATATAGCACGTTGGTACTCTTGATGATGTGGTTCTCTGCACTCAATGTGTTTTTTCGACACGTTGTGTTTTTTTTAAAACAGTGTCTTTCAGGTGAGGATTCCCCACCGGTTCGGACTTGCGATACTTGCAAAATATAACATTTCCTTCAAAATGCAACCACGGGAAAGCTTTGTATTTGTATTGTTTCCCACCGGCAGTGGTTGGCGAAACGGGGGCAAAGCCGGTGGCAGTGTTAAGGCTACTGCTAGCCGAATCTTGTGTTGCTGGTGGCAAAATCAATATCGACAAGATCACTGGCCTCCTCCGAACCCTGTTGACATTGTCGCCTAAAATGTAATTGGATGCTCTTCATTCTCCTTTACAGTCACGAGCCAAAACAGGCACACCGTAGCTACTCGTCTCAAAGGCTCGCGGTTACAGCCTAGGCTATGATTGGCGCGTTCAGATACGCAAAATTTAACTCGTCTACCAATCGGCGCGTTGAGCGGCGGCGCGTTGACCTGCTTACTTCCTTGTCCAAGGTCCGTACTGTTCATTAAATGGACTTCAAGCTTGTATCACAGAACAATGACCGATATCTTACCGGATGTATCAATATGAAGCATCCGCTTTTGCGTTTCTATTCAGAGGAAGCCCAGTCAGTGGGAGAAGATGGAACGAGATGGATTTACCGAAATTCTGCAAAGTTTCATCGATTAAAAACATTTGATCTCAATATAGTTTGGTTCACAAAACCAAAAATCTGTTATGAACAGAGTTGACTACGTTTTGTAGACTTTACCAAAGTTTTTTTTAATTGAAATTGCGTCGTTTAGGAGTGCAAAGGCGAATTTAATTGCACAGCGCTCTTCAGAGTATGCGTTCCTTAACGGAAATATATGCTAGAACGCATCAATAGGAACTCACTAGCTCGTGCTTGCTCGCCACACGTCATTGCTTTTCTGCCCACAACTGAATTGTTCCCATTTGAAAAGACAGGCTGTGGTCTCTTGGTTTAGTTCAAAAATCTTTGATTATCAAATTAATTTAAACGTTGTCCTTTAAGATATGTACATTTATTTACTTCTACCTGAGCGTTTTTCCCCTTCATATTTTAAAACATTCATAAAAGGAATTGGTTAAAGGTAAATTAATCCATGAACACATTTAACATTTCTTAAAAATGACCCAATTTTCATCAATTTGATTATATAAGCTGAAAGCCCATTCAAAAACAGTACTGGACTTGGACCAGGAAGTAGGCGGGTATGTGCTCATGGTTCGCACACATTTTGTTGCATATGCGAGTAAAATGGTTGCACTGTAGAGCCCTGCAAGTGTCAAAATATGAAGTGTTAAGCATTTGCATAATGGATCCTCAGAGGAAATAAGAACATGGAAAAGTCTAATGGTGCATTCAAAGCTAGTGGGAACTAGGAATGCCAAAATGTCCGACTTGTTAACTGGTTGCACATACTGGCTGTTTTGTCCCGCCTACTTCCTGGTCCAAGTCCTGTACTGTATAACAACCCCCAGTTAGTAAGTCGGAAATGTCAGTTTCCAAGATCAGACTAATACGTGTAGGTTAAAGGTTAGGTTACTCTTAGCTATTTTACACAGTTCAATACAGCCAAGGGTGCCTCCATCCAACGAAATTACACTTCCCGAGTTACGCTTACACAGGTGTTCGCAGTTGTGTAAAGTACTTAAGTAAAAATACTTTAAAGTACTACTTCAGTAGTTTAAGTATCTGTACTTATTTATTTTTGACAACTTTTAGAAAATGTGCTTACATTTTCCCCAGACACCCAAAAGTACATTTTGAATGCTTAGCAGGACAGGAAAACTGTCCAATTCACACACTTAAAGAGAACATCCCTGGTCATCCCGACTGTCTCGGATCTGACGGAGTCACTAAACACAAATGCTTTGTTTGTAAATGATATGAGTGTTGGAGTGTGCCCCTGGCTATCCATTAAAAAAAATGGTGCTGTCTGGTTTGCTTAATAAAGGAATTTTCAATAATTTATACTTTTGATACTTAAGTATTCTTAAAAACCAAATACTTTTACTGAAGTAGTATTTTACTGGGTGACTCACTTGAGTAATTTCCAATAAAAAAAAAGGTATCTTTACTTTTACTCAAGTACAAGAATGGAGTACTTTTTCCACAACTGGGTGTTCCTAGTCTTCGGTCTCTCTTCGTAAACAAGCGCTGTAACATTGAGATATGGCCATGTGCAAGGTGTGTATCAATTTAACCTTTAAAAAAAATCTATATATATATATATATATTTCACTGATATGAAAGATAAGGTCCTTATAATTCCAAAACAGTACCAAAAGCGATGCATGTTAAGGTTCAGACCGAGCATCTTGGATCTTAAATCCCCGCCCCATGATCAAGGGCTAGGTTATTCTGAACCACAGCGGTTTGCATCCTATTGCATCAAAACGCCTGTTTGCATCCTCAAATGGCAGCTATGATGTGCTTATCAACCGAAGACTATTTTCGAGACTTTCAATGATTTTGATAAAAAGTATTGTACAGTAAAAAGTCATTTTGTCTGCAGAGATTATCCATTGTAATACCATTTGGGCCACAGCAATGGTTGTGTAGAAAAGTGGTTCGCAAACCTTTAAGTTATTGTATCTCCAATCACATTTAGCTCCGATCCAAAATACCCCCTTATGTGCAAGTTCTTACGCATCTCAGGACCTACCGCAACAAATGTTATAGTAATGTCTACAATGTGTACTTAAACACTATTCAACAATACAAATACAATAAATCAAATATCCAAATGAAATTATTAATATGGATACACAATGGGCTACAGAGGAATGTTTACTCACCACAAAAGTAACAATGTTCCTCTTTTCTTTATTGATTTGATTCATCGATTGTTTGACATTCAAAGCTGACAACACCAGAAAAGTGGAATTTGCTCCTTTGCTCATGATGTAATGTTTACAAGCTAAGCGAAGAACGTGAAAATCAGTCACATTGAGTTACAGCTTTGAAAGAACTTATTATTATTTATTTTTTTACCAGACAATCTGCACAACACAACAGTTCTGACATTTCAAGTTTGGGATGTCAAAGTCAAACAAAAATAATACAAAAAGTAATGTTAATTTACTGATATAGAGATAGATAAATTTATATATATATATATATATATATAGATAAATAAAATTATCTATCTATGTTGGAATACTTTTCATTCAGACAAAGATCTTCACTGACATGTCAATTTAATTTCAGAGTCCAACTTATTGGTCCCAAAGCCTTAAAAAGTTGCAATCTTACTTCTGGAACTATAAGTTATTCTAAAGCACAGCAGATGTCACTTTCCTAAATGCAAAGTGGTGGTTTGGTTTCCGACATATTCACCTGAGTGTGGTGCAATATGCCGTTCTGACAAGAAGTGAAAGGGATGCAGGGCTGCCTTAAACCTACAACTTATAACACTGCACAATATAAACAGAGATCGTTTATGATGATGTCAGACAACTCTTGTGCAGCACTGCGCAGACGGGATGCTTTCAAACATCCCGTAGGTTCACTAGAAATGGAAGAGCAAGCAAAACATCTCACTCGCTCCATTTTTTTCCTGTTTAGTCAATTAACTTGCTGAGCAGACCAGACCATCTTGGCACTCCCCCACCATTGTAAAAAATATTTGGGAACCAATAGAAATTCATTAATGCCTACATTTGTTTTGCCAAGTTTATTCTATTACAGACACCTTAATGCACTTTTCAATTATATTATCTGAGCTACATAAATGTAATTCTGTCCTTGAACCATTTAATTCAAAACTGCTTCTTCTGAGGAGTGCCATTATTGCTGACCGGTGCTTTCAAAGCCTCTCATTGGCCAATACATAGCATCAGCCCTTGATCATGACTCTCAGTTCCATACAATACCCATAACTGGGATCTCAGACTTACAACTTCAGTGTGTTCAAGACAGCTGGGAAGTTGAGAAAAAATAAAACTAGCTCCGACTGGGAAAAATCATTTTGAACAGAAATCCAACTCAGAATTCCAACTCAAGATCTCTGGCCTCTTTCTAGAGCTTGGACTTTGACCTGAAGAGCACTGACGTCATGATTTCATCTTGTATTTTTTCAGAGTTCCCAGTTGTCTTGAACGCACTATAATGCATTGGTCTACAATAGTAGGAGTCATAATACCCATAAAACCTAGCGGTCAAAACACAGAAATGGTTGCAATCATTTTTAAACCATTCAGTCATAAATAAGGTTACATAACATTGCCCATACGAATGATCTGCAGTCCAGAGGGTAACAGCAAACACTGTTTTACCGCAGTAAACACACTTGACTCAAGAGGATGAATCAGTCCATCTCTGAAACCTCAAAGCGAGACTAAAATAATTCAGCTAGCTAGGGTAGCTACAAGTCAAGTAGTCTTTGAAGTAGGCTACCCACCCCTCACCCAGACACAAACATTACGAGTCAAGGATCATATCACCTCCACCTTACCGGCCACCCTAGACCCACTTCAGTTTGCATACCATCCCAACAGGTCCACAGACGACGCAATCGCCTGCACACTGCCCTATCCCATCTGGACAAGAGGAATACCTATGTAAGAATGCTGTTCATTGACTACAGCTTAGCTTTCAACACCATAGTACCCTCCAAGCTCATCATCAAGCTGGAGGCCCTGGGTCTCAATCCCGCCCTGTGCAATTGGGTCCCAGCCTTTGACGGGCCACCCCCAGGTGGTGAAGGTAGGAAACAACATCTCCACTTCGCTGACCCTCAACACTGGGGCCCCACAGGGGTGGGTGCTCAGCCCCCTCCTGTACTCCCTGTTCACCCACGACTGTGTGGCCATTCACGCCCCCAACTCAACCATCAAGTTTGCAGACAACAACAGTAGTGGGCTTGATTACCAACAACAACAAGACAGCCTACAGGGAGGAGGTGAGGGCACTCGGTGTGTGGTGTCAGGAAAACAAACTCACACAACGTCAACAAAACAAAAGGAGATGATCGTGGACTTCAGGAAACAGACCCCTATCCACATCGAAGGGACAGCAGTGGAGAAGATTGAAAGTTTTAAGTTCCTCGGCATACACATCAAACAAACTGAAATGGTCCACCCACACAGACAGTGTGGTGAAGGCACAACAGTGCCTCTTCAACCTCAGGAGGCTGAAGAAATAAGGCTTGTCACCCAAAACCCTGACAAACATTTACAGATGCACAATTGAGAGCATTCTGTCGGGCTGCATCACAACCTGGTAGGCCAACTGCACCGCCTTCAACCGCAAGGTTCTCCAGAGGGTGGTGCAGTCTGCACAACGCATCACTGGGGGCAAACTACCTGCCCTCCATGACACCTACAGCACCCGATGTCACAGGAAGGCCAAAAAGATAATTAAGGACATCAACCACCCGAGCCACTGCCTGTTCACACCGCTACCATCCAGAAGGCAAGGTCAGTACAGGTGCATCAAAGCTGGGACCGAGAGACTGAACAGCTTCTCTCTCAAGGCCATCAGACTGCTAAACAGCAATCACTAACTCAAGAGGCCGCTGCCTACATTGAGACCCAATCACTGGCCCCTTTAATAAATGGATCACTAGTCACTTCATACAATCCACTCTAAATAATGCAATTTTAATAATGTTTACATATCTTACATTACTCATCACATGTATATACTATATTTTATACTATCTATTGCACCTTGCCTATGCCACTTGGCCATCACTCATCCATATACATATTCTCATTCTCCCCTGTAGATTTGTGTGTATTAGGTAGTTGGGGAATTGTTAGATATTACTGCACTGTCGGAACTAGAAGCACAAGCATTTCGCTACACTCGCATTAGCATCTGCTAAACACGAGTATGTGACAAATAAAATATTTTGATTATCAAGAATACCTAGCCATAGCTTCCAAGTTAGCTACCATGCTAGACTGTTGGTTTATAAAAGCCAAAGAAAGAAACTTGTTTTTATGAATTTCTCATGCATTTAAAATGGCTAGGCAAATAGCCTGGCTAGATGGCGAATAGCAGTCTAATGTTGCTAACTGACCAACCATGAACTACCTAGCTAGATAACAGGCATTTTTAATAAAAAACTTGCCCAAGACCGTTCACAGAATTGTCCATTTAAACAACTTGAACCAATTTATGAATTACTAAATTTAGCAGTTAATCCAGAGATTCTCAACTTTGCCTCAATTCTGCAGTCTCCTCCAGATCATCATGGCCCTGGTGAGATGTGAAGCTTGAGACAGACATTTGTAGTTCTGTATGATTACAGATTAGCATTTCATTTTTGACAAGTCACACTGTCCAAGAGAGATTTGAACTGTTTAAAACATCACGCCAGTGCAAGTCTACACGAAACAGACCTTTTTTTGAAGAGTTTCTAAAATCCACAATGGTTTTATGGGTATAATGACACATCCACTGTGGGGCACAGTGGAGTTGTCATAATACCCATAAAACCTAGTGGTCACACAGGGAAATGGTTCCAACTGTTTTTTCACCATTCATTTTATCCATTGTGGATTTTCATGAGTAAAGTTTGATTGATGACATTACAGCTGTAGAATATTTAACTGCCATTTTCACATGAGGACAAGTGCAGTTTTTCATTAAACATTTAATTGATAACACTTGACACACTAATCAAATAGTGGGAAGGATCCTATAAATCAAGACTGTGAATGCATGTACCACTCCGAATAAATAAAGCCTTTCAAGATTGGTTATGAAACTACAATACACACTACACTGGATGTCTAAACAATTCAATTCTGGATGTCAATAGATTTTTAGATTCAGTCTCATGACAACATTCTAGAACAGAGTAATCACTCACTCATCTAAGTCTTCCATCCGGGGTAATCTGATGAGTGATACAGTGCATTCAGAACGTATTCAGAGCCCGTGATTTCCCCCCACATTTTGTTACGTTATACCCTTATTATAAAATTTATTAAATTGTTTCTTCCTCTCATCAAGCTATACCTCATAATGACAAAGCAAAAACACATTTTCTGCAAATGTATATTAAAAGAAAAACTATCACATTCAGACCCTTTACTCAGTACTTTGTTGAAGCACCTTTGGCAGCGATTACAGTCTCAAGTGTTCTTGAGTTTGATGCTACAATCTTGGCACACCTGTATTTTGAGAGTTTCTCCCATTCTTCTCTGCAGATCCTCTCAAGCTCTGTCAGGTTGGATGGGGAGCGTCGCTGCACAGCTTTTTTTCAGGTCTCTCCAGAGCTGTTCAAGGCCAGGCTCTGACTAGGCCAATCAAGGACATTCAGAGACTTGTCCCGAAGCCACTCCTGCGCCGTCTTGGCTGGGTCGTTGTTTTGTTGGAAGGTGAACCTGAGCGCTTTGGAGCAGGTTTTCATCAAGAATCTCTCTGGACTTTGCTCTGTTCATCTTTCCCTCGATCCTGACTAGTTTCCCAGTCCCTGCCGCTGAAAACCATCCCCACAGCATGATCCTGCCACCACCATGCTTCACCCTAGGGATGCTGCCAGATTTCCTTCAGACGTGACACTTGGCATTCAGGCTAAAGAGTCCAATCTTGGTTTCATCCGACTAGAGAATCTTGTTTCTTGTGATCAGTCTTTAAGTGCCTTTTGGCAAACTCCAAGCGGGCTGTCATGTGCCTTTTACTGAGGAGTGACTTCCGTCTGGCCACTACCATAAAGGCCTGATTGGTGGAGTGTTGCAGAGATGATTGTCCTTCTGGAAGGTTCTCCCATCACCACAGAGGAACTCTGGAGCTCTGTCAGAGTGACAATTGGGTTCTTGCTTACCTCCTTGACCAAGACCCCTCTCCCACGATTGCTCAGCTTGGCCCGGGGCGGCCAGCTCTAGGACATGCACTGCCAACTGTGGGACCTTATAGACAGGCGTGTACCTTTCCAAATCATGTCCAATCAATTGAATTTACCACAGGTGGACTCCAATCAAGTTGTAGAAACATGTCAAAGTTGATCAATGGAACAGGATGCACCTGAGATACATTTCTAGTCTCTTAGCAAAGGGTCTGAATACTTATGTAAATAAGGTTTCTGTTTTATAAATGTGCCAAAATGTCTAAACCCGTTTTCACTTTGTCATTATGGGGTAGTGTGTAGATTGATGAGGAAAACATGGATTCAATTCATTTTAGAATAAGGCTGTAATGTTACAAAATGTGGAAAAAGTCGAGGTCTGAATACTTTCCGAATGCACTGTGTAATTGATAAAGTAGCTCTTCCCTGTAGAATGTTGACAGCAGTATAAAACATGGTATTTTTTTAACTCACTGACACAGGAAACTTTATCGCTCATGGCCCTGACCAAACCGGTAAATTGCCCGTCACTCTGGCTGTACTTCTCCACATGGCCAGGCTTATAGTAGTCTTCTCCCTTTTTAATGCTCTTATGCTTATCCTTTAAAAATGCTATAAAAGGTCTGAAATAGACACCACATTCAACATACTGTACAGACAATTATCTAGGCTAAGTAATACAAAATTATTTTATGATCTACTGCTCTGCTAGCTGAACAATTATCTAGGCAAAGTAATACAAACATGTGTTCTAATCTACTGCTTTGCTAACTAGCTAGCTAAAGTATAGTCAGTGGTTAACTAAGACAGAGAAAGGGGACAGAAGAATGTCTACACTTTATTAAATTAATTTAAATACAGCACAAGGAATCATCTTGGATTGGATACATGTCTCTGATTGCGCTTGCTGAGGTCTTCTATATTGGTAATTAGCGCTTCGAATGTGAGAGTAAATTGAGGCAAATATATTGATAAAACTCACCTTGTCTGAGAGAGAATTACACGGTTGTCAAAACAGTCACAGCAAGGTAAGCCTACACCAAACACACACTTAATTTAAAGTGTTTGTAAAATTCCCAACGTGAAAAATGTATGGAATTATTTCCATATTTTACCGCTAGGTTTTATAGGTGTTATGACCCGCCCACTGTGGCTGACTATTGGGCAAAACAGACAGGGTTGGCTTTGATTGTGGACAACATGTAAACTATATTTTGTCTCCAATGTTTATTGAAAACATAAATACATTTGCACAATGAGCACTTGTCTCTCAAATACATAGTTACATTGTTCGTTAATTAGCTAGTCAATTTTTGTCACATTAGCATAGACATTGCATCAGTCTAAACACCCCAACACAATACATGGTATCAATAACAAGATTCAACTAGCTGAAATGAGCCACCTACGATGCCCCAACATGGCAGCTTCTTGTCATTGTTGCTATCTGGCCATCCAGAATCACAACAACACACAGACTTCTGCCTCCATTGAAGCGTGCGCATCGTTTTCGTTGCCAGCTAACCCATCTACGGGAGAGCCACTCCTTAAGCAGACCGGAACTGTGACACATTTTTTCAATGGTTAACGGCCTGAGTGGGACATCTTCATTTATGCACCATCTTTGGTTTCACACCCAGTGTTTTGAATAAGGAAGTGAAACTATACACATGGAGGGTGTGTCTTTTCTATCGAATATATATTTTATTGAATAAAGTCCTTGTCGGATAATAATGGGGGACACAGCAAAGGATAAACGGCAGGAACAATTGAAGCGCTGGTCCGGTTCAAGCACCGAAAGAGAACCGGCTGTGCCCAGGCGAAGGTGGCGGGGCGATGTCGAGGATGTAGGCGGCTCGGAGGCCGTGAACAACGCCGTTTCAAAGGACCATTCTCAGGATGTGGAGGGAAGCGGATCGACCACCGGGGAAGCCCATAGTATTCTACTCAAACGAAGGTACTGTATTGTCAAATTGATGCATTACTACATAGCCAGCTAGCTAGGTTCTCGCTAGCTAGCTAGTACTATACCGGATGCTATTCAGGAATGCTGTGCGTGGGCTAGGCACTTGCTAGCTAGCTTTACTGATACTTGAATGTTTATCTCGCTAACTAGCTATGTCTGTAATCACAACAATGGCACATTCGTGTGTGCTTGTCTACTAGTCGATTTAGAACAGTTCTCTACAGTATTCGACGGGATACTATGTAGCTAAATACCTACATTGGCTGGCTAGTCATTTTGGAAAGCTAGCAGGCAGTTAACTAGTCAGCCAGCAACATAGTTAAGTTAGCTAACTACATATCTAGTTATCTACAGACCGCCACCGTTGTTGACAACCTCTGGCTTTAACATGGACTATTTGGAGGAGGGGAATATGATCTGCCTTTCATGTATGCAAATAATGAGGTTTGAGTAGCTGCCATGGAGTGCTGGTAAAATATTAACTTTTTAATATCCTGAGTATTGTCACTAAATGTTGACCTCGACTGTAGGAGGCGAGTGCGGTTTGATACTGCTGCAGAGTTCCTGGCAGCTTGTGCCAGTGGTGACACAGATGAGGCCCAGGAGATGCTGAAAGATGCAAGAGAGACGGAAGGCAAAAATGGAGACTATCAGGGAGAGGTTGTGAATTGTGCCAATGCTGATGGAATCACAGCTCTTCACCAGGTATGGACTTGTGGTAAATGAGTAGAATCTAGTGTCTGTGTATTGACTCTACAACCTATAGTCATACTGGAGCTATGACTATCATCATCCTCTCTCCTCATTCACTGTAGGCTTGTATAGATGGGAGCATGGAGGTGATGGTCTTTCTCCTGGCTCAGGGTGCCAACATAAACCAGGTGGACAGTGAGGGCTGGACTCCGCTGCATGTGGCAGCCACCTGTGGGAATCTGGAGATTACTGAGTATGTACAGTATAGTATATCACTTCAACATCAGGCAATAGAATAGGGGCTACATATGAAAGCTTTCTACATTCCTCTGTTATAATGTTGGGCAGTCGTTGCAATTGAGTTAACCCGATTTGGTAGCCTTAGCCTCCCTGTGCCAATGTTTCTCCATTCAACAATGCTGTATTGTTGTCTGGTACAGCAGGGCCTGTAATGCTGGCCAACTGCATTTTGTTTACTCTTGGTTATGTGGCCTGTTTCTCTCTTGTGGATGGTTTCAAACTCTCTTTCTATATCTCAGTTTCCTTTTGCAGCAGGGTGCTTCTCTCACTGCTGTGAACTGCGATGGCGACGTCCCCCTAGATATAGCTGAAGACGAGGCCACTGAGTCGCTCCTGCACCAATACACGGTGAGACAAGGTGAGTACTGTACTACCAACACAGGGAGGAAACAAAGGAGAGATTCAGGGTGATAAGTGTTGTGGTGTCTGATTTATAAAGACTTACATAGGTACAGAGAAGGAAGCGAAGCCAGGGCACACTCTTAGCCAATTTTTGGCTTGTGGTGCTATCACTTTTTATATCGAGCTAAACAAGAATAAGGCTCCCCCTTTTTCAATGGAGTTGAGAGAGGAAAAAGCTTCACGACTACCACTTTTTCAACATTCTTGTTCAGTTGTTGATTATACATTTCATTCCCGTCTCAGGTGTGGACGTAGAGGCAGCTAAGCGGGTGGAGGAGGAGCAGATCATGAAAGATGCCAGAGCCTGGCTGACAGAGGGGCTTCCCTCAGAACTACGGCATCCCAAAACTGGGGCCACTCCCCTGCATGTGGCTGCAGCCAAGGGCTACCTGGAAGCCATCAAGTGAGTGTCCATGACCGTGTCCCAATTCTCTCAAAACCCCTATTTTTCTTGTGTCTCCCTCACAGCCACTCTGACAAGCTCAATAACTCTTGAGTTTATGGAAAAGCAGGGCATTGTTAAAAAACAAAGAGACAAAATGAATTAACTCAATTGCATAGGCTTTCTGCTTTGCTCTCTGTGCTAAGCAACTCTGTGTTGTTATGGTTCAGACTGCTATGCCAGTGTGGTCTGGACGTGTCAGAGATGGACTGTGATGGCTGGACGCCTCTCCACGCAGCGTCACACTGGGGTCAGGGAGATGCCTGCAGGATACTGGCTGAACAGCTCTGCGACATGGAGGCCTGTAGCAATGGGGTGAGACCGACAGACCGACTAGAGCCACACACATGTATACCAGTGGAGGCTGGTGGGAGGAGCTTTGGAGGACGAGCTCATTGTAATGAAAGGAATTAATGGAACGGAGACCAACGTGATTTCAATATGTTTGATGTGTTTGATCACTGTTCCATTTATTCTATTCCAGCTAATTACAGTGAGCCCGTCCTCCTCAAGACACTCAATGTACTGGGAAATATTGTTGACTGCTTGTACACCAGGTCTCTGTAGTATTTGTTACTACTTTATGAAATGCTAGGCTAATATAGCTTCGCCATGTGTTAGGAAGTGTGATACCACATAATGTCTTTGTGCTCTATTTTCATTTTTGTAACGTCAACCCTGCAGGGTCAGACTCCGTTTGATGTCGCTGATGAGAGTGTTGTGTCACTGCTGGAGGAGCTGTCACAGAAACAAGCCAACGTGAGACTTCCCTTTTTTTGTTCATGTGTGCAAAATAGTTATCTAGATGGCCAATACAAAACTGCCTGATTTGAGGAATATTAATTGTAGATTTCACATCTTTTCAGAATAGTATAATTTGACTTGTTGCCATGTAATATTAGGCTGTTCTGCAAAAGGCAGTCTTCCTATGTTTCTCTTACTGATGAGTGATGCTGTCATGACTCTTGCTACTATATTTGCCTTGCAATATTATTATTATTATGTGCGTTATCTAATGACAGTGGTCATATTTTTGTCACTGATGACCGAGTGTCCCTTCACAGTGGCGTAATGAGCAGTCCATAATGGACAGACAGAACCCTGCAGGCTCTACTGCTGCGAAAGCTGATAACAAACGACGGAGGTCAGTATATGCCTTATTATTACTGCATCTGATAACAAACGACGGAGGTCAGTATATGTCTTATTATTACTGCATCTGATAACAAACGACGGAGGTCAGTATATGCCTTATTATTACTGCATCTGATAACAAACGACGGAGGTCAGTATATGCCTTATTATTACTGCATCTGATAACAAACGACGGAGGTCAGTATATGCCTTATTATTACTGCATCTGATAACAAACGACGGAGGTCAGTATATGCCTTATTATTACTGCATCTGATAACAAACAACGGAGGTTTTCCTCTTCTGATCTGTAGTAGTTATTTTGCAGTTAGGTTGTAGTTGGAATAAATTTGCAGTTAGGTTGTAGTTGGAGTAAATGTGGTGGGCTTGGCCTCATGCAGAAAGATGGTTTTGTCTTCCTTAGAAATGTAGATGAGATACAATTGGATAGTTCTTCACTTGACTGTTATTTTACAAAGATGGCTGACTATGAAAAAGCCGTCTTCCTTGTTTTTTTTTAACCTTTTAACTAGGCAAGTCAGTTAAGAACAAATTCTTATTTTCAATGACGGCCTAGGAACAGTGGGTTAACTGCCTGTTCAGGGGCAGAACGACAGATTTGTACCTTGTCAGCTCGGGGATTTGAACTTGCAACCTTCCGGTTACTAGTCCAACGCTTTAACCACTAGGCTACCCTGCCGCCCCAGGGCAGCCTAAATAATAGCAGGGAGGATTGTGTTGGACAGGATTGTGTTGCGTTCCTGCAATGAATTTCATGGCTACATTCCGATCATTATCTCCTCCCATGTATGCACCAATCCAAAGCTTTTCAATGCATGGAGGGGAGTGAACGAGAGCACACTTTGGGAGAAGGGTAAAGAATATGAATGCAGCCTATTTCTGTGAAATGCTGATAGTAATCATCTCCGTGTGTTTCAGGACCTCCGTGTGCAGGATGAGCAGTAGGGAGAAGATGAACGTGCAGGACCAGTCTAAAGAGAGGTCTGAAGGCCTGGAGCTCAGCGAGGAGAAAGAGAGCAGCCCTGGTATAAAATATGGCTGATCTCTCTCTCTCACCCCCACACAGACATTTTGAATACCCATTCATGATTACCCACTGACCAGAGTACACCTCCTGTCTGTCTTTCTTAGAAGGCTCCACTCTATCCAGTCCAGACACAGAGAGTGCCACCTCCACCGTCAGCCCCGCTGAAAAGGTAAGACATGCCTCAATGCATCTTAAGCTGTACTGTAGATGTTGTGTAGTCTACCTGGGCCTGTTGTGCTTTACACACAAAAATGTGAATCATCAGCCTAGCAACAGTGACTTGATTACTGTCAAGAGGAATGTTATTATTTCTCTGTATCAACGTGGTCCTATCTTGCCTGTGGTCCTGTCTTGCCTGTGGTTCAGCAGACTCCAGAGGAGAAGGATGTGGAGGAGCGGGACCAGGACAGAGCCAGTCGTACAGCCCGGGTCCAGCCCACCCCCCAGAGGAAAGACCCCCTGGCTGATAGTCCCAACAACACCAACCCAGACAGACGGAAGTAAGAGCCACATGACACACAGTAAACACACATTAAAGCATAGTGGCCTGGCACAACTACCGGAAAGATTCGTGAATAGTTGGTGTAGCAGGAGGCAGGGTGTGGCACATAAGAAGGAAGTGATGATGAGAGCTAATGAATGAAAGACTCAACACACAGGCAGTTGTTCAAGCACTATCCATGTGTTTTAGTAGAGGAGTGAGTGTCTTCTGCTGTAAATTAAGGGGATGTGCTTTTATGGAGGTGTTCTTATGGAGCATTCTGAATATACATCTTCTAGTGGAGCTGTGTGGATGTGTTGGAGCATTCTGAATATACATCTTCTAGTGGAGCTGTGTGGATGTGTTGGAGCATTCTGAATATACATCTTCTAGTGGAGCTGTGTGGATGTGTTGGAGCATTCTGAATATACATCTTCTAGTGGAGCTGTGTGGATGTTTTGGAGCATTCTGAATTTAAGGGTTCTAATGGAGCTGTGTGGATGTGTTGGAGCATTCTGAATATACATCTTCTAGTGCAGCTGTGTGGATGTGTTGGAGCATTCTGAATTTAAGGGTTCTAATGGAGCTGTGTGGATGTGTTGGAGCATTCTGAATATACATCTTCTAGTGCAGCTGTGTGGATGTGTTGGAGCATTCTGAATTTAAGGGTTCTAATGGAGCTGTGTGGATCTGTTCCTCAAACCAGCGACATTTCGGTTACTGACCCAACTCTCTTGTTAGTCTTGATCGCCCACTGGTTACGGCTCTGAATCTAAGAGTTCTCATAGAGCTGAATGGATGTGTTCTTTTGGAGCATTGTGAATCTAAGGGATCTAATGGAGCTGTGTGGATGGGTTCTTTTGGAGCATTGTGAATCTAAGGGTTCTAATGGAGCTGTGTGGATAGGTTATTTTTGGGAGCATTGTGAATCTAAGGGTTCTAATGGAGCTGTGTGGATAGGTTATTTTTGGGAGCATTGTGAATCTAAGGGTTCTAATGGAGCTGTGTGGATAGGTTATTTTTGGGAGCATTGTGGATCTAAGGGTTCTAATGGAGCTGTGTGGATAGGTTATTTTTGGGAGCATTGTGGATCTAAGGGTTCTAATGGAGCTGTGTGGATGTTTGCCCCTCAGGTTCCAGGCCCCTGTAAGAGACGAGGAGTCTGAGTCTCAGAGGAAAGCACGATCACGCCTCATGCGCCAGTCTCGCCGCTCCACACAGGTACTGGTCACAATAAACCATCTCTTTACGTCTCTTACAGATGACTTAAAATGGATCTTGTCACCTTAACTGACCACCTTTCAGCATAAATAATAAACATGACTTTTGCTTGTTTCCTGTGACAGGGTGTGACGCTCACTGACTTGAAGGAGGCAGAGAAGAGCGTAGCCAAACTGGCTGATCCACCACCTAGCAACATCCTGCATGTCAGCCCTATAGTCACCATAACACCTGCTGAGAGAGGTGAGTGGGACTGTGGTGGGTAAAAATGTGCTGTTTTCATGTATTAATAGTAATGCCATTCAGGAAGACAGGATTATGAATCCTAGTTTTAAAACTTTAGTGTCAGGAAAACATCAAGTTGGCAATATCAAATGCATCCTCTAGGCTCTAGCCTTAGTCTCTGTTAAGGGCTCAAAATTGCAACCTAAACTCGTATTTGCGACCGGTTGACTTGGCAGTGCAACACACATTTTTAATTGGACTCTAGGGTGCCAGTGGGGTTTTTTTTTCACGTTACTTTTTGGTTCACAATTTTCAGCTTTTTAAAAATGTATTATAAAGGTATGCAACAATGGGTATGCAGACCAGCTATTCATAAAGTTTGGTCCGAAGTCTTGGTTTAATCTTTGCAAAGCAAAATTGAGTCATGAGCTGTTTGAATGAACATTCCTAAAGGCTTTCCCAAAAACAAAAAAACTTGCCAATTAAATACCTGGCTGAATGATATCTTGATGATTTGTAACAATTGCAAGGCATTTGTTTATCAAACTGTGCCATCACATGTAGCCTACATTGTACAGTACAAAAAAAACGCTAGGCGCACAATTGATTTGAAGGGCAACTACACCCTCCAATTTAGTTTTTTATTGTTCCCAGATCTCAAGTGTTCTCCCGATGTGGTTTAAGCATTGTTGTGGACAGGGAACATCAAATTTGAGGAGTTTTTCAACCCCAAAAATATGATTTTTGCGAGTGAAATCCTGAGGGAAAACTAAAACGTATATTTTTATCAGGACCTACAATCGCTAGCGATAACACCCTTTTTAAGATTGCTCAAAGATTTTTTTTTTTTTATGGAGGGTAGGTCATTATAGGCCAGGGCTTTCCAACCCTGTTCCTGGAGATTTTCATTTCAACCCCAGTTGTAACTTTCCTGATTCAACTTATCAACCAGCTAATTATTAGAATCAGGTGCGCTAGATTAGTGTTGGAGCGAAAACCTACAGGACTGTATCTCACTAGGAACAGGGTTGGAGAGCCCTGCTATAGGCTACTTACGCAGCCTGCAAATTAAACATTTTAATAACATTTCCTTGGCCAGCACTCTTTTCATTCGGGCCAGTAACTTTCAGTTGGCATTGGCACAGTGTGCCACTGGCAAATTCATCTGAATGTCAAACCCTGCAAAGGCATGCTAATGTAAATGACGACTAGTCATTATTAGCCTGATTCTGTATGGAATGCAGGCACACTATGAGACACCGGTCAGGTCATTATCAGCACGCAGCGGCAAAAAAATGGGTGCGACCATATCATGTGCTGGTCCCGTCAACAGGAAGAATTGTGCCACCGGTGGAAAAAGTTAGTTTAGAGCCGTGCTGTTGAATGCCTTTTTGATCTATCAATGTCATTCTGTTCCAATTGTATTGTAGACACCGACCCAGTGAAGGAGGTCGGGTCTGAGGGAGAGACGCGGCTAGGAGTGAGGGACCGACGGAAGGGAAGGAGAGAGAGACGCTCCACCGGGGTGGTTCAACTAGGGGTAAGCAGAGGAACCCCTTCATACATATTCATAGTATTCGTGCTGGAGCTATTGTTGTCTTTGTTCTAATCGTTTGACCATTTCCTCTTTGTATAAACTGATTGAACTTTAATTTGACTATCAACCAATATCACTCTTTCTTGTCCACTTCCAACATGCCACAAGTACAACGTAAATGTTATGTCCTACAAAGACAAAATGCAACAGTATGTTGTAACCTTGTACTCAGAACAGGAACTCTATTACCCCCCCTTTTTCAGTTGTGTAATTGCTACATTTCTGTATTTTGACTGCTTTATAGTGTAGACCTGAAATACAGGACTCCCCCCCCCCAATGTTGGAATCTGATGGTTTGTGGTCTTGTATTACAATGCCTGGTCAAATCTTAGTGGTCAATGTCAAACGTGCCATTGTCAACATGGTCTTTGTTACAATGTTCATTATACACTGTATCTATTTTTCTTACAAGAATGAACATTTGGATGCAATGGATGAAGCCCAACAGGATGAAAACCATCGTCATAGTTCACCCAGGTAACTGTTTTTTAATTTCTATACTACAGTATACTGAATTACTAAACCTCTTTTGTATTGCATAAATCATGTACTCTATGTCTATCTTTGCAGTGAGCCTCAGTTGGGAGATTCTTCACCAGAGTACAAAATGGTATTGTTGACAACTCCCAGTGATTTTTAAATACACACATTCTTCAGGCACTTGAAAGATGGAAGCTAAGGTTTTAATAAGTGAGAGAATAACATGCTCTGTTGGGAATGAATGGATGCAGCTGACTAGCTGGGAAATAGGAGTTTAAACCGCTTAAACGGAATGTATTTAGAACTGCAGAGGCTATGACCAAATCCCTGTATGTGTGTCGCCCCCTAGCTGTACATGTCGGTGCTGCAGGAGAACAGCCTGCTCAGAGACAAGCTGCAGGAGACTGCGCTGCTGCTCAGCCAGAGCAAAGTGGAGCTGGAGAGACTCCGACAGGTGAGGATATGATCCGGGCCGGATTTTGATGACCATGGTTCAAGATCCATGGCGTGTAGCAAAGCCATGTGCCATGGCTCTTTTCCTTGTCTTCTCTCGCTCATAACTACAGATAAGTCTGGATATGATTATCAGGTATTCCATTTCAATATATTAGATCCACATAGCAGTGGAAAGGAGGGAGACTAAGAGTATTGGGACACTGTCAGGGAGGCAGATCCTAGAAGTGCTGTCGCTGGTCATGTGGCGGGACCTGACGGTGTTCTGTGTCCGCCTCTGACAATGTGGAGAGAAGTTACGTTGTGTAAGACAAACAGTACACAGTATTGTTAGGAACACAAAGATGGATTCCAGATAGCACACAGAATGTGTTGGAATTTATCCTGCTCGGCTTCTGTGTTGAGCTGTGCATGTCAATCACTGGCCCTGTTGTAACTGTCTCCGTGTCTCCATTGCAGAGTCAAGAGAGCAACACCGAGAGGCCGGCCCTGCTGGAACTGGAGCGATTTGTGAGTCCCCTCTTAAACTGTCTGTGTTCATGTTTTAGGGTCCATTTCACTGTTGGCTTCCCAATTCAGGAAATGATTTATTTATTGGATCAATTGAGGTCAAATGGAATATAACCTAATGTCATTAGCTGTAAAGGCTGCATACCTATGTGGGAGTGAGTTAAAAAAATCGGTGTCTGTTTTACTCGCAGGAGAAGAGAGCACTCCAAAGAAAAGCAGTCGAACTGGAGGATGAGCTGAAGGTATAAGGGAATTGTTCAGTCACCGGGTCTAGCCTATTCAACTTGTCTGTTCAGACTTGAATTAACCTGCATAATTGTTAGCATTGATTATGTGCTTTGGGATCCTACTGACTACCCAAAACAACCTCAAACAACCCAACATACTGACCCCCCCCCCCAAAAAAAAAAAAACTAAACTACTGAAAACATTAACCACATAAAAGTACTCAAACCAACTCCAAATTAAAAGAACATTAATGACAATCTACCCCAAACACTATGTAAAACAACCCAAATAATTCTGAGAATATGGTTTTATTCTGTACTGTTCTACATTGCATTATCTCTAACATACAATAACCAATAGATTTCCATCAACTGATCACGATGATAAAAAAAAACATCTATTTGTCCCTGATGTTGTCTGTCCTCCCTGGTTATCATGTATTTCCAGGTGCTGGTGGATCTCCGAGCAGACAACCAGAGGCTAAAGGATGAGAATGCCGCTCTCATCCGTGTCATCAGCAAACTTTCCAAATGATCCTCATCTCTCAAACCTCTAGACGGAGAAAAGTGTTCAAAGTTCCTGTCTCTTGCCCAACTCACAAGGCACATACCAGGAACAAAACCCAGCATCAAGAAAGACTGTGTTCTGCCCTGATAGAAGACCAACGATGCATTTGTTCAATGACATTTTTGGATTTATAACTGGAAAGAATAGTTTTTGCAGGGTTATTATTCGCCTTTGGTTTGGCTTCACTCATTACTCAATCTACTGTATAACAAGCTGAACTGCACCTCCTATGGATTCACAGGGTACTGTACGGTGTTCCTGTTCAAATTCTTAACTTTGTTTTTTTTTGTTTTTCTGACCTAAATATTTTGTGCTTTGCTTCTGAATTACCATGTTTAAGGATACATGTGTTTTTAAGATATTTTAATAACCATGCAAAGTGAGCGCTTACAATAACGACATGATCTTACTTCAGAGTACATACCACTAGACACCTAAACAGGACTGGGAGAGCGATGCAAATGGAAGGTGCTTCAGTTCTGAGGAGAGGTGGAGAAGGTTATTAGGTTTTGACATGCATATTCCACAAAAATGTGCCAACCCCCCCCCATTTACGGCTTGTTTGGGGAAAGGTGAAGTGATTGGTTTGTCTCTCTCAGGACGAGTCTGGGTCAATACTGTACTTGAGCTGACTACTGTTAAAGTTGGACCAAACTGTATGTGCATGTTAAGTTTTTTTTTTGTAATGTATATTTATGTGTATATTTATGTACAGGGGCCCTCTCCTCTTCCAGTGATGTAGTAGTAATGGTCTTTTTGATTTAGGAAAGGACGGAGATGCTGGGTGCTCATACTGTGACGGAGACCTGTTAGTTAGTAGACAGGCAAGATGGGTCAAGTCTTTTGAATGTTTACTCCATTTTAAATGCATGCCAAATTGTATTTTGACAATGTGCCTTTCTATATATATTTGTAATTAATATTTACACAACGTCAAATAAAATACAGTATGGTAAATTAAGCTCGCCATCTCCCGCCAAAGTTCCTGTGTGGCGAAGAGAATCAAACTCATGATCAAAACCTTACCTAATGGAGACATTAGGGAAGCACTGCATGTGGAAGTCGATGCTCATTTTATTTATATTGTGCTTTTCATTAAAGGTCCAATGCAGCTGTTTTTATCTCAATATCAAATCATTTTTGGGTAACAATTTAAGTACCTTACTGTGATTGTTTTCAATTAAAATGGTAAAGAAACATCTTAGCAAAGAGCAATAATCAAGCAATAATTTTGCTAGGACTGTCTGGGAGTGTGGAGAGGGCAACTGATAACTAAATGTTTAGAACTCTCTTTCTTCTTGGTATATTAACTAATGGAACCACCTGGTGACGTCACCAGGCAGACAACTCCATCCCACCAAAACAGGTTGCAATTTTAGGCGGTCTTTTCAAACAGCTCTTACACTAAAAGGGCATTATCATATTTGCAATTTCACTGTATTATTCCAACCTCAGTGTGGAGATATAACACAGGAAAATCACGTTTTTGACTGCACTGGGCTTTTCAAGAGGAATCTTAGTAGGTAAAAAGACAAAGTCAAGACCAAGATACATTAATAATTACATACAATCAGTAATGACTCCACAGCTGAGTTCTGAGTTTCCTCTTTTTCTGCAACACTTGCAAGTGTACCATTTTACAACAGACAAAATATCCATTAGATCAAGGCTCTCCAACACTGTTCCTGGAGAGCTACAGTCCTGTAGGTTTTCACTCCAACCCTAATCTAGTGCACCTACTTCTAATTAGCTAGTTGATAAGTTCAATCAGGTTAGTTACAACTGGGGAAAACCTACAGGCGGGTAGCTTGGTCGGAGAGTCCTGCACTAGATCAACATATCCACTTTCATAAAGTAGTCACATATCCACTATACAGCTTCACATGGAATAAAGCATATAGAGCTTAATTTTATAAAAAAATGTTGCTTGAATGTGTTACCAAATCTAAGTTCTTAACTAAAGTAACTGTTAAAGGGATTATTTGAAATAAATAATGATTAACAAATAAACAGTTTCTTATAATACCCTTCAGTTCTTTCATTTATATCATGGTACTACTATGGTACTTTCACTTATACCATGGAAATGTACCATGGTTTAGCCTTTAGCAATATGGCCACATTACCCTAACGCTGTTTATATAATAGCCTCAGTTATGAGGCTTGCATCTAATTGCTGTACAGGATGAATGAGGAAAGATTACACTATTTGTGAAATTATGGGATGCTATGTAATGATGTAATGTGAGAGAATTGTATTTCTGTGTAAAGTTTCACTTAAGTCACTGGTACACCCCCATGAACACAGCCAGGACTTTTTCTACTCTTCCGAATAAAACCCCCACCGTGAGAATTTCTCAACAGACCATGTTTCTCTCAATTACGAGAGGACAAAGGTTGCAGACCAGCTTACCTCGATAACGAGAGGGCCAAGGTTTGAGACGATTGCTGAATCTTTTACCCATCCCACGTGGTTAAACTCTTAGACTATCGATACCGACAGAATAAGAACAAGTCTTTGATATTAATTACTAGTCGGCAGCTAGGAATTCGGTATCATTGAACGCGAAGACCGACAACCGCCGAAACCGCTATTCTATAACGACATGAATGAATGTCACTCTGAAGTACCCATTCTAACCACGACAGAGAGAGCGGACAGACAGACTCTCCAACAGAAACAAACTTTTCAACAGGGATTCCGACGACACACTGAGCGTAAATATATATATATTGATTGCAATTATTCGCGAAAGAGTGAGCGTTCATGTGCGAAGGATTAGCATTTCAATTGTTATACTTATCAACTGTGTGTTGTCTTATCTCAGTCGACCCCCACTTCCCTTTTGTACACCAAGCCGCGATACCGGTTTATCCTACAAGGGAAACTCCGTTATCATTTCCTTGTACAGTCGTATGAAAAAGTTTGGGCACCCCTCTGAGGCTGCATAATAATTTACTCTGTCGTCACAGAAAATGATCACAGTGGCATGCCATTCATTTTCTAATAAAAGCTGAGTACTGGGGTATTGTCCAGACAAAGATGTTTAGTGGAGCAATATTAAGTTGTATGAAATTAAATCAGATGTGAAAAATAGACTATACAAAAATGTGGGCACCCTTGTCATTCTGTTGATTTGAATACCTGTAACTACTTAGCACTGATTAATTGGAACACACAATTGGTTTGGTGAGCTCATTAAGCCTTGAACGTCATAGACAAGTGCATCCAATCATGAGAAAAGGTATTTAAGGTGGTCAGTTGCAAGTTGTTGTTCTCTTTGACTCTCCTCTGAAGAGTGGCAACATGGGGGCCTCAAAACAACTCTGAAATGACCTGAAAACAAAGATTGTTCAACATTATTGTTTAGAGGAAGGCTACAAAAAGCTATCGCAGAGATTTTAAGCTGTCAGTGTCCACTGTGAGGAACATAGTGAGGAAATGGAAGACCACAGGTACAGTTCTTGTTAAGGCCAGAAGTGGCAGGCCAAGTAAAATATTGGCGAGGCAAAGGTGAAGGATGGTGAGAACGGTCAAAAACAGCCCACAGACCACCTCCAAAGACCTACACAATCATCTTGCTGCAGATGGTGTCACTGTGCATCGTTCAACAATTCAGTGCACTTTGCACAAGGAGAAGCTGTATGGGAGAGTGATGCGGAAGAAGCCTTTTCTGCACACGCCACAAACAGTCACTTGAGGTATGCAAACGCACATTTGGACAAGCCAGGTTCATTTTGGAATAAGGTGCTGTGGACTGATGAAAAAAAGATTGAGTTATTTGGTCATAACAAGGAACGTTATGCATGGCGGCAAAAGAACACAGCGTTCCAAGAAAAACACTTGCTACCCACAGTCAAATTTGGTGGGGGTTCCATCATGCTGTGGGGCTGTGTGGCCAGTGCCAGTACTGGGAATCTTGTTAAAGTTGAGGGTCACATGGATTCCACTCAATATCAGCAGATTCTTGTGAATAATGTTGAAGAATCAGTCACAAAGTTGAAGTTACGCCGGGGCTGGATATTTCAACAAGACAACGACCCAAAACACTGCTCAAAATCTACCCAGGCATTTATGCAGAGGAACAAGTACAATGTTCTGGAATGGCCATCCCAGTCCCCAGACCTGAATATCATTGAGAATCTGTGGGATGATTTGAAGCGGGCTGTCCATGCTCGGCAACCATCAAACCTAAGTGAACTGGAGATGTTTTGTAAGGAGGAATGGTCCAAAATACCTTCATCAGGAATCCAGACACTCATTAGAGGCTATGGGAAGTGTCTAGAGGCTGTTATTTTGGCAAAAGGAGGCTCTACCAAATATTGATGTGATTTTTCTATTGGGGTGCCCAAATTTATGCACCTGTCTAATTTTGTTTTGATGCATATTGCATATTTTCTGTTAATCCAATAAACCTCATTTCACTACTGAAATATTACTGTGTCCATCAGTTATTTGATAGATCAAAATGAAATTGCTGATCCAAACACCCAATTATTTATAAATTGTCAGGGGTGCCCAAACTTTTTCATACGACTGTAACTATCTACTGTTTGTTTATGCATTTCTGTGAATTACTTAGTTAGTAAATAAATGATTTAAGACAATTGATGTATGGATGACTCATAGTGAATGAAGACTGGTTTCGTGCAGATAACCAACAATTTACGGCGTTTGGAATGAGACTAACGTGAGGTAAAGAAGAATTCATTAATCAGACTATTGATCAGATATGAAAATATCTGAAAAGTTATTAGAAAAATTACTTTAATCTGAATATTTTCCTTGGTGCCCCAACTTCCTAGTTAATTACAGTTACATGATTAATCAGTTTAATGATGCCAAAGACATGACACTCCCTACCTTTTTTTTAATGGTATTTGTGACCAAGTCATGTGAAATCCATAGATTAGCACCTATTGCATTTATTTCAATTGACTGATTTCCTTATGACTGATTTCCTTTTAAAATTGTTGCATGTTGTGTTCATATTTTCCATCAGCTTATGGTCCATTTACACATGCTTAACTCAGGTCAGAATTTGGCCCTTTTTATTTGTATGAATAAATAACTAGGCAACCTACTTTCAGCATTTAGTTTGCATCATTTTGGTAAGACAGCTGTGTGTATGGCTCCAGTCACACAGGCCACAAGCTTGCAATTTTGGGTTACATGAGCTTAGGTGGCTCACTCCCCCTCCAGCCAGGCATTATTCTGCACTGTTTGAGTTAAGGGTGTGTGTCACCATATCTTTCAATTTAACCACTTTTGCAATAGGATTATTGTATACAACCATCCATATATGGGATAACTTAAGAGACATGGAAAAACATGGTTGTGCTTTGTTATACCTCAGGTAGCGTTCTCTAAAAAATGTAAGCCTGTTTTTGAAGATTGGCAACTAGCCTAAAAAGATCATGTGACTAGTACAAATATTTTGAGAAGTTGTCAAATGTGATTGCTGAATAGATCAATACTGGAAATAATGGTTTCACTTATTTTACCCACAAATCAACTTTGCTACCTTGAAAACCATAGACACTCTGTACACAACAGGCCAAGTTGAGCAACATCTTTATTGTCCAAGAAGAGCAATCACAAATGATCAAATATTTATACAACCCCACCAGCATGCCAGCATCTTCATTGAAACTGTACAATGTGTGAAGGAATGTATGGGAAAGCATAAGATCATTCACAATATCTGAAACACTTTTACATCCATATGCTTAGGGTACAGTACATGTCAATTCCACTTTCTGATCCAAAATCCCTCCCTCTTATCATACTCAAACAGTATCACGCATTTTCTGCTAGCACATCCTACTCTGTGCAAATGCTACAATTTTTCCATCAACGTATGTTTCCGTCAATATGTCATTGGGCAAAGGCTGGGGCCTGACTGTGGAGGTGTATATCTTAACCCTACCAGCTCCTGTTCCTAATGAGAGATGAAACACCGTCAATGTCTCCAGCAGCAGACGGTGAGTCATTCTCTACTCCTGTGCTTTCTCTGGTACTTGTCATCTCATTTGACCTCCGACAGCAGGCTCTAAGGGTCGTAACAAAATGTGAGTGAGGGGGGAGGAGGGAAATTGGATTTGGGATTGATGTACATTAAGGCAAAACAAAATACAAAATCATGGTCTTTCTTTTTCACGCGACCAAAGTCGACGATAAGGCCTCATGGCTAAGGAACACAAGTGTGTTAATAATGATGATGTGGCCTGCTGGGGTGGGCAAGGAAAAAAACACACAGGTAAATTCTAGGTGGTGTATTCTATTCTCATTCTAACTACCATGTTTACTTGTGTTTAGCGGAGGTTGAGTTTAGACAAAACAGGCCAGGAGCAGCATGTGTGTAAACTTTACAGGGAGAATAACAACTAGCAAAGAGATTAAGATGGTGAACAGTTGATAGTACAATATGCCCTTGAGTGAGTCTACCTGATGGCAAGCACCACATGAAATATACAACATACAGCCCAAGTCATGCACCATCTGTTAGTGCACCACCATGATAACTGCGCAAGAGTAGTAAACTGATTATTGGTGAGTTAAACTGATTATTTTGATATTTCGGTATAAGGCAGCACGGGGACTTACGCCCTTTTTTTTCATCCAATGTTATGATATCTTTCACTTCCTTGGCCCTAGCCTCTGCCGAGTCCCCAACAACTGGAAGTTCCTGTTTTCAGGGTAAATGGACTTCCGTTTTTGGACATTAACAAGGCGACACGCCTCCTCCACATACAACAGAAAACCAGCAGGCTGCGGACCTCGTAGGGTAAGAGTTGAATACCTCTTATGTAGGAGATCTAGTTTCAGATGTTTTTTTTACACCTGCTACATTAGGTGACTGTGGCCCCAATCCCCATGTAAGAGGAAAGGGTTAATACATTTAAGGGGGGTGGGAGGAGCTGAAGTAAAGCAGCTCATTATTCATTCACTGTATGTTTAAAAGACATGCTCCAGAACTTTTTTCCCTATATTCACCCTCACTTGGGCAAGCCCCTTAGTAATTCAAGTTTCAGCCAATGAGCTTCAGCCCCTCACCAGTGACGGCTAGCAAGACGCAAACACAATAGAGCGAGAGAGAGAGCAATGACGTGGTGCACATATCTGCACATTTGTGACACATGCAATTTTGGGGACTACTTTTGGCTCATGGGTGCTACTTTCAGAACCACTGGCAAAAAATAATACAAAAGTTCAGGAGAATATCTTTAACAAGGCAGGTCTTGGTAAAATATATAAAAAAAACAACTAGCAAGGAGGCAAGCAAAGGTATGCTAAAAGGGGGCAGAACAAGATGGCAGGGAAGGAATGACCATAAAAGCTGATTAATATCAACAGTGACATGAATATAGCCACAGTATACTAGTATTCATATATATATAAAAAAAAAGGCAAAATGAAAAGTTGATTGTACACTTGCTTTTCCACGTGTACTTCTTACTGACAGGAAGACCATTTAGGGAGCAAAGTGGGGTTTAATCTCTTCAAGCAGGACACACCATGAGGGGTGGGGGGTTGGAGGACAGATCCTGCACAGTACAGCTATGAGAGACTTAAAAAGGTCCAATGCAGCCGTTTTTACATATCTATTCATTTCTGGGTAACAATTAAGTACCTTACTGTGATTTTAATTGAAAACTATGGCCAAAAAAACTAAAATAGCTTCTTAGCAAAGAGCAATTTCTCAAGCAAGAATTTGGCTAGGACTGTCTGGGAGTGGCCTCAGTGGGGAAGGGAAAACTAGCTGTTATTGGCAGAGAGGTTTGGAACTATTCTTTATTGGTCTATTAACTAATTTACTAACTGGTGAAGTCACCAGGGGGCCAAAACTCCATCCCACCAAGGCAGTCGTCTTTTCAAACAGCTCCAACACTGAAAGGGCATTATCATAATTTTAACAATATTATTCCAAACTCATAGTGTGGATATATATATGTATATACAAAACACGGCAAAACCACATTATTGACTGCACTGGCAGGTTGAGGACAGTGAATCAATTATGGTGGACTTTGTGCAACCAATGAAAGCAGAGGGGGGATGGACGGACAGAGGGGGCCGTTGCTTCTGCTGCTGCTACTAATGCAGACGGATAAATGGGGAGAAACGTGGGAGAGACGAGAGAGGGATGGAGGGGTCGGAATGAAGATTGAAGACATGAGGATGGGATGAAGTAGAAGAAAATAAACTCATGGAGAAATGGGGACATGGTTGTGGGGTTTGGTTTTGAAGGCCTCTTTCTTAGTCTTTCCAGTCTTTCTTGATGTTGAGGTTCCACTCCCAGGAAAGGTGGTCGTGCTTATCGTCGTCGGTGAACTTGGACTTGATGTTGTAGGTGCCGCGGGCCAGCATGCCTTTAGGAGCCTCCTCCAGCGGGGTCAGGAAGTCGTACTCACTTGGCCTCGGCCCATAGCTCCCCACCATGTAGTCTGACTTGTCAACTACAGAGACAAGAGAGAAAAGGGCTGTTTGAATCACCAGGGAGGATTAAAAAACACAGGGTGGTGTTCATTAGGCACTAAACAGAAAACTGAATGAAACAAGGAGTAACTAGTAACTACTATACTAGCTCTCTGGGAAGACAGTTATCAATAAACAAGACTAATGAAAAACATGACTAATGACTGTTTTGCGACAATTTATTGATTTTTTTAAAAACTTTTACCCCTTTTTCGTGATATCCAATTGGTAGTTACAGTCTTGCCCCATCGCTGCAACTCCCCTACGGACTCGGGAGAGGTGAAGGTCGAGAGCCATGCATCCTCCGAAACACGACCCTGCCAAGCCGCACTGCTTCTTGACACAGCTCGCTTAACCCGGAAGCCAGCCGCACCAATGTGTCGGAGGACATACTGTCTAGCTGGGGACTAAAGTCAGCTTGCAGGTGCCCGGCCCACCAGAAGGAGTCGCTAGAACGCAATGGGATAATGGAATCCCAGTCGGCCAAACCCTTCTCTAACAACACCGGGCAAATTTCGCACCGCCTCATGGGTCTCCTGGTCACGGCCGGCTGTGACATAGCCTTGGATTGAACCCGGGTCTGCAGTGCCGTAGACCGCTGCGCCACTCAGGAGGCCTGCTCTAATTTATTTTTAATCTGTCGATTTCTCAATAAGCCTCACAAACACGACTCACGAATAAAGAAATTGACACAACAGGCTGTTTTGTGCCTAAACTTGCATCCAGTTTCAAACAAACCTGCCCTTTTCTGCTCAGGAAAAATCTAAACAATCTCTCAATAATATCCCTATTGACAGTGTTGAGTCTGTTTTTCAGCCTTGACTTGTGCATCCGGTTTGAAACAATATCTCAATTTCAGTCCCGTCTGTCAACGTCATTAAACAATGGTAGTCTCCACAGGCCATAAGTGTTTACAGCTCTTCATTAAACTGATTCCCTTATTGTCTAAAGAAAAGGTGTTGATGTGGCATTATGCCACTTATCTCTTCAATTCTGTTAGGACCAACATTTGAAAACCATGACAATGTATCACCTAGTACATTCCCATAACAGAGAAATCTGCAGAAACTGATGGCGGTGGGAAACTTCAACGTTGATGTCAACATTCGCTTGAGTCTAGGGCATAATTTCCCACATTTAGTATGGGAGGAAGGCCTGTGAGGTTGAGATGGAGATCAGGAGGGAACAAACAAGAGGGATAGGAAGCAGCAAGCACTCACTTCTCACTCCTTTCCTGTGGGTCTGCTGGACATACTTGAGACCCGAAACAATCTCCTTGTTCACCTGCAGAGAACGAGACATGGTTAGTGGCATGGAAAATCAATCTAGCTTATCGCAAGCGCATCTGACAGAAATAGGCCATTTAAAGACCTATTGAACCATGAAAAATACAATACCTACAGGTAAGCCAAGTTCATTAACAGCACAATCTGAGTGTTTGATTTCTAGTGGGGGAGAAAAGTATAGCCACCGTCTTTTTATGGGGAAAGTGAAAGGAGGATACCGGGCCAGTTGAACAACAATGCATTCAACTGAAATGTGTCTTCTGCATTTATTAACTGATGGGGTCTTCATACAAACAGCTTTCATTCAAATAAATTTAACTACATTGATTCTCTTTTGAGAGAATCACGTTGAATTCTTTGTGCAATATCTTACATATTGTACAGGTAACTGCCAAAATAATGGAAACACTTCAGTAAATGAGGGATACAAAGTATATTGAAAGCAGGTGCTTACACACAGGTGTGGCTCCTGGTTTCAATAAGAAATTAACATCCCATCATGCTTCGAGTCTTGCATAAAAATGCTGGGCGGCGATTATTTTGGCTACCTTGGCTATGCCCCTATAGGATGACAATGCCCCCCATCCACAGGCCACGAGTGGTCACTGAATGGTTTGATGAGCATGAAAACAATGTAAACTATTTGCCATGGCTGTCTCAGTCACCAGATCTCAAACCAATTGAACACTTATGGGAGATTCAGGCGCGGCGCTTAAGACAGCGTTTTCCTTCACCATCAACAAAACATAAAATTATGGAATTTCTCATGGAAAATTGGTGTCACATCCCTCCAACAGAGTTCCAGACATTTGTAGAATCTATGCCAAGGAGCATTGAAGCTGTTCTGCCTCGTGGTGGCCCAACGCCCTATTAAGGCACTTTATGTTGGTGCTTCCTTTATTTTGGCTGTGCTCTCACTTTGAAGCTGATCTTTATTCTGTACTCCACTCCCTCCTTCAGGATAAAGGACTGCTTCTTAAAGGCCTCCAGATCTCCTGTTAGAAAGACAACGAGGGGGAAAAAAACAGTAAGGTTTCTCCAACACACACACACACACTAACTAACTAGGGCATGCAGCAGGGGACTGCCATCCACAAGGCCCCAGTGTGGAGTGTGAAAGCAGGATGTCTTTAACAGTCATGTAGAGTCCTAGGCAGCTCTGACAACTCAGCGAGGGTCATTATCTCAGCCCAGCGGTGGCACTGCCTCATTAGCACACTTAATCAGGGGTTTTAATACTGCCTTCTAGCTGTGCAGCAGCACTCTCGCTCAACATCTAGCAGTGTAACAAACTGGACTGGGGAAACAGAAGCAATACAGTATTCTCCTCTTTATTCCCCCCACAAGGAATGCGTTGAACCAGTTTTTACCCCAGAATTTGCCATATGTGCTGTACATGGAAAGGCCATGAGGTAAGGCTTTGAAATGTTCAAAAGACACCCAATTTATTCCTATTCATTCCCTGTTTAGTGCATGTTACCGCTGACACGAGTGTCTGTGTTATACTGTTCCTCAGGAACCCTTTTTCTGTGTTAGTTTATGACCGATCAATCATCACTACAAGTACATACGAGTATGATGCACACATTTTTTTACTGGCACTGGCCTGCGTCATTCAGGATGACTCAGGTCATTCTGTTCAGCAGCACAAGGTCTCCTGCTCACCTCAAGAGAGTCAGGTGACAGTAGCAGGTCTTTTCTTAGAACACGGGCTAACAGATCAGTTTGTCAGCGCCAGTTAGTTACACTCTCGGAACCATTTCCCCCATGTTTTGAGACGCTCGTACGATAAGATGTCAATTTCTGGGGATTAGAGTAAACAAAGTACTACAGCATTATAGCTCACCTTGAAGGTCCAGGGTCAGTGGGTTCGGGGCAGTCTCACACATCAGTGTCAACCGTGTCACCTGGACGTTGGGAACGCTGGGATCTGTAACAAGACCAGACAAAGAACATCCATAAGGATCACGTAACTGACCCATAGCAACCTCAAACCCTACTTACTTAACCATAGGTTTGTATGATATGTAATGTTTGTAAATGGTAGGTTTCAGACCTTTAAACTTAATAGGCCATTCAGTGTGAAAATACAAACATATTTTATAATCTGACATTTAGCACAAAGACATCACTTAAATGTATTTTTATATAATTCTGCATTTGTGTCTGAATGACAACTGAACTGAATTACATCCAATTTTTGATATATGTGAACTTCTGGCCCTTACCTAGGCTTCCATTTAAACATTACAACTTTTAATCGATTGTACAGACCAAGACTTCTTAGAGGCCCTTTTCTTAGAGGCAACATTGAGGAACGAGGACTGCATGTATACTATCAGTAATAACCAGCTGTCCAACGGTCTCACCCAGATGAGAGCTGAAATCATGACAGCTATCCATTATTTGGAAGGGCCCCAACATTAAAGAAGCATTAGTTTATTCTGAGATAAACAGTCTCTGGGCATTAGCTATAGCCTTTTCCCAGATCTAAGCAGTGTCTTATTGACCCGTAAAGATACTAAGCAGGCGCCAGGCAGACACGCATACAAACAAGTATTGAGAGAGAAATGACACACACACACTCACCAGCGACAGCAGCAGCGCCGGCTCCTAGCAGAACCTCCTTGTACTTCCGGAGGCTCTCGTCATCCTGGTCCAGCTCCTGGATCTCCTGCAGGGTCTTCTGGGCCGGGGGCTTGTAGTTGACCGTCTCGCCCACGTCATTTTCCGCAGCGATGGCTGCGAGCTGCTCCGGAGTCAAATCGTCCTCAGCCATGTCTGTGGCGAGAGAGAGAGGGGAAGAGGAAGAAGAGAGGGAGAGAGAGGAGGAATGGTACAACCAATATTGTTGGCAAATAAATAGTTCCGTTAAATCGCTACTCCTCGCATGTGGTTTCTTCTCAGATGTAGTATATTCTACTCAAATAAAAGGATGACAGCATCTCATCAATTACTATGAAATGCTGCTATGACTTCACACAAGGCAACAAACAATGAACTAAAATGCAGAAAGGTTCCCTGATCGGAAGAACCAAAAAAGGTGCAGAACTAAAAAAAACGATTGAGGTCAGAGGAGCAGGGGCTGTGTTCCTTAGCATTGAGGGAACCACCAGAGGGGTTGTTCTAAATACAGACCAATCAAACACAGTCAGTTTCTCAGAACCATTGGTCTCCAGTAGAGGTCGACCGATTATGATTTTTCAACGCCGATACCGATTATTGGAGGACCAAAACAGCCGCTCCCGATTGATCGGACGATTTTTTTCATTTTTAATTTCTAATAATGACAATTACAACAATAGAATTATTTTAACCTAATATAATAGATCAATAAAATCAATTTAGCCTCAAGTAAATAATGAAACATGTTCAATTTGGTTTAAATAATGCAAAAACAAAGTGTTGGAGAAGAAAGTAAAAGTGCAATATGTGCTATGTAAGAAAGCTAACGTTTCAGTTCCTTGCCCAGAATATGAGAACAAATGAAAGCTGGTGGTTCCTTTTAACATGAGTCTTCAATATTCCCAGGTAAGAAGTTTTAGGTGGTAGTTATTATAGGACTATTTCCCTCTATACCATTTGTATTTCACTAACCTTTGACTATTGGATGTTCTTATAGGCACTTTAGTATTGCCAGTGTAACAGTATAGCTTCCGTCCCTCTCCTCCCTGGGCTCGAACCAGCAACACAACGACAACAGCCACCATCGAAGCAGCGTTACCCATGCAAAGCAAGGGGAACAACTACTAGAAGGCTCAGAGCGAGTGACGTTTGAAACTCTATTAGTGCGCGCTAACTAGCTAGCCATTTCAGTTCAGTTACACCAGCCTCATCTCAGGAGTTGGTAGGCTTGAAGTCATAAACAGCGCAATGCTTGACACACAACGAAGAGCTGCTGGCAAAACGCACGAAAGCGCCTGCTTCTTCCGACCATCGCTCAGTCAGATACTTAGATACTTGTATGCTTGCTCAGTCAGATAATATGCAACGCAGGACACGCTAGATAATATCTAGTAATATCATCAACCATGTGTAGTTAACTAGTGATTATGATTAATTGTTTTTTATAAGATAAGTTTAATGCTAGCTAGCAACTTACCTTGGCTTTCTGCATTCGCGTAACAGGCAGTCTCCGTGTGGGGTGCAACGAGAGAGAGGCAGGTCGTTATAGCGTTGGACTAGTTAACTGTAAGGTTGCTAGATTGTATCCCCCGAGCTGACAAGGTGAAAATCTGTCGTTCTGCCCCTGAACGAGGCAGTTAACCCACCGTTCCTAGGCCCTCATTGATAATAAGAATGTGTCCTTAACTGACTTGCCTAGTTAAATAAAGGTATAATAAATAAATAAAAACCGTCAAATCGGCGCCCAAAAATACAGATTTTCGATTGTTATGAAAACTTGAACTCGCCCCCTAATTAATCGGCCATTCCGATTAATCTGTCGACCTCTAGTCTCCAGGGGCTTCTTAGCCTGACTTATCAAAACAAGCTCACACCAATCTACTTACACCGACTGTCATATGTTAAAGAATGAAAGCAAGACGTCACTGTATCAAGTGAGTTCAACTACACTGACAGATGTGGTCAAAACGATGTTGACATAAAGAATTCACATGCTCCTAAAATAGACCACATGTAGGCTACATTCTTTAGATCAATGCAATCAATGAACATGGTCCTTGGATGTTGTTTTTGCCTGTTTGACACAGATCTGTAATGGCCAACTCCTAAGGTGGTTGTAATGACAAAACTTATGTTTGGATCTGGGACAACTTCCAGGCTTAATTTGTGGGGCTTTCCTCAAGTAAAATCTGAATGAAACGGTTCTTGAAATTGCTTCTCAAAACTCAACCTGTCCACCTCTGTCCTTTGAACTCATGCCGACTTCATTTGATGCTAACTAAAAACCGTTTGACAGCAAGCCTAATGGCATTCACAACAAACAAGATGGCCAATAAAACACACTCCAGATGCGTCATCGCTATCCAGGGGTTATAATTGGAATGAGAGGCCTCTCCTCAAAATACTCGAGTCACGACAACTGGAGGGGCTCACAAAAGCAGGAAGAGCTGTGTTTATGCCAAGAAGAGTCCAACATTCCCAATAAGGCGTTCTCTCCCACAATAGCCTAATCATGAATCCTCTGTCTGTGTCTGCCACTACTACTGCAAAGCCAGCGCTCGGAATGGAGCTTCAGTTCCATCAACGTCCATGTGTTTTAGGCTAATAAAGTTATTTTCCACTTGATGTTGTTGACCTATCATTCTTTGCTGGGGCTTGGGAGAGGGAAAGTATTTCAATGTTGGCGTTTAGTCTTAAGAGTTAAATGCACACCTGTATCCTTGTTAATCAAAGAGTGTAAGACTTAAAAATCTGACTAGCAGCCTGGTGTGGGACTTTGATTTGGAGGAAAATGGAGCAGAGAGAAAGAATGATGCAGTTCGTTTTGGAGTTTTGTATGGTGTACAGTGCATAGTACAAGTATTAGGAAACGAATCCCTCACTAAAGCCAATCTACAGGGGAACAAAGATAAGGACAAAAGATACACCATAAAACAAAAGAAAAATGGGAAATAAATAAGTACTGCTGCGTCAGGGTTTCCAGCTTTTGGGAAATGCATGTTTTTTTTTAAAAAGCCAATGAATACAATTGGCACTGGCCAATTGTCCGGAAGGAGGAAATAAAATCCCATTGCGAAATAATGCTTTTTAGCCTATTCATTGATGGAAATACCATATCGGTCAAAAGGTTAATTGACATTTTCTGTTAAAATGAATTACCATAACCTAAAGGGATTTGTGTCTTACTGAGTACCGTGGGTGGACGCCCTAATTAGGTTACGCACCCGATGCATATGGGTCCAGTAAATCAAAACACATTTTCCTAACGGAAACCGTGTGCTGAATTTAGAGTTGTTTCTAATATGTTTATGTGAGCTGGCCTCAAGAGTTTCACAGAAGCCCACCCTCCGTGTGACAGCGTCGTAGTTCCACTATTGACCTAATGCCAGTACTTTACCACCGCCCATATACAAGAGCCAAACAACAAGCTGTTAGAAGAGGCTAAAGGGCCGGTACGACGGCCGAGTCTGCAAGTATGATTCAGGCCTAATATAAAAGGCGGGTCATCTCATCTTGACGACAACTTGGAACCTTGACGGCAAACACTCCAACTAATTGGACGAATGCATTCTACTTTTGTATTTGAAAAAAAGCCCTTCCAGGCATCTATATTAACGATCTATTTGATGTTAGATTACTGTCAGAGTTTGTAACATGAAAACTGTAGCCTATTTCACAAAGGGCTAGTTTGCCTTGGAAACAACTGCTCACAAAACATCTCTCATTGGGCTAGGGGCAATAAAAGGCACCTAAAATGTGCAGTGTTGACACAACACAGATGTCTCAAGTTGAGGGAGCGTGCAATTGGCATGCTGACTGCAGGAATTTCCAACAGAGCGGTTGCCAGATAAGAGAAATAGACATTCAATTATCATAAGCCGCCTCCAACGTTGTTTGGCAGTACGTCCAACCGGCCTCAAAATTGCAGACCACGTGTAATCACGCCAGCCCAGGACCTCCACATCCGGCTTCTTCGCCTGCGGGATGGTCCGAGACGAGCCTCCCGGACAGCTAATGAAACTGTGGGTTTGCACAAGTGAAGAATGTCTGCATTAACTGCCAGAAACCGTCTTAGGGAAGCTAATCTGCGCGCTTGTCGTCCTCACCAGGGTCTTGACCGGACTGCAATACGGCGTCGTGACTGGCTTCAGTGGGAAAACGCTCAACTTCTCTAGCGTGCCAGTGGCCATCGAAGTGTGCTCTTCAAGGATGAATCCCGGTTTCAACTGTACCAGGCAGATGGCGTTGTGTGGGCGAGCAGTTTGCTGATGTAAATGTTGTGAACAGAGTGCCCCATGGTGGGCAGGCATAAGCCACGGACAAAGAACATAATTGCATTTTATCAATGGCAATTTGAATGCACAGAAATACCGTGACGAGATCCTGAGGTCCATTGTCGTGCCATTCATATTTACCAGACATGTCACCCATTGAGCATGTTTGGGATGCTCTGGATCTGCATTTACAACAGCGTGTCCAGCTCCTGCCAATAACAAGCAACTTCACACAGCCATTGAAGAGGAGCGGGACAACATTCCACAGGCAACAATCAACAGTCTGATCAACTCTAAGTGAAGGAGATGTGTCAAACTGCATGAAGCAAATGGTGGTCACACCAGATACCAGATACTTACTGCCAATAAAAAGAAAAGATTAAGATGGGCAAAAGAACACAGACACTGGACAGAGGAACTCCGTCTAGAAGGCCAGCATCCCGGAGTCGCCTCTTCACTGTTGACGTTGAGACTGGTGTTTTTTGCGGGTACTATTTGATGTAGCTGCCAGTTGAGGACTTGTGACATGAATGTACTGGTCCTCTTGCTCAGTTGTGCACCGGGGCCTCCCACCCCCTTTTCTATTCTGGTTAGATACAGTTTGCGCTGTTCTGTGAAGAGAGTAGTACACAGCATCTTCTTGGCAATAGCCTTCATTTCTCAGAACAAGAATAGACTGATGAGTTTCAGAAGAAAGTTATTTGTTTCTGGCCATTTTGAGCCTGTAATTGAACCCACAAATGCTGATGCTCCAGATACTCAACTAGTCTAAAGGCCAGTTTTATTGCTTTTTAAATCGGGACAACAGTTTTCAGCTGTGCTAATATAATTGCAATAAGGTTTTCTAATGATCAATTAGCCTTTTAAAATGATAACCTTGGATTAGCTAGCACAACGTGCCATTGGAACATAGGAGTGATGGTTGCTGATAATGGGACTGTATGCCTATGTAGATATTTCATTAATAATCAGCCGTTTCCAGCTACAATAGTCATTTCCAACATTACAATGTCTACATTGTATTTATGATCAATTTGATGCTATTTTAATGGACAAAAAAATATATATTTAAAAAACAAGGACATTTCTAAGTGACCGCAAACTGTTGAACAGTAGTGTAACGAGGGATTGTTTATTCATTGACAAATAATGAGAATTTAAAGCAATTTCCAAGTAAATGCTAACTTTATGGATGCTCTATTTAATGAGCCGTGATGTTCCACCATACAGGGCTCAATCAATGTTATCCTGGCTTCCAGTCTGAAGGGTCCACAACACAACCCCGCTCAGTCTAAGATGAAGATGTCAAATCTTTCTAGCAGACAGAATGTGGTACTTAAAATTCAGGTTGACAGAAGAAACTCAAATCTAACTACGCTAATGAATTTCCTTTCTCACATTCACCAACTAGAATTTGCATCAATAAACATCAATGGATGAAATTGATTATAATTGAAATAATGACTAATAATCCATTCAAACTTGCGAACAAAATGTATTGTACTCTGCACAGGTGCAGAACAGTCTCATTCCCCTGTGCAATCACTGACAATACTCTACACAGCCACCAGCTGTAAAATTAGAATTTGTGCTGCAATGAAACTGGGTATGCAGTGTGCACTACAGATCAATATAGTACGTAAATACAATTGTTATCTTATCAACATCGCGTTATGCACCTGTGTTACTTCCTGGAAGATAAACAGCTAACAAAGAAATCTCATTTCCATTCTTTTGTTGTCTGTAGGTGGCTAAATAGCTTGAGCTTTAGCGTTAGCTTGCTGCAAAGAAAGACTGCCCGGTTACTGTAGTTACTGACAGGGACAGGTGCCGACTTGGGAGAATCCCAACGAATAGCTAAATAATAAGCTAAACATGTGTTAAACTATCTAAGAACAAAGGTTGCCTAATCGTCGAATTTAGCACTGTTTCAGGCGACAACGTAACCAAACGTCAAAGACAGCCAGCTAGCTAATGTGTTAACTGGCTAACTAGTCTCTGACCGGCTAGACACTGCCGCAAGTCATCAAGCTGCACGAGGATTGCTAGCTGGCTAATTAGCAACATGGGTGTTGGACTCCCTAGCTACCTGCCACCCAATTAAACTAAACTATGCTTTTACATATGTTGCTCTGCTGCAGTGGAACTTAACAGTAGACCAACGTTAATTTCACGTTTCCCTGGCGACAAATGGGCACTGCTGCAGCCAGGGTGTGAAGTATGTAGATACGTTGGCAGGCTAACGTTACCGTGGTTGACATGCTAGCACAACTCAGCAAATTGCTAGCAAAGTTGGGAGGAAATGACACCAGATACAAATTAAGTCTAAAACATAATGAACCGTCATATGCTTGATTTGTAACTATTGTATAGGTTGTGAAAGCATGTCTTTACCGTTTTGCTGCTGTTTTTTCCCCCAGGCGCTTGAAGAATAAGTGCTTCTGTCGCTCTTCTCTGTGCAAGTATGGCGAACAAGGAACGGCGCCGCCCCATACAACTCGTTTCCGGGAACTATGCCGCGGCGCGCACGCTCAATGCAGGTGGCGTACAATTGCTGGTGCCGCGCGCACTGAATTGATTTTAGGTGGGGCTAGTTTGAAGTCTTGAACAAGTAGTGCTAGTGTATCATTTTAATAGTTAAAATTTATATTTTATTAGGTCCCCATCCTTCATTGCTAACAGAAGACTAATCAACTGGTCCGTCTAGTTCTTTAACCATTTCAAATAATAATCAAACAAGTCAGTGATGTTAGTTTGAAAATTAATATACCTTACATTTTAGTAACCACAATAGTATGAAAAGTTATTACACATTGTGTTTGACAATCTCACTAGTGTTGAGCATGTTATAAATGGCTTTAGCTTTTTACAAGCATTTGATATAGCAGTAGTGAACTACCATTGGAAATTCAATCATTTCCACACATTTTACACAATACCCCTTGAGGTCTAAAAGCCAATTAATGCTTGAGGTGAAAATGTGGTCTGAGGCACCATGTGGATGGTGTGACATAATTGGAGCCTCGAGAGGCACGCAGAGGCCAAATTGAGCTCCACACTACATCACCATCCTCCTCAAATTTAGTAAAAATGCGGAGGGCTCCATACAACTATTTGACATGATTGGCGGAAGGTCCTGTAAAAAAAAAAACTCTACTTCACAAGAGGTCTGCGCCACAAAGCACAAGTAGTATGAATGCCCCAACTTCTGCAGAGGCTGTATCACCATAAATGATGCATGGCCAATGCAGACGTCATATTGACCATAGGCTTTTAGGACCGGTTTCCTGGACACAGATAAAACATAGTCCAGAACTAACATAAGCTCTTTGGAGAATATACACCAAAATAGTTTTAGCCCATGACTAAGCTTAATGTGTGGGAAACCAGCCCATAGTGTTGTACAGACCTTCAACAAGAGGCAGATGCACTGGAACATTTTGTTTTGTAGGTTTATTACAACTATGCACAAGGAGAAGGGGAGGCAAAGGGCAAAAAAAAACAACCTCCCCCTCAAACCTACAATTGTCCCAAAACGGTACAAAAAGTGTTCATAATATTAAAAAGGGAGTAAAGCAAGATCCAGCCACACATTAAAATGATGCCAAATAACAGTAAGTGTAAAAGATCTGGTCCATTTCAGGTCCAAGTCCACAATATCAAGCTTCAGATCTGACAGGATGAAGATGAGGGATTCAAATGAGTGCTTCTGGGAATTCTAACTGGTCTCCATCTGCAATAAAAAGCAAGTGAAAATTAGGACCGTATTCCAGCTACAAAGCACAAGCCACTTACATTGAAGAATTTTATTTCTATACTTTCCTGCCTTTGTCAATGTAAATAAGAATTTGTTCTTAACTGACTTGCCTAGTTAAATAAATTTTAAAAAATACGTACCTTAGCATTGTAAGCATCCAACTGGGCATCCAGCTCTTCAGCAGACAACTGCTGCGGTTTGCCTCCACCACCACGTCCACCTCTACCCCTCCCCCTGGAGCCTCTGCCGGCCCGCCTGTCTCCACCTCCCCGTCTGTCTGAGAAATTGGGGCGTCCAATTCTGTCTCTGTTGAATCCACCACTGCCTCCGTTTGAACTGCAAACAGATTCAAAGACAATCAATGAGCTACAACTGGGATTAACTAGATTTAAATATCACATATCATACATGACAAAATAAAGAAAGCTTATAGAATCACATACCTCTGTGATGGTCGTCTCTGGTTATCGTCTCGAATTTGTGACGTGACGTGCTGAATGCTCATGGCGCGGCCTGTGAGCAAAAGGAAAACAAGATTAGGCATCTTTGTTCAGAAGTCAATTACTACATTTCATGACGAACAAGCTTCAAAATAATAGCAATCAACTAATTCAAATTAAAGCTCACCATCGAGTGGTACATTGTTGTACTGTTTCATGGCTTTGAGTGCATCAGCCCTCCTCTCAAAGTGGACGTCAGCGGTTCCCTGGCTGCGGCCAGACCGGTCATAGTGCACAGCCGCTTTCTTCAACGTACCGAATTCCGCAAACAACTCCTGGAAAAAACATTACAAACACATTAAGAAACATGACCGGTACAATGCATGTATAACGTCAAAACAGTTTGGCGAAAAGGCCAACATCTTTGTCGCAATTGACTGTAGAAATTACCTGGATATCAGCGTCAGAGACACCGAAGTCAAGGTTTGAGACAAGGAGCTTGCCACCAGTCTCCACACCGCCACCTCCTGCTCCCCCACCACCGCCAGCATTACTGCCGAAGCCACCTTCGAACATGTCGTGTTGCCATTTGTCCGGCAGCTCTCTGGGCTGTAAAGGTACAATGAGAAAAATGCAGCTGCTGACTTCTGGTTCCCCTGCTCCTGCTGATCAGACTGAGCACATTTGAGTCAGTTGCTTAGGCAGGCAGGGGAATCTTGCTTCATTACTACCATTAGACACATTGGTCTATGGTGGATTCATGGTCAGTGTAACAGCACACATGATTTAATAAAAACAATTATATTAATATAGGAAAGAACCAAAACTAAGCTAGTAGGACAGATGGCAGGACTTCCAACTCAAAATGGATCCTGCTCTACAGGTGGTTTGAAGAATGTGTAGGTAATTAGAATGGCAGTGCAGGAAAAAAAACTGACTTGAGCTCGATGGCAAGGACAGCATCCAGACTCTGCTTCAACTCCAAGTGTAGAAAAAGTCCATCCAAAGAAAAATCCTTAATTCAAAAGTTGTGAAAGTCATTTCGACATGCTCCCTTAACCGACCATGGAAAGTTCAATAAAGTTCTTTGGGGTGCTTTGCAGTCTGGATCAAAATATGAAACAAAGAAAATTTTAAAAAACTCAGTTGACTGAACATCCATTTTGAGTGTCGCCATTTTGTTAGCTTCGTTGCATAAAAACAGTCCAATTTTTGATAGACTAATCTGGAACTTAATTTAGGGCCAGTCGACAAATTATTAAGCATTTGTGGACTACTAAAAAACCCACGAGGTTCATGTTTTACAGACCAAATGTGAATATCTGGAACAGCTCACATTCACACTACACAAACAAGTGTTAACTAGCTAGTTTATGAATGCGGATCAACTCCGTTTTGAAGCGGCCCACGAGGGTGAACATGTTAACTAGCTAGTTAACGTTCACTCCCAGAAACTTGGGACATGACCAGTAAAATGCAATAGTGCTGGCTAGTAACTGTTTGACCTGAAGCGGGGAAATGCAATGTAGACCATGGGCCCACAAACACGACGTTGTACGCCATTAAAGGAATACACGTTTCCGAACAGTGGTTTCTTCTTTGAGTTGTGCCCTATAGCGCACTTCCCGTTGATAAATCCACATCCATCAGCAACTTTGTGAACTACCTGGTACGTGTCGCAGCACATTTAACAAGATCAGCTAAACTATTTAACATTCGCCGTCGTCGCCTCTGCCATTCCTCCTTTTTCTGTGATCCTCCGTGTTCCTACCCTGCTGTATGGCGTGGGTCTGCTGTCGCTTCTGTCTCCACTGAAGTTCTGTCGACTCCTCATGGGCCCGGATCCGCCGGTCCGGCCTCCAGAGGCAGCTCCACCGGGTCGGCCTCCACTCCCACCTCGACCCGATGATCCACGGCTGCGGCCTCCTCGATTTCCGCGGCCACCTCCGCCTTTCTTACTTTGTTGAATAATGTCATCCAAAGACATATCCATCTTATCAGCCATGGTGGCACTTGTCGTATTAAAGATCAACAAATAAATGGAAAATTTACTTTAAGAATGACGCTTTTGGTAGCAAAATCTAGCCGCTTTCCTCGGTGCTGATCAATGGCGAATAGCTTGAGTGACGTGAGTGGGCTTAAAAATAATTATAGTAAGTGACGTGAGTGTATTCTTACAACCATTTCCGTTGGATTTTGCGCTTCTTTCACCACCAACGTCCTCTCTGCTGCTGTCTAGTGCCTCTTTCCAGCATTGCAATCACAAAGGTACCGTTGCAAATAAACCAAAGGAAAATACGAGACAGGCTCCCGAGTGGCGCAGCGGTCTAAGGAACTGCACCTCAGTGCTAGAGGCGTCACTACATACCCTGGTTCGATTCCAGGCTGTATCACAACCAGCCGTGATTGGGAGTCCCATAGGGCGGCGCACAATTAGCCCAGCGTCGTCCCGGTTAGGCTGTCATTGTACATAAGAATTTGTTCTTAACTGACTTGACTAGTTAAATAAAGGTTAAATTAACAAATAAACACCTCTCTGGATGAGACATGTCGAATATTGTATCTCTTTTGAAATACCTATTTGTATCCTCCACAGGCATGGGTGGCGATATTTTCCCCGATTCGAGGATGTGACGTTAAATGTGTCGGAACTCTCAGGAAATGTTTTGTGTCTTCATTTTAAAATCCAAGGTAGGATTTTAGAATTGCAATACATTTGCCATGTTACTTACTAGCTAGTTATTACGAATGTCAACAGCGAAGTAACATCATGTGGTGAACCAGCTTTCAAGACGAGCAAAGATTACGTTAACTACTGTGTATTGCTAGCTAGCTACTAAGCTAACGTTAGTAGTTAGCCATCTTGAACATTCATACAACGTGTGCCTATCAGGTACACGGGAGATGAAGGTTAAAATCAAGCAGTGGAACGGCGTTGCATCCTGGCTGTGGATGGCCAATGATGAGAACTGTGGGATCTGCAGAATGTCTTTTAATGGCTGTTGCCCAGATTGTGAGTTTATATAAAAAGCTGCTTACTAACTAACAACTGAGTTATTCGACATGTCTCATCACCATTTGACCAACTCCCTGAAATGAATGTATGCACAAACTCAATATGCTTCTTAGCGCATGTACATTCGTGAAGTTTCCAGACCCATTGACTTTTTCCATATTTTGGTCAATTACAGCCTTATTCTAAAATGGATAAAAACATGTCAAAAAAGATCCTCAGCAATCTACACACAATAACCCATAATGACAAAGTGAAAACAGGTATAAAAAAACGAATGCCTTATTTACATAAGTATTCAGACCCTTTGCTATGAGACTCGAAATTTAGCTCAGGTGTCCACCTGTGCTAAATTCAATTGATTGGACATGATTTGGAAAGGCACACGCCTGTCCATATAAGGTCCCACAGTTGACAGTGTATGTCAGAGCAAAACCCAAGCCATGAGGTCGAAGGAATTGTCCGTATAGCTCCGAGACAGGATTGTGTCGAGGCACAGATCTGGGGAAGGGTACCAAAAAATGTCTGCAGCATTGAACGTCCCCAACAACACAGTGGACTCCATCATTCTTGAATGGAAAAAGTTTGGAACCACCAAGACTCTTCCTAGAGCTGGCCGCCCGGCCAAACTGAGCAATCAGGGGAGAGGGGCCTTGGTCAGGGAGGTGACCAAGAACCCGATAGTCACTCTGACAGAGTTCTAGAGTTCTTCTGTGGAGACTGGACAACCATTTCTGCAGCATTCCACCAATCAGGCCTTTATGGTAGTGGCCAGACTGGAGCCACTCCTGAGTAAAAGGCACAGCAGGCTTGGAGTTTGCCAAAAGGCACCTAAAGGACTCTGACTGTGGGAAACCAGATTCTCTGGTCAGATGAAACAAAGATTGAGCTCTTTAGCCTGAATGCCAAGCGCCACGTCTGGAGGAAACCTGGCACCATCCATACTATGAAGCATGGTGGTGGCAGCATCATGCGGTGGGGATGTTTTTCAGCGGCAGGGACTGGGAGACTAGTCAGGATCGAGGCAAATATGAACGTAGCAAAGTACAGAGAGACCCTTGATGAAAACCTGCTCCAGAGCGCTCAGGACCTCAGACCGGGGCGAAGGTTCACCTTCCAACAGGACAACACAGGAGTGGGACAAATCTCTTGAGTGTCCTTGAGTGGCCCAGCCAGAACCCCAGACTTGAACATCTCCGGAGAGACCTGAAAATAGCTGTGCAGCAATGCTCCCCATCCAACCTAACAGAGCTTGAGACGATCTGCAGAGAAGAATGGAGAAACTCCCCAATTACAGGTGTGCCATGTAGCATCAAACCCAAGAAGACTTGGTGCTGTAATCGCCGCCAAAGGTGCTTCAACAAAGTAAAGGGTCTGAATAGTTATGTCAATGTGATATTTCCCTTTTAATTTTTTAAATAAATGAGCAAAAATGCATAACCTGTTTTTGCTTTGTCACTATGGGGTTTTGTGTGTAGATTTTAGAATGAGACCGTAATGTAACAAAATATGGAAAAAGTCAAGGGGTCTGAATACTTTCCGAATGCACTGTATGTCTATCGATGCCTTCATATCTTAACGGTTATGCATAAATTGTCCTTTGATAATCATGACGTGTTCAACATTGTGACAGCGTGGACACTTATCCTCCATTGAGGGGAGACCTTTCAGCAACAATGTCTACTTTCCAGGTAAGGTTCCTGGAGATGACTGCCCATTGGTCTGGGGCCAGTGCTCCCACTGCTTCCACATGCACTGCATCCTCAAATGGCTCAACTCCCAGCAGGTCCAGCAGCAGTGCCCCATGTGTCGCCAGGAGTGGAAGTTCAAAGAATGAGCTCATCCGGAGAACGTCACTTGAATGCCTTTCAAAGACTGAGACGTCACATAGGATTGTAGTGTTTCGGAATACATATGCTTCTGTTTTTTGTTGTACATTTCCAGCTACTTTGTTTTTCTCTGAGGCTGTCAAAGTTTTCTGTGGAGGGGTGTGTGAATAAATATGTGATTAGGATTTAAGCTTGAGCTGCTACCGATTTACATTTCATATAGTGGTTTTCTCAAACTCAGGATTTACATTGAATGAGAGTAACTCTCCTCTTTAACAAGCTAACCAATGATTCATCAATGCAAATTCATTGAATTGCTATCAATAATCCCTGAGATTTACAGAGTGGACAAAACATTAGGAATACCTGCTCTTTCCTTGACAGACTGACCAGGTGAAAGCTATGATCCCTCACCGATGTCACTAGTTAAATCCACATCAATCAGTGTAGATGAAGGGGAGGAGAACAGGTTAAAGGATGTCTAAGTGTGTCAAGAACTGCAGTGCTGCTGAGTTTTTCACGCTCAGTAGTTTCCAGTGTGTATCAAGAATGGTCTACCTCCCATAGGACATCCAGCCAACCTGACAACTGTGGGAATCATCGGAGTCAATGTAGGCCAGCATCCCTGTGGAGTCCATGCCTGACAAATTTAAGCATTTGAGGGCAAAAGAGGGTGCAACTCAATATTAGTAAGGTGTTCCTAAGGTTTTGACAGTCAGGACCCCACAGAACAAACCAAAAATGGATCCCCGCCCAAAGTACATAGTACTTGACACTCAACAGTATCAGCTTCATACAGCCCACTAATACGTTAGAGGTTTGATGCTAGACGTGGTGTATGGGGAAACTTCCACTCTAAATACCGATGGGTATTTTCTTGCGGCTAAAGCACAACCCTGACTTGGCTTTAGATTTCCTCAGCCGCCCTTTCCCAAACTCTAGTCTCTCTTAATCCATCAGAAACCAGCACCTCAGCCAATACTGTACAGAGGCATGGATAATCACCTTCCTGCAGAGAGCTGGTCCAATTAACAAGCATTCAGTTGATCCCCGGCCAGAGCCACCTTACTTGGAAAGCCTACCGGGAACTGTACCTTTCTTCAATGTTGGAAATGCTTCAGTCCACCAAGGTTAATTGGAATCAAGATTGGTTACTGTAGTTTGAAATTAAAGTAAAAATAAATTTTATTTCCCAACAGTTTTGTCAAGTTGATGAAGACCAAATAGATCACCACTAAGTTACTTTTGTATGAAACAATTTTAATGAAAAAATTTATAAAAAGGCAATTATTTACAAAGCGGTGTAACCACAATTGATTGCACACAGTTTGTTACAAATGATTGTAAAAGCAATTGTAAACACACAATTAGCCATTCCAGTGGTGTTTGCAAAAGTATAGAATGTTTAAAAAAGTATAGAGGTAAAGCGTTAGACTAACAACATTCATGTGGTACAAGAGTACATGCAGTATGCACGGTCTTTGTTTCAAATTGAAAAGCTGTAGGGTGTAAATGACAAATCTTGAACTATAAATGATGTCAGTAGGTAGAGTTGACCTATCACATTGGTTTACTGCAGAGTGGCCCTACGAGTCAAGAGGACAACCACAGATCCATGTTTCACAACTTCCAAAAAAGCTTTCACACATCAACTATAAATTAATTGGAAAAGCTCATTACCATACTGTTACCTAATTAATTCCAGTGCTGTTCACCCTCCATAAAAAAAAGTACAAAAGCTCAAACTAACTTCTGCACCTGCAAACAGCATTACAAAGCGATGCCTGCTGAGATTGCCTGGGAGGAGCCCCTTTCCAGCAACAGTTCAGTTCACTCTCAAAGGCAACCATCTAGTATTGGCTGGCAGCCTTCCTCCCACCAGACCAGATATGTCTCCAGGACGTCTACAATGAGGGCACAGAATGACGATGTTCTGCTGATCTGCCCATTTCATTCCATTGTGGAGGGTCAACCGGGAGGCCTGGGCGAGGAAGGTGACTGAAGTTTCAGTGACGTTTTAAGGTTAGATGAGAGCTCCGTCGTCCTCCACCCCAAGCAGCCCCTGCAGCTCACGAACCCCGGTGCACTCTGGGTCGATGAGATCGGCAGGTGTCTCCCCACACTCGTTCTCCGCCTGAGGGTCTGCGCCAATAGAAAGCAGGTACCTAGTGGGAGAAGCAGGGGGAAAAAGCATTCAGTCAAAGAAAGTATCCAAATGGTATGTGCCGCGCAGAGATAGTGAACCGTGAGATTCTTCAGGAGGAATATGACGGATCCTCAGTGTAGCTTACTGCTATTAGCGTATGAGTGCTACTCAAAATTCAGCCAAAGCGTGTTTTGGTTGGTCTTCCTTGCAATCACTTGACACTGTAAACCGTCAGTGTGAACTGCAGCCTAGTGACATTCAACATCTGAAAATTCCCCTATCCTGAAGTGCATTGAATTCCTGAACTTCAGGGATGCTGCATTGACATGGTATGGACAGCAGCATAAATACGCATTAGTCAGAGCAGTCAAGGCTTCAAGTTGATGTTAACAGTACATCAGCTCAAGTCCCACTTATGCCAGAGACCACTGACCTATCTTAATGTGTGTGGATAAAAAACTAAAAGCTAGTGACTGTAGATGTTGTGGGTATGCTAGGTGCGTTGACTCACTTGGCAATGTCAGGGAATCCATCACTGCAGGCCATGTGGAGAGGTGTCCAGCCCTCCTCGTCTCTCTGGTGGACGTCTGCTCCGTGCTTCACCAGCAGCTTCACACACTCCAGGTTCCCAGAGAGGACAGCCTCATGGATCGCTGCCATACCTGCAGAGCAGTCAATGGGAATGGACGGCAAATAGCATCTGTACAGGTTCATTTTAGGGACATTGAAGGGAACAGTCAATGATCAGTTTATACTGAGGTAGTATTCCATTACTGCACATGCCACAGAGAAGTCATTGCATCAATACCAGAGTGATTATAAATGATCACGTTTTTGGAACTGCCCAGTTGAAATCTAACCAGAGTCTGAAGACACTTCTGATGCTTCAAACTCTTGAATGGATTAAAATGGTTTTCATGTTGTTCTGATTTCATGGTGACTCACCAGAGTGGTAGATGGTTTCCAAGCTGACCCTCCTCTTTCTGATGAATAGTCCAATCCTGTCCAGCTCGCCCTGCCGGACGTAGTCCTGGAACACAATGTCGTTGGGGAAGTGGACGCTGCGGACTGGTTTGATCTGTGGAGAAGAGTGGGCGCAAGAGGAGCTGCTGGACTCCTTGGGGCCATAAGCCTGGATGCCCATGGACTGGCAGACTGGGTCCTGGTAGTACTTCATCCTTATAAAAGTTCAGTCTTGCTCAAAGAAAAAAAAAAAATGTTGTTTAAAATCTTCAAGCCTTTTTCAATGGTAAAATTATAAAGCAAAAGGCAGTGAAATTATTGAATTAAGATATGTCCTTCAAAAAAGGCCTTTCCTCTTGTCAACGGCTCTCGTGGTGCAGTGAGTGTCCTGTATGTTTCAGACAGCGGGGCAAGTCCTGTTCTGAAATCCAGGGCCTGCGTATAGACCTCTATATACTCTCTGCAGGGCTATTTTTGGTTCAGTCACCTGACAGGTCAAGTTCTAGAATTGGATGAGTGACCCTAAGAGGCGGGACCCTCCTACAATCCTGTCACAAGCACTGGACGCAGCTCATACTGCCAGCCATGACAGTAACCACAGATTCTGTTTTCACCCACAGCCTATTAGACCCCCCCCCACCACCACTTTTGAACTTAACCCCTCCAGCTCCCAGATGCTCACCATTCAAGATGCATGACAGCCACTGGTCACGCACCACTGAAGGGGGAGAACCTTCTCGTAAACAGGACATGGAAAGGGGGGTCAAGTGTAATGACTGGGCTGTTGAAAATAGCAATGTTGATAAAGTGTTTCAATTAGACTTCAGCAAATTAATCTGTCAGTCATATACTATGCATACCTTTAACGTTACAGAAGTGTAAATCAGTCAATATGGCTTTAGTTGTTGTGGGAAATTTACTGCAAGAGACTAATCCAGTAAGCATGACTTAAAAATTGGTACTCTTCATTGAATCATAGTTCCAGACAGGAGTACTGACTGTCCATGTGTTATAACCATTAGAAGCATTGGGCCCTAGTTACAGCCTATTTAAAATACTTTATTGGTTACATACGTTATTGCGGGTGTAGCAAAATACATGCACCCGTCTGTCAGCACCATCTTACTGGCATACGCACTATTTACTGGCATACGCACTATTTACTGGCTTAGGCATGTTATCATGGTAGGCAATCCAGTTGATAGTCTCCCTTTAAAACTCCACAGTATTGATATATTGAAACAATGTTCTAAAAAGTGCAAGAAAAAAAAGCTAAGTTACTTTTTCATATTTTTATTTATTTGGCCACCAGTTTCCACTTTTCCACATCAAATTCTATGTGATGGAATGCATTTGTTTCCAAGTCATTTCCCCCCACCCTCTTGAACAGCTGCTGTTGAACCTCACAACCCTCACCCCGGTCTGCCCTACTCAACCCTCCCATCCCAGCCAAACAGCAAAAACATTCACAACCTTGTCCCTGGACTTAGAAGAAAAAAGCAGATGCACTCAATCACCACCAGGCACACAAACATCTCCATGGGGATAAGAGCGTCAGTTAGAGCCGAAGCCAGAGGGATGGGGGCAGTACAGGTACGGTGGGGCTGTTGCACTGTTCCCCACCTCCCCAAAGACAACCAGGACAGAGACCGCTCTAAAGACTCGCAAAACACAGTTCCTTTTAAGTATCCAACCCCTCATACAGTAACCATGTGGAATCTGACGGCATAAACACAGTAGCCTGGTCTCAGATCTGTGTGTGTCATCTGGTCAAGACTATAGGAGTTGGCGAGACTGCACAAACAGATCTGGGTCCAGGCTATGAACACAGTGATACAAACAGAAACCGTCCTGGGCCTCCCCACAAATCCCAGGTCAAACAGAGTCAGAGGGCCAACTCCACCCCAGCTTAAAACTTTAGCTGGGCATTACTGGTATACACACATTATTTAATGACAGATTTTAAAAAATATATATTGAATGAAAATACAATTAAATAAAACAAGCTAATTCCAAAGTATATTTTTTCTTTCTTTAAAAAAAAGTAAGTCAGTAGCCATGCTGAAATGAGGGGAACTGAAAAACATGATTTGCAGACTTAGAGGGAATGAAGGCAGAGAGAGAGAGATGAATAGTGACCCTCAAGATTGGTCTCAGCTACAGATGCATATATTGCTTTCCAGGGGCCTCTGCTACACGGAACACGTTGCTTCTTTATTTTGTTACTCTTTACAAAAAGACAATAGGATGGCCCCAAGTCCCCTGAGAGATCAGTCCATACATCCCACCATATAACACCTCTGGCCCTCAGAAAGCCTAGTAGAAGAACAAGGACATTAGCAGCCCCCATCCCCCTACCCCTAAAAACCAGCTACACCACAAAACTGCACCATCCTCACACTGAAGCAGACTGGGGGAAAGTAATTTGAGAACTGACAGGTACATAACCCAATTTGTGGATCCAACTGGAGAAGTCAAGCACAGTATCTTAATGCCATTTAACATTTTGGCAATACAACTCCATCGTTTGATTGATGAGGAACGTTGGTAATGAAAAAAGCCGTTAAGACCACGAGGTGCCGTTCTGCTTTGTTGAGTTCCCATGACAAGGGGACAGACGAGTCCATCTGGTCCAGCGGGAGGGAGAAAGGGGATAGAGGTTGTCGAGGTGGCTTCAGGAGGGGGGCTGGCCGAGGGTCCTGCCACATCTGACGACAGACTGACTGAGGAGCAGTTAAAGGAGAAGTATTAGTGTTCACAGAACAGGGGTGGAAGTGACGGTGGGTGGTTGGTAAAAGGGGTGGGGGTTCGTCTCTCCTCTCTCCTTCGCCGGGTCTTATAACTCGTCGTGGTCGCCACCGTCGGCGTCAGAGTCACTGTCCTGTTCGTCCAGGTCCACCATATCCTAGGAGGAGGAGAGAGATGGTCTTTAACACCTGCCTGGAGGAAGCCGCTCTAAGTCTGCCCTGACTGGGCATGCAGTTCTTGGGAGTAGAAAGCTTGGATGCTATACGGAACATTGTGGTGGGAGGATACTACGCAGCTCATTTTGTGTGGTTGTCCTGACACATTAAACCATATGCTCAAATGTTGTTGTTTTAAAAATTGGCAACATGACATAATTGAAAGGTTGTTGAAAAAAACCGTGACCTGGAGAAACCCATGTCCATCTATGGCGAAACATATGTACATAAGAAAACGTAAGGACAAGACGTGTGGGGCACTGAGGTTTAACTGAAAGGCCCTCCATGCCCATTCATCACTTTTGTCAGCCTGCATGAACAAATACAGCATGGTAACCCAAACAGTATGTCATTAATAATGAATAACACGGTTTTACTAACTTCGTATGTATATACTGCATTGTAGACCAGGCATATCCTATTTAACTAGTGCTGTACATATACTATTCTTCACATATCCATCCATCCATACACAGTGCATTCAGAAAGTATTCAAACCCCTTTAACTATATTTTGTTACATTAGCCTTATTCTAAAATGAATTAAATTGTTAGCTTTTCTCAACAAAGAACTGAGTAAAGGGTCTGAATACTTACATAATGGGATTTCAGTTTATTTTTAATGAACTTGTTTTTTGCTTTGTCATTATGGGGGGGGAAATTATGTAATCTATTTTAGAATATGGCAGTCACAAAAAATGTGGAAAAGTCAATGGGTCTGAATCCTTTCCGATTGCACTGCACATTCTATCCACGTTGTCTAATCACAAACACTTCGGACTCAGACATTGCTCGTCCTAATATTTATAGATCCCTTAAATACACTTTTACCTTTTAGATGCATGTATTGTTAAATATTACTACACTGTTGGAGCTAGGAACAAGCATTTTACTACATTCGCAATAACATCTGTTAAATGTGTATGCAACCCAAAGAAATTTGAAATGACAGTCTTGCAAAGAGGCCATTCAGTCACAGCTGCCGGGGGGAGGGACACTTAACTGAGGATGTGGGGGTGAGGAAGTTGGGGTTGAGGATATTGACTTGCACGTTCGGACAGGAGGTCTGGTCCCAAGGGACAGCCTGGTAAACAGCAGCGACAGCTGCAGTTGGCATTAGTGACCGCAGTCGGGGAATGGTCTGCAATTAGACTTCTGAGAAGGGAGTGTGGTAGGTGGGGTGTGTGGTAGTGGGATGAGGGCCTTCAACTAGTTTGAGCTGGATCTCCAGTGGGTTTTGGATACAGGCCCTGGTCTTAGCACCCAGTTCGGTGCCAGGGAAGGAGCGAAACCCCACCCGCATCTCAAAAAGCCACCAGGCTTTTTTTATAGAAGCATTAGAGAGATGTGCAAGAAGTCTCGGATGACGACATCATAAGGAACATGATTAAATTTCTCAAAATGTCTTACTCCATTTCGTGCATTACCCCATACACCTGGGCATTAGGGAATATCCTGGTATAAATTCTATTAGTCAGAATTATTACAATCTTAGGTCAGAATTTTGAGTGGGTAAGGTTTGTCATCTCCTTCATTGATGACAGACATGGGCTGCTGGACTAATGACTGTCTATGCCTTAATGGGTCATGTATTGAGCGTGCCTGTCTGGCTGCTTGTTGTGCTTGAAGACTTCATGGAAGTCTGTCAGCTTGACCTACATCTCCACTAGAGCCCGTTTCCTCCAGGTTGGATTGGAAAGTGAGATGGGGAAAGACACCAGACTTCAACACTGACAAATAAATAACCATGCAAATACCCATTACAACGGTTTCTGCATTGTCCTGAGGCAAAGAGTAGGCTTCACTTCTATTTATTTTATTTAACCTTTATTTAACTAGGCATCTCAAGAATTTGTTCTTAACTATTTACAATGACGGCCTACGAACAGTGGGTTAACTGCCTTGTCCAGGAGCAGAACGACAGATTTTGACCTCGTCAGCTCAGGGATTCGATCTAGCAACCTTTCAGTTACTGGCCCAAAAACTAACCACTAGGCTACCTGACTTTTTAATCGACTTAAAAAAATAGGTAGGCATGTGACCCTAATTCAAGTTACCCAAATCTTCAGGAGTGGTGGTCCTGTGGGTCTATTCTGGGTGACCTACAGGATACTGAACATCCCCCCCAAAAGACACCTGGTGTGATAAGACACCTTGCTTGCGCGAATCTTGGGACAGTTTCTAGGGAGAATTCAATTGATCAGGATGCGTTGCACCAAAAGTTACACCTTCTCCAACATTGCTGTATTCTCCTGCCCATCAATGCATTACTCTTACTGGATAAGGTTTGGCTGTAACTCAAACGCATCATTTTTTGACAGTTTGAAAGCGGCCTTGAGCAACATTCCCATTTCAGCGTGTACTCAGCATATGACCGTGTAAAAAACAAGTCATTGTGATCAAGGTGGGCGTTTTTAGATCAAAACTACATGCAAAACAATTGGGCTTTGAAAGAGTTTGCACGATTTCATTTTGACCGCATAGCAATGCAAGTCTGTCATGCAAACATAATTGTAGTGTCTGCTTAAGCATGAAGACAAACCGTTGTTCATACCAATCCAAGGGGTGTACTTACATCAATCCCATCATCCTCCTCCCCTTCCTCTCCAGCCGGTGCTCCGCCATCCTTGCCTCCGCTCTCCAGGAACTTGGTGAAGCCCTCCAGTGTCCTCTCACCATTGTAGTCGACCACCTGCATGGAAGAAAATCACATGAATCAAACTTCTAAAGCGATTCAAATTGACATATTTCCATTAGAAGAAAATGCTCTAACCAAGCCAGACTGCATGCACCACCAACTATCAAATGGGGCATAATTGGAGCTAGAAAACCCCAAGAAACTCCAGTGGTCCATTTGTCAAATAGCTACTGAAATCCTATCCAAATGTCTTATTTTTCAAATCAGCCTGTGGGGTCCCTCAACAACACGTGCTAATTTGAATCTGGAGCCAAAAACCTTTGATGCCTCCAGCCATCTTCAGATCTGTGCCAATGAGCAGTCAAGAGGAGATACCCAACTATTGATGGATGAGAGAAGGCCAAAGGTGTGTTGTTTATGGCCCTTCTCAGTTACTATAGGGCTGCCCTTGAGATCGGTCTTTAGGACAGTCGCAGAGCTCTGCCTCCAGACCCATGTAGTCTTAGCCAGTCAGTTAATACAGAGCATAGCGAGCCAACAGACAGAGGCAGAGCCTGGGGCTACTCGTGCAGCTGCCTCCTTCCCTAGCCATCTCTGGCTCTGTCACAAGGAGGAATGGCTCAGGGTCAGGGTAAACCCCAGGGCTCTTCACAAGGGGAATCCCAACACATAGCTCCCAATTAAGGCTGCCAACCTCTTCCAGGAGGCTTTCTGTAGTTGACCGCTATGGGCTATAGTTCAGCAGGGTGGTTGGCATGCCTCTGTGGGGGGGGGGGGTTGAGTGCCAGGGTGGTCTTTAAAGCAGATGTGCATTTAGTCATCTTGAATCTTGTTCTGAAGTGGTAAAATCCTAACCACACTGCTAAACCTATTGCCTAACCTGAAATTAAAAAGCATTTTTTAAATATAGCCAATTGACATTCCAGCTGGCCTATCTAAGGGGAAATGCTCAGCTCTGCCTCTAAGACAAGACTCATGACAATAAATGCCAACCTGCTCTTTAAGAGCTGGGGTGAGGGTCTCAAGAGGATCCCAAGAGGGTGAGGGCATTATCGAGCAGCCATAAAAAGAGGGGTTGTGTTTGGTAGAAGTGGTAAACACCACCACAATGGCAGAGTCACTCAGGGGGCCAGCAGGCTTGGGTTTCTGCATGTGTGGCTGGCGCTGCTAAATCAACCCTCCTTGTGAGTGCGACAGCTACTTAACCTGAACATAACCACACACCCACCTAGAATGCTGTGAAATGAAAGATGATATTTCAGTAGGGTGGATGGGTCTGGGTGGATGGTGGGTGGCCAAAAGCCATGCTTCTGAGATGTTTACCGAAAGAGTCAAAGCCCAGAATGGGTTGTGTTACTAACCGACAGGGGATTCGATATTTCTTGCGAGGGCTTGGTTTGGAAGTGTGAGACCCGTGCTCAAATGCCAGGATATTTAACACTGGCTATGTTGGGGAAATGAGCCAATTAAAAAAATATATGTCGTCATGTTATCCAAAAGTGGAATTACACCTTGGCCATTCCAAAATGGGGTTGTAGTGATGCAATAATCTCATCACATTTGGGTATATAGCAGAGCCCCTCTGTCTCACCTCAAACTCCATCCCCTAGTGTGGGACAGAGGAACTGACCCATGTCAATGAAAACGTCAAGATATACATTTGGGAGTCAACTGCCAACAGTTACAAATGGCTGCTAACACTGACAGACATTCCACATCGTTTCAGTAGACTGACCTTGTGCTCGTCGCCTGCGGGGAAGAACTTGAGTGTGGGGAAGCTGTGTACTTTCACTGTCTCGATCTCGTTGGCTGTGGAGTCCATCTTGGCCACGACGATATCGGCGCTGTCCAGGTACTTCTCGCCCAGTTTGGTCCAGATGGGGTCAAGCTGTTTGCAGTGGCCGCACCAGGGTGCATCTGCAGTGGTGAGAGCAGAAGAGCAGTCAGGGATAAGAGCATTTTCATGTCCCATACAAGCTCATTGATCATCACCTGAATGCTTAGGCTGGTTATTTATTGTATTGCATGATGTTACTTTGCCCTCCATTTGTATCCACAGTAGAAGTATCGCGACATTGCATCAGCATGGATATATACACTCACTGACGTACAGATACACATGCGTGGAAAACATAATGCACAGCTGTATCGGATCATTTATACAATGGAAAGTGACTGGAATAGGGGAATGGCTTGCCAAGGGCCCATTAATTCAAGCCTGTGGGCTGTAGTTGCCGAGGTTGGCAGTTAGGTTTACGACAGCTGTGCCTCTCTACAATGCCATCCTGCCCCGGCAACCCAGACACTGGGACACTTCACGCAGAGAGCATAGCACGTGCGCCCCCAGCTAATCGCCCTCGCTCCCCTCAACCGACTAGGAAATACCCTCCAGTCGTATGAGAACCTGACCCCCCCGGTCAGTGACCGTAAGCCACTTCACATTAAAGCCCAGGGATGGAAAATTCCTCACTCTGGCTCAGCACAACAGTGGAGGAAAGTTTAGTAGTTGTGAGCTATAAAAATCTCCTCCTGAGACTAAATTTATCCCAATGTTTCCTTATTCAGTCTTGGGTTACACGTTGATTCGTGTGGAGGGCTGATGGAATGATCTTAGGTCCCGGTCTCTTGTACATCTGCTGGGGCTTAGCACAAAGGTGCAGGGGGCATCGCCAGGGCTAGGAGAAAGACTCCTGTTTCAGACTCAGGATAGCTTCCCACCTCCACGTGGGCGGTGTAATCAAAAGAGCGCACCTCAAAATATATCAGGGCCATCGACCCCTGAAAAGTGAGCCTGTTGGCCACCTGGGGCTTACATATGGTATTGATGAGAGGGGGTAATACTCACAAAACTCAACGAAGACGTTCTTTTTGGGGTCGAAGACGACCTCCTCAAAGTTCTTGCCGACCAGGACTCTGACGGGGTTCTTGTCCCAGTCTTCAGGGATGTCCTGGCTCATGAGGTGGGGCTGTGGGGGGAGGAGACACGAAGGAGAGATTTACGATGGATTACATGACTTTTGCAAAACTAAGAATGAGCAGAATTATGTTAGTTCCAAACGAAGCAACACTAGAATTATGGGTCATTTCTCTGCTGAATGGTACAGAAACATGATTCCCAAGTCATGAGGCATACTCTTATAGAATGGAAATGATGCAAAACCTGCACAGCGCAGACACTCAAACCACTAAAATAAATATGGAGTCTAACCAATACTTGCTAGTTCAGGTTTGTGATGCAGGCCCACAATTGGTTGTCTCCCTAAAAGTCCTAACAACTGGCACTAATCCTTATGACCTGACAATTGTCATTTGTAACACTTTCTGGCACAGCATGTCAGCCTACATCTGCACTTTCAAGCCACTGCCATTGACGCCCAGCCATCGAGGTATGATGACTGCACTGCAGTGACCTAACAGTGACTGGTTCATCAATGTCTACAGTAGGGCACAGCTGTTCTCACTGTCTAGGCTGGGCTGTGGCCTACTGTACTGTACTTAGCAGTCAGGGGCACCCCAATGATCTAGAAACCCCAGTAACAGCCTAACCCTGTAATCTGAGTAACACTCTGTCCTAAAACACACACACGGAGCATGTACACTTGGAAAGTCTGTAGTCATTGTTAGGCCCACACACACACCTTGAGTTTTCCCTCTGTGAAGAGTGTGCAGAAGGCGACGATGTTGTCGGCAGTGATGGCCTCGCTCTCGGGCCTGTACTTGGTCATCTCGTCCTCCAGCGTGATGAGGCGGATGGCAGGACACTCCTCTTTCTTCAGCCCAAAGAACTCCAGGATGCGCTGGTTGTCGTCCACCTCGCTGTCGATGAAGATGAACAGGATCTGGGGGAGTCGAGGAAGAGGATGAAATACAAGGCGTATGTATCTAGCTTTTAGTCTAGGTAGTTATTCTATATACACTCCAGTACAGTCTCAATGGTACATACCGACACAGTGCTGCACATGCAGTAAATTACTTTAAAGGCGTTGGATGAAAAATAACTCCCTTTCTCATAATAAATAAATCAGGAATAACGAGCAAACAGCCTTTACTGGAGATCGGGTACAATGAATGAAGGTCGTCACTTTCAGTCTGGTCCACCCACCTTGCCCTTGAATCCCTCTGATGCCTTCTTGAACTCGACCATTTTGTCAGCGAAGTCGGAGGCAGCCTTGGGCACGAACATGAGGATGTGAGACTTGATTTCTCCTCCGAAGATCTTGGGGGCGGTCTGCAGAGAAAACACAATGTCATGAAGCACGAATGTCAGACACGGGGAACAAAGCTTGGGATTATAAACGCTTGTATTAAAGTTGTGGGAACGACACTGAAGGTTCTCGTGACAGCCGTCATAGGGCCTTGGTGGGGATGAGGCTGTCAATAGAATCTGTAGCTTAGTGTGACAGAGGAGAGAGTTCATCTGGATAAAAGGTGTATTTTCTGAGTGCGTGAGTCAGTGGATATTTGAGAGCACATGGGTTTCAGCGGTACAAAGCACGGCCATTACCTGTTCGGTAAACTCGATGACCAGAGGCAGCTGGTTGGCTTTGATGAAGGCCAGCAGGTCAGTCTTGCTCAGCTCTCCGTCAAAGGTGTTACGACCCTCATCGAACTGTAGAGGAGAAGACAGATGGAAACATTAGTTGAAAGCCAAACCTGTTAATACGTCACCAACTTTCCAGTTTAGTCCCATTTTATTATATTCTGCCTGTGAACTCCCCACAACACAGATTTACCAAACAAGCTCATTTAAATCCCTTTGGTAACCCCAGCTGAAGAAGTCAACATCAGGCTAAAATGGGTTTTTATTGAGTGTTAAGAATAGCAGTACAGTGCCTGTCAGCCCTTACTGGTACACAAAGGGAAAGTTGGGAGACCACAGGAGTGTGTGTCAAGGTTGAATCACACACACAGACCGAGAGAAAGCAGACAATAGTGGGGTAGTATGATGACTGATGAGTAGGGGGCTTACCGGGCAATAAGATGAGGGATCCCATCCATGTCTCATTAGAGGTGGAGGCTTAAGCCTTTAAAATGACAGGCAGAAATCTAATGAATTGTGACATGTAACGGCCTGCCGTTAACCTGGCCCTCCCTGACCACTAAAGGGCAATGATATAAAAAAGTAGGATTAAAAAAAAATTCTCAGCAGATAGAGATGGAAACAGGTTTATGGGTTTAAGGCTTATGGGTGACATCTGTTTTTAAATGTCAGATGGGAATCTTACTTCTGCTGAATAGGAGCCAAATCCTAACTTGAGATCTAACACACATTTTCTTCCATAGACATCAGTGCCTTTTCTCAAGTTTGATATTCAGCCATATGCCTCATACCGGAAGACTTTCAGACCATGTTTACAACTACTCAACCCAAACCCCCACTAGCGGCTGGCTTCTTTCCTTGTTGACCAGTGATGACTTATCAGGTGAAAGGAAGACTGCATTTGACATAATGTCTGATTATCTATGAAAAGGCAGGAATGTGGCCATAACATGTCGCATAACAACTAATGGAAAGTCCATGTGGACTGTGACCTAGTTCAGCCCAGGTCCGTTTAATCTGACAAGATTTGGCTTCGAAATACAGATATCCAATTACCACATCTGTTCCTTTTAAGTATCATTGTCATTTGAGGGAGGGGAGAGGGTAAGACCATTACATGTCGGAGCCAAATTTAATGACCAGTTAACCTTCCCTGTAAAATCTGAATGAAGAGGAATCCCTCATCTTGCTATTAACGGGGAAATGCTTGTTGAAATGAGTGAATTCCTCAGACAGAGACTTGAGTATGAAGGAAGAATCTCAGGGGGGCTATATCAAAGATCACTTTCCCCTTCTTTTGAACTGTAAAGCACTGCACTTTACTTTAGAGACCAGCCAATGAGACTAGCAGGGGAACCCTATGACCTAATACAGTCGCTGCCAGTAACCCATCAGTGATAATCTAGACGTGTCTAGCTCAATGATCATGGTTACACAATGATCAGGGTAGTAATTTTGAAAGAGATGAAACAATTTGCGTGATTACATCATACTGAATCTAAGTATTCGCTCCGTACCTTCTTGAAGAGGACTACGCCATCCTTGGACACCTCGAACTTGGAGTAGACGGCGTCGTTGGAGGTGATGCCGAACGGAACATCATCGATGGCCTCTGCAGCATTCAGGAAAGCCTTGGCTCCCTCAGACTCGACATCCTGGAGGACAAAGAGACCCTTAGCTTAGATGCAGTCATACATGAACCGTAAGACTCATTAATGATTAACACATGCCCATCTATGCCTTGACTCATTTGAACTGAAAATGATTTGTATGTATTTTTATTGAAAATAAGCCAAACATTTGATCGGGCCTGAAAAAGTGAAACAACTAGCTGTCTAGTGGGAAATGGGACTTAGTTGGCACTAAACTTTCCTTCAAAGAATCCCTAGAGATCGACCTTGTAGTAGCACAGTGACCGTGCGCAGCTAGGCCAGAAGTCATTGTCTCACCTTGAAGAAGCCGATGACTGCTACCTCGTTGTCTGCAATCATGGACTCCGCCTCGGCGACCTCCCCCAGGGTGGAGGCTGCTGGTCCAGTGCGCTTCTTCAGCCAGTTGACGATGTCATCAGCCTGTCTGCCAGCTGCAGGAAGGGAACAACAGTTCTAGTAAGTCACTATGGCAGCGTTCAAACATTAATAATGTATGAGATTGATTCCCTACTTCCTTTATTTGTTGTACTGTAATGTATTCACTGAGCAGACAAGGTTGGCCATGGTAAATACAAGAGAATGGCAAGCCTACCTTCATGTTTTCTAATCATGTACAGATCAGAGATGACGGCAAGGGCGGACGCAAGGATGCATTTTGAATATTGGAACAGGGCCCAGGTCACATGACCAGGGCTGGCTGAATAGAGTCTAATGGTACGGGCCGACACGGACAGATCAAACAAAGCTTCAGGCAGAAGAGCTCATTCACTCTGCCACGACTGTGTTGTACTTGAGTAAACACAGCTCCAAGTTTTGCTGCCATTATTCTACTTATGAGGGACAAAGGACAGTTTAAGATCTCTCATTTAATAAAGTATTTCTTATCTTATTTGGTCACACCAGCACTGTTACTGGCAGACAAAGGAAAAAGGTAGCAACATTCCTCTGCGATTCGTTTGCCCCACCAGAGAAGACTTAAGCTCTCTAAGAACCAATGTGTCCCAATTAAGTGGACTGACTCATGATTAACCTGCATGTTATTCTAAAAAGAGCCAATGACGCAACAGCGGAGCAACACCGCTGAGCGACGCTGCAGCCAGGCCAGACAGACAACTGGAGAAGGGATACTGCTGCCTGTGGCCTTGAGTGCTCCGCTTTTAGTCCAGAGAGAGCAAGTGCTGGAAGTTAAGCCTGTCCTCTCCCTCCCACCCCTTAAAAAAGAAAACAGCCCGTCAGTGAGCAAACGTGAGGAACTGCACATTGCCTGGCTGGGGGGATGGGCGGGAGAGAGCATGGATAGAATGTGTGGAGGAGGGAGGGGCCCCTTCATTTAGTCATAGTTATATGGGGAAGAGTGAATGTGCCATTGGCTAACACACACTTGGCTGATAAGATCACATAACCAGCATAAGAAAAGGCAGTACTTTGTGTCTGAGCCATCCTTCAGAAAATAATTACCTGATCATACAAATGATCTATGGCAGATGATCATACCCAGACTACATGACACAGCTTATCACTTTGTTGGTAATAGTTGTCCCAGTCCCTGAGGTACTTAGACATTGAGTAATTAGGTTGTTCCAGATTTAGTCATTGAGATCATAATAATTTACAACAGAATAATTTGGCAGTTGATAATCTTATTTGATATAATTGGATATTTGAAAACAGAAAGTAATTTAAGGTAGATCCTTGTCCAATTGACTTGTGAAAGTGAAAAACAGGGCAAAATTTCTAACAGCTATCCAAGTACACAGAAATAGTCCAGTTCTGCCTATGGACTCAGTCCACGATCATGTCAAGCGCATTACAAATCAAATCAAATTTTATTTGTCACACACATGGTTAGCAGATGTTAATGCGAGTGTAGCGAAATGCTTGTGCTTCTAGTTCCGACAATGCAGTAATAACGAACAAGTAATCTAACTAACAATTCCAAAAAACTACTGTCTTATACACAGTGTAAGGGCTGTATCTAGGGCTGTGACGATTATGGAATTTAAGGTTACGATTAATTGTCATGCAAAGACAGTTACCATAATTTATTTTATTTTTTTAAATTTTAAGTGTAGCTTATAGACCAATGCATTATAGGAAAATTAATTACAACATACCTAATGAAAACACAGCTTTGGAGAACCCCCCCAGTCTGAAAAACAAGTGGTTTTGACGGCTTGGAACTTTTGGAAATAAAGCTTCATCCCGCATGTGACATTCTGCTCATAAAATAATGAAACTTAACACTTTATGTAAAACTGAACTGCTATTGGGTGAACTGCATCTCCTTAAATATGAAGTTGAACACCCCCCTTCTCCTGAAATTAACGGTACGACGATTCTGATTGGTACTTTCTTTAGTTCACAGTTATTGACGGTTATACGACAATCGTGCCAGCCCACGCTGTAACATACATCTCTCCACTACACACCAGAGTACTCTTTGGGCGACTCCTTGTCTCCCCCCTTGAAGAACTTGATGGTAGGGTACCCCCGGACACCGTACTCCTGGGCCAGGTCTGCCTCCTCTGTGGCGTCCACCTTGGCCAGGCGGATCTCTGAGCCCTCTGCCTTCAGCATGCTGGCAGCTTTGGCATACTCCGGGACCAGGGCCTTGCAGTGGCCGCACCACGGGGCATCTGGAGCAAGAAAGAAATCGTAGAAAAAGAAAAATTAGACAACACAGCTTCAGAGTTGAGAGATTCACACCGACGGGTGAAGTAGATGCAAATACTGTAGTGACTCTGTTGATATACTGGGTTAACATTTGAGTGTTGCTACATGTTTGGGCCAAAGGGATGCTTTCTAATTACTAAACGAACACCAATATTGGTACAATGTTTGTATGGAGGGAGACATGCGTATTTAGAATTTCCAGTTAAGTGAGCAAAACATTTGCATACAGTAGGCTATTTAGAGGGCGTGGAAAAGTTTATTTTCAGTGAGCTCATTGAAAACTCAAATCTTGGGCTATAACTAAAATAGTGAAAAAGTTGCCTGAGAAGAGGTGGATTTCTATTCTGACTTATGGAGGACATAGAATGGCTTGTAAAGGTTCTGAATGCATGAAACCTATGAAAAAACCCATGAAAGTTTGAACAAACTTAACCTATTGACTGCCTGTGATGGTGTGATTAATGGGCCTTGAGATGTCAAGATATCACCATAAGCTTGACAAGTCCATTAAGCTTGGTTGTAAGTTCAAAGTCGAAACGATACTTCCTCAAATTATAAAACAATCCTACAGCAATTATTTTAACAAAATATGTTTATCGTTTCAAAACTTCAATAAAAAAATGAGTTGGTGCGTTTTCATTGCAGTGTTTCTTAGTTTCAGTGGAGAAAACCCCCAAGTTCCATCAGCCAGGAGAGTTACATTAAAGTTGAACAGATGATTGAACTTTGAAGTACACGTCAACTGAGCATCTCATGCAACCCTTCAGGTCCAGCCAGTCCGTGAGATACGTGAGCAAAGAGTTCAATCCCTCCCCCACGTCGCTCATTGGAATGTCCGAGTCGTGGAGTCCTCCGATTGGTCTGCAGGCTTGTCAGCTAAAAGTTCAGAATACCTCAGGGTTTGACAGTTGTAGCAGAACCTGCCTGCTGGTAACGTCAAAAGTACTTATTTAAGAAACCCATTGTACTTAAGAAAAAGTGGAAACCACCAAGTTCACAAGTTAATAAGCATTTAACAAATGTGTCGCAAAACCACTGCAGCAACTTGTGAATGTCAGTAAACCTAAATCAAAACAGCTTCTAACTGAACCCGGAGTAGAAAGTGTGCATGACCAGGAAACGATATCGAGCAATCGAAACTCAAGTGGTGAATGAATCAAACCATACACGTCACTCTTGCAACTAATGGAGTCTGATTGATGCATTCACACGACTGAATGGTGTCATCATCGCTCAAGAGATGCTTTGCCGGCAGTGTTGCACATAGCTAGAGTATTCTAAATCGTGCATTAAGTATTCTCTCAAGGGTACACAGAAGCACAAGCCATCCCTTGTAAGCTAAACAAACAATAAACTGTAGTCACGTTTATAAACTTCTAGATCTATGAAGCAACCAAGGCTGGTAAAGTAACCGGCACTTTCACAAACAAGAGAGGTCACAGACGAATGTGACTTCAGTTTTTTACTTCTCAGTCCTGTGACTGCTAGATCGGGATTCACTGAATGCTCAATTTGCCTGTGTGCCAGGTATACTACCTAGATAGTTAACTAAATGCAACAAAGTCCCGTACTAGTAAGGGTAATCAAATGTGCAGTAACTAGTTAACGTTAGCTAGCTGGGAATGACATTGCCTTAGATTCCGTCAAAATATATATAACGTTACTGCTTGAAATACAATGGCCAGCAGTGCAATCAACAGTTAATGTATGACACAGGCCTAACGTTAGTGAAATTGGTCGCGAACTAGCTAACGTTTGCCCAGAAAACCAATCAGGAAAGCTAGCTAGCTGACGTTGGAATGCCATTCCACCTTTGCGGTAGCTGAAGTGAAGCTGATAACACAACACGACAAGCGAACTCCGCTAGCATAAATGCGTGAACAAATTAGCAGGCAAGCAAACAATTTAAGTTGTCTCAGTCTTTATATGATCAGGTAGTTTACTTACAGAATTCAACTAGGATGTTTGGGTGAGCTTTCAAAGCCTCCTCGAAATTACTTTTCTTCAGCACCAGAACATCATCTTCTTCGCCGATATCAGCCCGGCTTAAAACCGCCAGTGTGCATAGTAGGAACAACTTCAACATAGTTGCTGTAGACTGCGGTTGCTAACAGAAAATGTGTACGTGCTACAAGTGAATGGGCTAACGACTGAAAGTGGTGTATTTATGTATTTTCTCGTTTTACAGTTAGAACTGTAGCTTGTATGTTGTGTCTACCGCTACTAATGTCGTGGCATTACGCGCAGGAACCAGAAGGGTCAGCCGTAGTGCGCAGGCGCATTTATGAGCTTGAAAGCTGCTCGTGTTGAATTGTGACTGGACCACAGCTGAAGGTACCTGGAAGTGAATCCAATTTGTCAATGGATGTGTATTGAAATCGATTGAAATTCTTTGCGGTCAGATTCTTGCTGATATTTCAGATTTGTTGACAAAAATAACTAAAATGCCTAAGAATGAAGGCTTAAGGTTTTATGCAGAAAAGGTGTTGAAACAGTATAATATTCTGGGAGGAGATGGCAGATGGAATGGCGAATTATACCTTATTATTCAAGACTGCAGTAAATGTGTTTTCAGTTTGCATATTGTTTTGATATTCGGGGGTTTGCTCGACAATACCTCATCAACATA